>NC_073259.2:11679166-11989305 GCF_029289425.2 Pan paniscus | reverse complement strand
TCTTAAGTTATCTGCCCACCTCGGCCTTTCATTGTGCCAGGATTATAGGTGTGAGCCACCGCACCCGGCCTGATGCTCCCTACTTTGATGTACATAGAGGAATGTTGCAGGCCACAGGCATAGGCAGGGTCCTGGTGGCTGGTGATGTCAGAGAAGCCTGGGGAGGAAGTCCAAGGATCAATCAGCTGGTGAAAATCTGAAGGAGTGGAGGATGATTCGAGTAAATCTGTGCTGCTTGGCCTGCGTCCAAGGCCGTCTCTCTGCTCAGTCACTTGCTGGCTGCTCAGTTGCTCAGGCTCTGTGGGTTTGTTTCCACTGTCACATGGGGATGCAGATGCTGGCCTCGGAGGGCGGGTGTGAGCAGCCATGTTTGGTAACTCGGGTGAATGCCCTGCTAGGACTTGATGCAGAAGAGGTGCCAGTCAGTGTTCACTGGAGTATGACTTGATCACCAGCAACTTCCTTCTTGACTGGGATAGGGCAACATGAGAGCTGAGAGTTCCTTAAGTGGGGCCGTGCTCAGAATGGAAGGGAAAGAGTGAAGAAATCTACTAGGAAGAGTTGTATGGGAGGCGTATGTGACAAATCTCACCTGTATGAGAGCTCAGCTAGTCAGTGGGAGCTTTAGGTTGAACGGTGTGGGTGCTTCTAGGGCTGAGGAGACCCCATCATATTTTCACGCCAAAGGAATGGGGTGGGCCGGATGGGGAGAGCTGCAAGAAGCAGGATGTTGCAAGTTTGTGTGGTTTGTTTGTTTGTTTTGTTTTGTGAGACAGGGTCTGGCTCTGTTGCCCAGGCTAGAGTGTAGTGGTGTGATCACGGCTCACTGTAGCCTCGAACTCCTCGCCTCAAGCAGTCCTCCCACCTCAGCCTCCCAAGTAGCTGGAACTACAGGCGCACGCCATGATGCCCAGCTAGTTTTTGCATTTTTAGTAGGGACAGGGTTTCACCAGGTTGTCCAGGCTGGTCTTGAACTCCTGGGCTCAAAGCGATCTGCCCGCCTCAGTCTTCCAAAGTGCTGGGATTACAGGCATGAGCCACCATGCCCGGCAATTATACATTTTAAATATTAATATAATAATGAGGCTAATCTATAATACTTCTATGTCAAATTGTTTAAAATTTTTTTTATTTTTTTTCTGTAGTTTCATGCATTTCCTATTTAAGTATTAATATATGTCAGATTCTTTTAAGCATTACAAAAACTTTAAGTACCAAATGCATGCAGTGGTTAAAACCTGTTTGAAACTTAGCATGAGTTTGATTTGCTTCATCACTTTTGATTTTTATCAGTTAAGGTTTGACCAGAGAGTCAAAACCACTATGAGTGTTATGGAATAAGGAACTTATTTTAGAGATTAGACCTTAATCAATCATGGCAGCTGGGGAAGGAGTCTTTGGAGGCCTCTGTATCTGTGGTGGACCTGAGGTCACTATGGGTCAGTTGGGAGAAGCACTGGATGTGAAGTGGGGGCAGGGCAAAGGCCATCCGGAGCCTGCGTCTGCGCCTCACCACCACCCACCCCGATGGTATGGGTGTCTGCAGAAGGACCTAGCACTCCTTGTCACGGAGTTGCACTTATGTGTGGCCAAGAATTAGAGAAGCTGAAGGAGGCGATCTGACGGGAGCTGGAAGAGCTGCCAGTCTGGCTGCCATCCGTGCAGACAAGGTGAGCCAGCAGATGACTGTCACCCCATGCTGGCCTCAGAGCACGACGGCCACTCCCATTCTGTTTTCCTACCTCTCAAATCTTACATTTCTCTTGTGGCCAGCCCTCACCCAGAACCATACAGGGATTAATTTCCAAGAAATATGGTTTCATCTCAGCTAAGTTGAGAGGGTAAAAGCCATCATAAAGATTGATTCCAAACCGTCTTGGGGTTAAAAGAACACTCGTCCCCAAGGGGAACGGTTTTACTCAAGTGGGCAGTGTATGACCGTGATCTGTGATTACCGTCTCAGGAAGGCTAACCTTATTTATTTGCCAGATTTGAGGCTAGGAAGCCAGATTTGGGCCTGCGTACATCTATATAGTTCTCAGTTTAGGACAATGTTCCCTTAAATGTTTCAAACTACATTATAAATTTAATAGTTCTGAGTTTGTCTAAGTCTATACCCTTTTTAAAAATTAAAAAAAATTTTTCGCATTGACAACTAATCAAAAGAAGAGTCCATATGCTTCTGATGGGTTTAGATTTGCAACCTGCCTCCTGGGTCCAAATCGTACCCCCACTAGAGTATCTGGAAGTCTGGAATCTCCACCCTCAAGCTGCAGCCCTTCTTGGTGCCTCTTCCTTTTGGCCTGGCTACTGGATGCTTTCCTTATTCTTTCTGTCCGAGTGGGTCACCACTCCATAGCCATATGCATACCTCTGCAGGGCTCTGCTCACAACCCTGAAGTCATGCTCATGCCTGTGAGCACTGGACAGGATCCTGCACGGCCTCAGGAGGAACTCCAGGGAGTGGAGAACAGAAGCGCATGCCACGTTCACGCAGGGTCAGGATCTTACCCAACCAGGGCAGAGATTTTCCCCAGGGAGGAGGGATTACAGGTGCATATGCAGGCACCTGTAATCCCAGCTACTCAGGGTCACCTCTACGGGAGGGACTGAAGCCAGCAAGAACCATACACAAACTGTGTCCTAAAAGGAGCTGGTGAAGCCCCCTGGGGAAGGGGTAGAAGGGCCTTGGGGCCAGTTGCATAACTGGGACCTTCAAGCTGTGGCTCCCTGCCCAAGGAGCCTCTGCTATCCAGTCATGCGCTTGATTCCAATGGAGGCAGGAAGCGCGTCGTTCCATCTGTCTGGGCTTTGGGTGCCCTCTTGTGGCAGAATAGTGATTTCGCTCTTCACACTGTCTCACGTGGCCCTCTCAGGAGCCCAGTTAGGGCTTCAAGGCTGTTACTTTGAAGATACGTTTATCGCAGCACTGTTTACAAGAGCAGGGATATGGAATCAACCTAGGGGCCCATCAATGGATGATTGCATAAAGAAAATGTGGCATATTTATACCATGGAATACTACTCAGCCATTAAAAAGAATGAAATTACATCTTTTGCAGCAATATGGATGGAACTAGAGGCCATTACCTTAAGTGAAATAATTCAGAGACAGAGTCAAATACTGCATGTTCTCATTTATAAGTGGGAGCTAAATAATGTGTGCACATGGACACAGAGAGTGCAATAGTAGACATTGGAGATTTGGAAAGGTGGGAGGGTGGGAGGTGGGTGAGGGATGAGAAATTACCCAATGGGTACAATGTACACTATTCGGATCGTGGTTATACTAAAAGCCCAGATTCCACCACTACTCAATATATCCATGTAACAAAACTGCACTGTACTCCCTACATCTATAAAAAGAAAACAAAATGGGATTCTAACAGAAAAAAAAGGACATAAGGGCAGAGGTGCCAGGCGTCGGGTATCCTCCCAGGGCTTCTCTTGTGTCAGCACAGCAGGCTGGGTTTCAGCAAGTTCAAAGAATTTGAGGAACCCCCTAAGGGAGGGCCACTGGTGGGGGCAGAGGGGTGATCCCAAGTACTCCTATCTGTGACTTGAAGAATCTATCTTTAACATAACCTAAAAGAATATACCAAAGGCTGGGCGTGGTGGCTCACGCCTGTAATCCCAATACTTTGGGAGGCTGAGGCTGGCGGATCACGAGGTCAAGAGATCGAGACCATCCTGGCCAACACGGTGAAACCCCATCTTTACTAAAAATACAAAAATTAGCTGGGCATGGTGGCGAGTGCCTATAGTCCCAGCTACTCGGGAGGCTGAGGCAGGAGAATCGCTTGAACCCGGAAGGCAGAGGTTGCAGTGAGCTGAGATTGCAGCACTGCACTCCAGCTTGGGTGATAGAGCGAGACTCCATCTCAAATAACAAAAAAAAAGAAAGAAAGAAAGAAAAAAGAATGCACCAAAGTATGACCTGATCTTGTTTTCTTTTTAAAATTAAAATAGGGGCCGGGTGCGGTGGCTCACACCTGTAATCCCAGCACTTTGGGAGGCTGAGGCATGCGGATCACGAGGTCAGGAGATCGAGACCATCCTGGTCAACATGGTGAAACCTATCTCTACTAAAAATACAAAAATTAGCTGGATGCGTTGGCACGTGCCTGTAATCCCAGCTACTTGGCAGGCTGAGGCAGGAGAATCGCTTAAACCCGGGAGGCAGAGGTTGCAGTGAGCTGAGATCATGGCATTGCACTCCAGCATGGGCAACAGAGCAAGAATCTGTCTCAAAATACATAAATAAATAAATAAAGTTAAAAAATTAAAATAGGGACAGAGTCTTGCTGTGTTGCCCATGCTGGTTCCAACTCCCCTGGCCTCAAGCAATCTTCCCACTTCAGCCTCCCAAAGTTCTAGGGTTACATGAGTGAGCCACCACGCCTGGTTATGATCTGACCGTAAAAGCTCCTGTGGCTGGGTGCGGTGGCTCACGCCTGTATTCCCAGCACTTTGGGAGGCCGAGGTGAGTGGATTACCTGAGGTCAGGAGTTCAAGACCAGTCTGGCCAACATGGTGAAAACTTGTCTCTACTAAAAATTAGCTGGGCGTGGTGGCGGGTGCCTATAGTCCCAGCTACTCGGGAGGCTGAGGCAGGAGAATGGTGTGAACCCGGGAGGCGGAGATTGCAGTGAGCCAAGATCACGCCACTGCACTCCAGCCTGAGTGACAGAGCGAGACTCCGTATAAAAAAAAAAATTAGCCAGGTGTAGTGGCAGGCGCCTGTGATTCCAGCTACTTGGGAGGCTGAGACAGGAGAATCGCTTGAACCTGGGAGGCAGAGGTTGCAGTGAGCCAAGATCACGCCACCGCACTCCAGCCTGGGTGACAGAGTAAGACTCCGTCTCAAAAAAAAAGAAAGAAAGAAAGAAAGAAGGAAGCAAGGAAGGAGGGAAGGAAAATGCACATGCAGGCTGGGTGTGGTGGCTCACACCTGTAATCCCAGCACTTTGGGAGGCTGAGGCAGGCGGATCACTTGAGGCCATGAGTTCGAGACCAGCCTGGCCAACATGGCAAAAACCCATCTCTACTAAAAGTACAAAAATAAGCCGGGCATGGTGGCAAGCACCTGTAATCCCAGATACTGGGGAGGCTGAGGCAGGAGAATTGCTTGAACCCAGGAGGCAGAGGTTGCAGTGAGCAGAGATCACACTACTGCACTCCAGCCTGGGCGACAGAGCAAGACTCCATCTCAAACAAACAAACAAACAAACAACGACAACAAAAAAAATAGTGCACGCATGCATACGATATTGTGAATAGAATTTTAAGGAGTTTGTGAACTTTGGGGATGCATGAGCCCATATGGTTTGTAAAAGCTCCACTTCTAGATCTCTGGTCCTATTAGCTTCTCAGGGGCTTGAAGCCCTCAAACAGAATTGCTACTGTCTGAGGAGGTTGACAGTGTCCACTTAAGGACAGCCTCTCTGGAGAGGAAGAAAGGACACAGGGTAAAATTTCTTCTCATCAGAGAAGTAACGTTAGCGTTAGCCTCAAAGATGCGTAAAGAGTTGCCTTGTGTCAAGAAACAGACGTTTCTTTTTTGAAAATATCCGAGAAAGACAAATAACAGAGATGGGTAATTTACATAATTTCAAGACAGAGATTGTCTCCAAATTGCCTAATTTGAGGAATCTGAATGAGATGAAAGACAAGACACTCTTTGGAAGGATTTCCTAAAGCAATTCTTCTTAAACTCTATTTTTGGCTGATCTCAGATGGTCTCTGAAAGTTTCCAGAGGCAAGGCAAAACATTTAAGAGGTTCCAAAAACTCATACCAAACTGCTTCTAGAAGAAAACTCAAACAAATTGATTCATGTTCTTTCAAGACACACCTTTAAAGGGATTTTCTTTTGGTGGGTATTGCTTATTTACTTAACTAATATTTACTTAATGCATACTGGAAAAGAGTATTTTAGAGTTGGCAGGAACTTCAGGCATCTTGTTCTGATTCCTTTATTCTCAGACAAGCAACATGAGAGCCAGAGAGGAAAACCGTCCCTCATTCTTTCAACAAGTTTATCAATCACTTCCTATGTGTTAGGAACTAGGCTTTGTATAAGAAATAAAAGAGGGCTGGGCGCAGTGGCCCACGCCTGTAATCCCAGCACTTTGGGATGCTGAGGCAGGCGGATCACAAGGTCAGGAGTTGGATACCAGCCTGACCAACACGGTGAAACCCCGTCTCTACTAAAAATACAAACATTAGCCGGGCGTGGTGGTGCATGCCTGTAATCCCACCTACTCAGGAGACTGAGGCAGGAGAATCCCTTGAACCCGGGAGACGGAGGTTGCAGTGAGCCGAGATTGCGCCACTGCACTCCAGCCTGGGCAACAGAGTGAGACTGTCTCAAAAAAAAAAAAAAAAAAAAAAAGGAAAAGAAATAAAAGATGAAAATACATTGAGGATAATCTCATGAGGTAAGGAGATATGTAGGGGAAACCATAATTCCTTTTTTTTTTTTTTTTGAGATGGGGGTCTCATTCTGTCACCAAGGCTGGAGAGCAGTGGCAAGATCTTGGCTCACTGCATCCTCTGCCTCTTGGGCTCAAGCGATCCTCCCACTTCAGCCTTCTGAGTAGCTGGGACCAAGTGCACCACCACGCCTGGCTAATTTTTTGTATTTTTGGTAGAGATGGTGTTCTGCCATGTTGCCCAGGCTGGTCTCGAACTCCTGGGCTCAAGTGATCTGCCCGTCCCAACCTCCCAAAGTGCTGGGATCACAAGCATGAGCCACGGCACCTGGCCAAAAGCCACGATTCGAAAAAGATAATTGTTTTAATGGAGGCTGTTTAAAAAGCAGTGGAAGCTTAGCAGAGAAACCAGCGAAACCTGTGAGGGTATCTGAAGATGACTTCACGGAGGCAGTAGCAGCTGAGCTGTGGCTTGATGGATGAGGAGGGGTTTGCTGGGTGGACCAGCGTGTTTGCTCCAGGCTATGTTGAAATAGTATGCAGGTTGGTCAGGCCAGTATGGTGCCAGTCAAGGGATGAGTAGGGTCTGGAATCTAGCCTCACGAGGGGGAAGTGGCACCTTTTCCTAATTTCCACAAAGGCACAATATGGGCTACCAGTCTTGAGAAGTGGGTGAGGGCATGGAAATGTAAAAAAGTAAGGTGTGTTCTGGGATCTACTAGTTCTTGAGAAGCACAAGTTCAGAACTGCTGAAGAACAGAGTGAGAAGTGATGAGTTTGCCCAGGTAATGGGGCCAGGTCATGAGAGGCTTTTCTATGACCGTGTGTAGTGGGCAGGTTGGGAATGGAACCTGGATGCCTTCCTTCCTGGCCGTTACTCTTCCTGTAGCACCAACTGCCCCTGGCCTGGACGCTGAGCTCTGTGCTGGGTGCTGGGCAGGATGCGGGGATGAATATGCATAGGCCTTGCCCTCAGGGGTTTATAACTAGGGGTTTATAATATGCAAGACCCATGGATTAATAGTGATAATAAAGTAGAATGTGATAAGTAGCCAAATAGAGGGACAAGGAGGAGTACTGGGCACACGCACAGTACCCGGAAGTGGTGGGCTCAAGGCCACACGCCATAAGCCAGGAATTCAAGGTCAGGTCTGTCTAGCCTCAAAGCCAACGTTCTCATAGGTTTCAAAGGCTTTAAAAGTGCTCACACTCTTTGACTTAGCATTTCCACTTCTAGGAGTCTATCCTAAGGAAATAAAATGTGTGCAAAGATTTAGTTGCAAGGATGGTCTGTGAATTCTTTTTCTTTTTTTTTTTTTTTTGAGACAGTCTCACTTTGTTACCCAGGCTTGAGTGCAGTAGCGTGATCTCAGCTCACTGCAAATTCTGCCTCCCAGGCTCAAGGGATCCTCCTGCCTCAGCTCCTTACAGGGATCCTAAGGGATCCCTGCCTTACAGGTGTCTGCCACTATGCCCAGCTAATTTTTTGTATTTTTAGTAGAGACGGGGTTTCACCATGTTGGCCAGGCTGGTCTTGAACTCCTGACCTCCAGTGATCTGCCTGCCTTGGCCTCCCAAAGTGCTGGGATTATAGGCTTGAGCCACCACGCCCAGCCGTGGCTTATTTTTATCTAACTTCTTTTGCCCAACATAATGTTTTGAGATTCAGCCATGTCATTGTGTGTACCTGTGTGTTACTACAGCGGAATATAGTAGGTCACTATTGTATGAATAGACCACAATTAATTTATCCAGTCACCTGTTGATGGACATTTGGGTTGTTTCCAGTTTTTGACTATTATAAATAAAATCTGCTGTGAACATTCTTATACAAGTATTTTGGATATTTGTTTTTCTGTCTCTTGGATAAATACCTAGGAGTAGAATAGCTTGGTCATAGAGTAAGTGTATATTTAGCTTTATAAGCAACTCCTAAAGAGTTTTCCAAAGTAGCTGTAACATTTTAAACTTGCTGCGGTGTTATGATGTATATTGGATATCATCCACGGTTCCTGGCTCATAACCCCAAAAGCCCCTGTTACAGTCTTTTGTTATAATGTTGGGTGCGTTGGGCCTCAGGGGCAGGCCTCTGACCTCCTGCCCTCTTTTTGCCTGTTCCAAGGCAGGACTCTAATGTTCCCCCTCCTTTCTGATTGTGGGTCTACATACCCTCCAGTGAGAGGGTCCCACCCTATGCCCTGGGAGAAGGAATGCTGATGTCTTGAAGCGTCCATAAAAACCCAAGATGACTGGGTGCAGAGAGCTTCTGGGTAGCTGAGCATGTGGAGGCTCCTGGAGGGTGATGCCCCCGGGGAGGGCATGGAAGCTCCATGCCCGTTTTCCCATACTTCGCCCTGTGCATCTCTTCACTTGTATCCTCTGCAATATCCTTTATAATAAACCTGTAAACATAAGTAAGTTCCCTGAGTTCTGTGAGCTGCTTCAGCAAATTAGTTGAACCCAAAGAGGGGGTCATGGGAACCCCAACTTGAAGCCGGTCGATCAGAAGTTCCAGAGGCTCGGGCTTGTGACTGGTGTGACAGGGGGCAGTCTTGGGGACTAAGCCCTCAACCTGTGGGAGACAGCGTCGGGAAGACAGTGTGGCAACTGAATTAGAGGACAACCAGCTGGTGTCTGCCACTTGGTGTGTAGGGAACCCCCTGCAACACATTTGGCTATAGAAGTCTTCTTCTATGTTGAATGTTGCAGTGTGAGAGTAGAGGAAAAACACAGAGGGAGTTTCCCCCACACACTTGCACCAGCAATTTATGAGAGTTCCAGTTGCTCCATATCTTTGCTCATATTTGGTATTGTCAACAACTGGACCTCTGTCATTGTAAAGGAGGATGTTGAGTTTTTTGGTGAAGATGGGTTCCATGTCATCTGTTGACAGCAAGAGCATGATGAGGTAGCATCTGGAAGTTTGCATAGAGGAGGTGTAAGCACTCATTGCATGGAGGGAAGGAGCAGGTTGGTCACTGGGATGTAGCAGGATCGCCAGGCAGTGTTAAGGCCCTGGTGGGACCGTAAACTTGAAGTCACAACATGTGAGACTGTCCGTGGTACTCAGAGATTCACTGCAAATGTGAAGAGGGAAATAGTTCAGTTCATCCAGAAGCGGGATGTTTCCATAAAGGTGTGATTAAAGTCCAGAAAAGCAAGGGACTTTATAGTATCAACAAAAGAGTGACAAAAACAGTGGACTATAGGATGTAAGATGGACAGAAAGGGAAGTGAAAATGGAAGGAGCTGATGCCTGCAAACCAAGCAGAGGAGGCAGAGGACTGGCAGTCCTGAGCGAGGGGCTGAGGCATAGTGGGAATGGTTGAGCAAGAATTGAAGGTTGTGGTCAAAGAGTTTCCACATCTGAAAAGTGGAGGAAATGGCGAGTTGTAATGAGGATGAAAAGTGATAGAACTTGTGCTTCATATGCTGTTACACATTGTATCAATGTTTGTTTGTTTCAATAGTCTACAAGCTTCTTGAAGGTAGGAATCATGTCGCAGACATTCCTGTCCCTAGCATGGTACCTGATGCCAGCAGGTGCTTAGTGCACCTATGAGTGAATCTCTTAGAAAGATGAAGGAAAGAACTGATTTCCCTATAAGACTTTAGTGCTGTGAGAATTTTCTGGACTCTCTCGTTTTAATTTTCTGGACTCTCTAATTTTATTTTTATTTTTATTTTTTATGTTTTTGAGACAGAGTCTCGCTGTGCTGTCCAGGCTGGAGTGCAGTGGCACGATCTTGGCTCACTGCAACCTCTGCCTCCCGGGTTCAAGTGATTCTCCCCTCTCAGCCTCCCAAGTAGCTGGAATTACAGGTGTGCACCACCACGCCCAGCTAATTTTTTGTATTTTTAGTAGAGACGGGGTTTCGCCATGTTGCCCAGGCTGGTCTTGAATGCCTGAGCTCAGGCAGTCTGCCCGCCTTGGCCTCCCAAAGTGCTATGATTACAGGTGTGAGCCACCATGCCTGGCCAATTTTTTTTTTTTTTTAATTTTTACTAGAGACAGGGTTTCACCATGTTGGCCAGGCTGGTCTTTAACTCCTGACCTCAAATGATTCACTCGCCTCGACCTCCCAAAGTGCTGGGATTACAGGAGTGAGCCACTGCACCCGGCCTTTCTTGATCTTAATTGATCTAACAGGCAATAGTTTGTTCAAAATAATAATAGCATCAGTGTATTTGGTCATATATATATATGTTACACATAAGTAAAATGAATGATGGTAGTAATACAAAGGATGGGGGGAAGTAATTAGGATTATTTTGTTATTATAAGGTACTTGCACTACATGTGAAGTAGTATGGTGTTATTTGAAAGCAGACTTGGATTAGTTTTAACTGTATATTGTAAACTCCAGAGCAATCACTAAAATAAAAGAAATGGGAAAAAATAAGTATAGCGGATATGCTAAGAGCAAGGAGAGAAAATGGAATAATAGAAATGCTCACTTAAAATTACAAAAGCCAGAAAAAGAGCAGAAGATAAAAGTAGGAACAAACAACAGCAACAAAGAGAAAACAGTAACAAATATGATAGGTATGAATCCAACTATATCAATAATCACCTTGAATGTCAGTGGGGTCTGAATGCATCAATTAAAAGACAGAGACTGTCAGAATGAATTTTTAAAAAGCCCCAACTATATGTTGTCTACAATAAACCCATTTTAAATATAAAGGCACATACAGACCAAAAGTGAGTGGATGGAGAAAGATATAGTTAGCATTAATTAAAACATAGTGGGGCTGGGTGCAGTGGCTCACATCTGTAATCTCAACACTTTGGGAGGCTGAGGCGGGTGGATCATGAGGTCAGGAGTTCGAGACCAGCCTGCCCAACATGGTGAAACCCCGTCTCTGCTAAAAATACAAAAATTAGCCAGGCCTGGTGGCGTGTGCCTGTAATCCCAGCTTCTTGGGAGGCTGAGGCAGGAGAATTACTTGAATCCGGGAGGCAGAGGTTGCAGTGAGCTGAGATTGCGCCATTGCACTCCAGCTCTGGGAGACAGAGCAAGACTCCATCTTGAAAAAAAAAAAAAGGAAAAAAAAAAAAAAAAAACAGTGGGCGTAGCTATATTAATTTCAGATGGAGCAAATTTCAGAGTAAGCAAAATTATCAGGCAGAAAGAGGGGCATTAGTTTCAGATGGAGCAAACTTCAGAGTAAGCAAAATTATCAGGCAGAAAGAGGGGCATTACATAATGATAAGGGGGTCAATTCTGCAAGAAGACATAATCCTTGCTGTGTTGCACCTAATAACAGAGCATCAAAAATACATGAGGCAAAAATTGTTACAATTGCAAGGAGAAATGATGAATCCGCTATTAGAGATGGAGACTTCAACATCCTTCTTCCAGAAATGGACAGATCCAGCAGGCAGAAAATCATTAAGGATGTAGTTGAAATCAGCAACACCATAAATAACTGGATATAATGAACATCTGTAGACTGCTTCACTCAGCAATGCATTCTTCTTACAGTCACATGGAACATTCACCAAGATAGACCACAGTCTGGACCATAAAGCACACCTTAACAAATTTAAAAGAATAGAAATTATGCAATGCCTGCTCTCAAACTACGATGAATTAAAGTAGAAATCAATAACAGAAAGATAGCTGAAAAATCTCAAAATACTTAGAAATTAAACAATGTGATTCAAACAACCCGTGGGTCAAAGAAGAAATCGCAAGAGAAATTTTAAAATATTTTGAACTAATGAAAATGAAAACACAACTTATCAAAATTTGTGGGATACAACGAAAGTAGTGCTTAGAGGGAAATTTATAGCATTGCATGCATTATAGTAGGAAAGAAGAAAGATTTATTATACAATCAACTACCTTAGAAACTAGAAAAAAAAAGAGTAAACTAAATCCAAAGCAAGCAGAAGAGAAGAAATACAACAATTAGAACAGAAAGCAATAAAATTGAAAACAGGAAATCAGTAGAGAAAATCAACAAAACCAACAGCTGGTTCTTTGAAAAGATTAATAAAATTGGTAAGCCTCTAGTGAGACTAACCAAGAAAAAAATCAAGACAGAAATTACTAATGTCAGAAGTGAAAGAGGGGACATCACCACAGAGCCCATAGAAATTAAAAGGAGAGGACCGGGTGCAGTGGCTCACGCCTGTAATCCCAGCACTTTGGGAGGCCGAGGCGGGTCGATCACTTGAAGTCAGGAGTTGAGACCAGCCTGGCTAACATGCTGAAACCCCATTTCTACTAAAAATACAAAAAATTAGCCAGGCATCTTGGTGCGTGCCTATAATCTCAGCTACTCGGGAGGCTGAGGCAGGAGAATCCCTTGAACCTGGGAGGCGGAGGTTGCAGTGAGACGAGATCACACCATTGCACTCCAGTTTGGGCAACAAAAGCGAAACTCCATCTCAAAAAAAAGGAGAATAAAGACCAACTTTGTGCCCACAGATTTGATAACCTAGATGAAATGGATCAATTCCTTTAGGATGCAATCTGCCAAAACTCACACAAGAAGAAATTGACAATCTGAATAGGCCTATATCTATAAAGAAATTCAATAAATAATAACCTTCCAAGACAAAAAGCATCATGCCCAGATGGGTTCACTGGTAATTCTATCAAACATTTAGTGAAGAAATTATACCAATTTTCTACAGTCTCTTCCAGAAGACAGACACAGAGGAAATACCCTAAATCATTCTATGGGTCCAGCATTACCCTACTATAAAAACCAGACAAAGACATTACAAGGAAATACAACTACAGACTAATACATATATATTTTTGAAGCAGAGTCTTGCCTCTGTCGCTCAGGCTGGAGTGCAGTGGCACGATCTCCGCTCACTGCAACCTCCGCCTCCCTGGTTCAAGCGATTCTCCTACTTTGGCCTCCTGAGTAACTGGGATTACAGGCACCCACCACCATGCCTGGCTAATTTTTGTGTTTGTAGTAGAGACGGGGTTTCATCACATTGGCCAGGCTGGTCTTGAACTCCTGACCTCAGGGGATCCCCCTGCCTCAGCCTCCCAAAGTGCTGGGATTACAGGGCTTGGGCCACCACGCTCAGCCCCAGTAGGCAATTATGGCAAGTTTTCAGGATACAAGGTTAATACACAAAGGTCAATTGCTTTCCTAGATATCATCAATGAACAAATAGACTTTGAAATTAAATGCACAATACCAAGTATATTAGAAGCCTCCCCCAAAAGAAACACTTAGGTATAACAAAATATGTACAAGATCCACATGGGGGATGGGTGCAGTGGTTCACTCCTGTAATCCCAGCACTTTGGGTGGCCAAGGTGGGTGGATCACCTGAGGTTAGGAGTTCTAGACCAGCCTGATCAATATGGTGAAACTCCACCTATACTAAAAATACAAAAAATAGCCGGGCGTGGTGGCGGGCGCCTGTAATCCCAGCTACTCGGGAGGCTGAGACAGGAGAATTGCTTGAACCCAGGAGGCTGAGCTTGTAGTGAGCAGAGATCGTGCCACCGCACTCCAGCCTGGGAGACAGAGTGAGACTCTGTCTCAAAAAAAAAAAAAATTCATCTATATGAGGAAAACTACAAAATTCTGATGAAAGAAATCAAAGAAAATAAATGGAAGGATATTCCATGTTTCTGGAGAAGAAGACTCAATATTGTCAAGATGTCGGTTCTTTCCAACTTGATCTATAGATTCAATGCAATCCCAGTAAAACTCTTAGCAAGCTATTTTATGGATATTGCCAAACTGATTATAGAGTTTATATGGAGAAGCAAAAGATCCAGAATAGCCAACACAATATTGAAGAAGTTCAAGACTAGCCTGGCCAACATATAGTGAAACCCAGTCTCTACTAAAAATACAAAATTAGCCAGGTGTGGGGGTGCACGCCTGTAATCCCAGCTACTTGGGAGGCTGAGGCAGGTGAATCACTTGAACCTGGGAGGCGGAGATTGCCGTGAGCCGAGATTGAGGCATTGCACTCCAGCATGGGCAACAGAGCGAGACTCCATCTCAAAAAAAAAAAAAAAAACATATCTGAACATTTCCTTTCCCTGCTTAAAGTCCTTTAGTGGACTTCTGGTCCAAACTGAAACGATGGCAAGAGTGTTGCTCCCAGCTATGCAACAAGAAAAGAGCTGGAAAAGCTGCACATGAATGACTTTTCTGGATCTCCTAAGAGAATTGAGGTCACAGGGCAAACAACCTGAAACCGAGAGAGAGACAGGTACCTACAGGGGGAAACAGTACCTGAGCATTCCTTACTTAAGTAAGAAAATTAAGCTGCAAATTTTTAACAATTAATAGTGGCCTACTGTTGGTGATTAAGAGAGTATGAAGCCCCTGGAAGCTGCAGACAAAGGGAGGCTTGTGCTTTCTTTCAGGCTTTGCTTTCAGGACCCCCATCAATCACCCGCAGGAAGATAGGTGAAACGGGAGAATTCTGACACCCTCTGCTCCATGGTGCTTGCTGGGGGTGGGGAACAGAACAGCAGCTATGGTCAAGACTCCATTCCTTTAGGACAAGACTTCATCTGCAAGGGGAAGGTCATAAAAACTTACAGGCAGGCCGGATGCTGTGGCTCATGCCTATAATCCCAGCACTTTGGGAGGCTGAGGTGGGTGGGTCACTTGAAGTCAGGAGTTTGAGACCAGCCTGGCCAACGTGGCGAAACCCCATCTCTACTAAAAATACAAAAATTAGCCAGGTGGTGGGCACCTGTAATCCCAGCTACTTAGGAGGCTGAGGCAGGAGAATCGCTTCAACCCATCAGGCAGAGGTTGTAGTGAGCCAACATCGCACCACTGCACTTCAGCCTGGGGGACAGAGTGAGACTCCGTCTCAAAAAAACAGAAAACACAAAACTTATGGGCAGAGGGCATTGGTGGAAACCCACTGAAATTAGGGGAAGGGAACAGGGGAAAAAAGAAGAAGTTCTTCCTTTTAGTGAGGACCAGAATAATTGCCAGGCCGACCATTATACCTGGAGGAAGGGCAATTATGAAGGCCACACTCCCAAGATCCAGGTTCATAGTGCCTACCTAAGGCTGAGCCTCAATCATAACACAAGGGAACACATAACCTCCTTCATAGCCTACCACCACATGACAGGCCTCCAGTGAAAAATAACACAAGAATGTATCTGGGAGAACTTGCAAGAGACAGACTTTATTTAGGGAACAGTGCAAAAGGAAGATACAAATCCAAGAGACAAAAGCAAGGCACCACTAGAAGAATTTTAAGCCCCTGATGCACTGAGGATAATAATATATGTTGGTGCAAAAGCAAACTTCAAACCCAGCCCTCCTGACTACATTAACGGAAATCTCTATACTAGAGAAGCAGCAGAAAGAAATGAATGCTTATCTTCAAGAATACAAAATATTTATGTCAGTATCTGTTGTGTTATACAGCATATCCAGCTTTCAACAAAAACCACAAGGTATACAAAAAGGAAAGAAAAAACACAATCTGGACTGGGCACGGTGGCTCACACCTGTAATCTCAGTACTTAGGGAGGCCAAGGCAGGCGGATGACGAGGTCAGGAGTTCAAGATCAGCCTGGCCAATATGGTGAAACCCCTCTCTACAAATACAAAAATTAGCTAGGCATGGTAGCGCATGCCTGTCAACCCAGCTACTGGGGAGGCTGAGGCAGGAGAATTGCTTGAACCCAGGAAGCAGAGGGTTGCAATGAACGGAGATCATGCCACTGCACTCCAACCTGGGTGACAGAGCAATACTCCATTTCAAAAAAAAAAAAAAAAGACACAATCTAAAAAGACAAAAAAATAATCAGAACCAGACTCAGATATGACATCAGACATGGAATTTAAAGTAACATTATTATGTTAAAGGATTTAATGGAAAAGGTAGACAACATGCCAAAAGAAGATGGATAAATTCAGCAGAGGAAACTATAAGAATAAAATGGAAATGCTTGAAATAAAATCGTGGTGACAGAAATGAAGAACACCTTTGACTGGTTCATCAGTAGACTCAGTATAGCTGAGAAAAGAATCAGTGACCTTGGGTGTAGAGGTCAATAGAAATTACCCAAACTCCCTTTCCAACTTGGACATGGCAGAATGGCTCCCACAAAGAAGGGTGGCGAGAAGAAAAAGGGCCGTTCTGCCATCAACGAAGTGGTGACCCGAGAATACACCATCAACATTCACAAGCGCATCCATGGAGTGGGCTTCAAGAAGCGTGCCCCTCAGGCACTCAAAGAGATTCAGAAATTTGCCATGAAGGAGATGGAAACTCCAGATGTGCGCATTGATACCAGGCTCAACAAAGCTGTCTGGGCCAAAGGAATAAGGAATGTCCGACACCGAATCCATGTGCGGCTGTCCAGAAAACGTAATGAGGATGAAGATTCACAAATAAGCTCTATACTTTGGTTACCTATGTATTTGCTACCACTTTCAAAAATCTACAGACAGTCAATGTGGATGAGAACTAATCGCTGATAGTCAAATACATCAAATAAAGTTATAAAATTGCAAAAAAAAAAGAGGAATTACCCAAACTGAAGTGCAAAAAAAGAATGGGTAAAACAAAACAGAACAACAACAAAAAAGAAAGAAAGAAGACACCATCCAAGAATACCAAATGAGTTAACATGCACATAATTGGAATTCCAGAAGGAGAAGAAAGACTTGGACAGGATTTGTCTAATTCAGACTTAGTTAAACAAACAAACAAACAAACAAACAAAAAGAATAAGACAGGAGAAACATTTGAAGAGATAATGGCTTAGAATTATCCAAAATTACTAACAGACAGAAAACCACAGATCAAGGAAGCTCAGAGAACACCAAGCAGGATAAATACCAAAACAACACAGCCCCTCCCCAAACCCATGCATCTAGGGATATCATATTAAAACTGCTGAAAACCAAAGAGAAAGAAAATCTGGAAGTCAGCCAAGGGGGAAAAAACATAATATCTTACCGAGGAGCGAGGATAAGAATTACAGCAGACTGCTAGTCAGAAACAATAAAAGCAAAATTAAATGGAGTAATATCTTTTTTTTTTTTTTTTTTTTTGAGATGGAGTCTCGCTCCATCGCTCAGGCTGGAGTGCAGTGGCATGATCTTGGCTCACTGCAACCTCCGCCTCCCGGGTTCAAGCGATTCTCCTGCCTCAGCTAGGCGCCCACCATCATACCCAGCTAATTTTTGTATTTTTAGTAGAGACGGGGTTTCGCCATGTTGGCCAGGCTAGTCTCAAACTCCTGACTTCAGGTGATCCACCAACCTTGGCCTCCCAAAGTGCTAGGATTACAGGCGTGAGCCACTGTGCCTGGCCCAAATTAAGAGTTTTCTATTTTTATTTTTATTTTTTTAGAGACGGGGTCTCACTACGTTTCCCAGGATGGTCTGAAACTCCTGGACTCCAGCGATCCTCCCACCTCAGCCTCCCAAAATGCTGGGATTACAAGCATTAGCAACTACACCAGGCCAAAATTAAAAGTTTATCAGACAAACAGAAACTGAGGAAGTTGATTGCCAGCAGACCTACTTTATAATAAATGCCAAAGCAAGTTCTCTAAGAAGAGGCTGGGTGTGGTGGCTCACGCCTGTAATCCCAGCACTTTGGGGGGCCAAGGCGGGTGATCACTTGAGGTCAGGAGTTTGAGACCAGCCTGGCCAACATGGTGAAACCCTGTCTCTACTAAAAACACAAAAATTATCTGGGCATGGTGGTTGGTGCCTGTAGTCCCAGCCACTCAAGTGGCTGAGGCAGGAGAATCGCTTGAACCCGGGAGGCGGAGGTCGCAGGGAGCCGAGATTGTGTCAGCCTGGGTTGAACAGAGTGAAACTTCGTCTCAAAAAAGAAAGAAGAAGAAGAAATATAATCAAAATCTTGGATCTATACAAAGAAACAACGTACTGTAGTTTATAGAATACCATTTACAATAGCAGCCCCCATGAAGTTTTTAGGTATAAATATAACAAAATATGTGGGAGATATGTGTGCTAAAAACTACAAAATACTGACGAAAGAAATCAACATGGGGCCGGGCGCGGTGGCTCCTGCCTGTAATCCCAGCACTTTGGGAGGCCGAGGCGGGCGGATCACTTGCGGTCAGGAATTCAAGACCAGTCTGGCCAACATGGTGAAACCCCGTCTCTACTAAAAATACAAAAATTAGCACAGTGTGTTGGCACACGCCTGTCATCCCAGCTACTTGGGAGGCTGAAGCAAGAGAATTGCTTGACCCCAGGAGGCGGAGGATGCAGTGAGCCAAGACTGCACCACTGCACTCCCAGCCTGGGCGACAGAGGGAGATTCTGTCTCAAGAAATAAATAAATAAATAAATAAATAAATAAATAAATAAAAGAAAAAGAAAGAAAGAAAAGAAAAACTGAATGCTACAAGTTCAGCCCATTACTAACCAGTTCCAGACAAATTGGCTTTTTTCTTCTTATTTTCCTCTGGCTTTTTCCCTCATTTTAAAAATGGAGAGGTAATAGTGCCTCTCATGAGCGAATAGTTTTAGTATGCTTAGAACACTGTCCTGTATATAGTAAGCATTCAACATATGTTGGCTAATACTACTGACGCCAATTGTAACAGTAGTATTAGAAGCCGTAATAATATTACCCCAGTCAAATATGTCCATAATTGGCAATAGGGAAAGAATTGCTGCCACTCAGCAGAATTTGGAGTATTGAATGTCATTGTTTACTTTTTCTGGAAGGAGCATGATCTAAGATACTGATCTAAACTGAATGTGCATGGCTAATGGTGTGGATAGACAGAGATTTTAAGTGGGCAAAAGTGAAGGTTGTGTTGACAAGAAGTTTCAGGAAACAGTGATGTGGATGAATTTCCCAGAATGGTCCCAGAATATGAGAATAATGTCCCACGTGAATGCTAATCGAAATTCCCACTCTTCAGAGGAGGCTATCAGCAATCAGGTACACATCAACCATATGGCTGTCATGTAGTCTCTTCGTATCACCCCACTTACTGCCCAAGTGATTTATTTGTAAACAATGTGGCCAGCGTGGTGGCTCACGCCTATAGTCCCAGCACTTTGGGAGGCCGAGGTGGGTGGATCATCTGAGGTCAGGAGTTTGAGACCAGCCTGGCCAACATGGTGAAACCCCATCTCTACTAAGAATACAAATATTAGCCGGGCCTGGTGGCGGGTGCCTGCAATCCCAGCTACTCGGGAGGCTGAGGCAGGAGAATCACTTGAACCTGGGAGGCGGAGGTTGTAGTGAGCTGAGATCACGCCATTGCACTCCAGCCTGGGTGACGGAGTGAGACTCTGTCTCAAAAAAAAAAAAAAAAAATGTGACCAGGGTGGCAGGCAGTGGTAGAGGTTATACTTGAGCTCTATAGTATAGACTTAGCTCACCAAGGCTGACCTCTGCATACTGATGCTGCTTAGTGTCCCATATGTCAGGGGAAGTATTCTTGTATTCTTGCAAGTATTTTGTCATGGATGGGGCAGGGATTTGTCTTCACTGAGATAAACACTTACTCTAGATTTGGATATGCTTCACTTACATGCTATTGCTAGCAGGACCATCAATGAACTTACTGAACACTTCATACCTCATATCTCACAACATCTTTTTGGACCCATTTCTATAAGTTATACGAAAAGGGTAAGGTAATGCATGGATGACCATGGGACTCAGTAGTTCTAATGTGTACCACATTCCTTATAAGTAGGAATCTCAATTTTTGGAAGCCTCAGTTAAAGTGGCATGTAGTCATTTTGCACCCTCTTGGAGTACTGTTCAATTTTCGACATTGTATATGTGCTGAATAGTGACTAAGAATAGGCATAATTTCTTCTGTAGCCAAAATGCATTGGTTAAAGAAAGGAGAGGTAGGAGTGGAGTGGTGCCTCTCCTATTACACTTAACAGCCAACTTGAGAAAGTTATGCTTTTCATGTTTGCAACTCAGGGCTCTCTGCTGCCTTGAGTTGTTTTAGAACTCCTTGTTTTAGAAAAGGAGGAGTACATGCTGCCACCAGTCGTCACGGAGATGCCTCTGTTTATCGATTTACTAAAAAGGATTTATTTTTGTATGACGTTTAAAGCAGTTTAAATTACATTCATTTGCTGACTTAGAGAACTGTGGGAAGTCTTGACTTATGGGAGTTGGGCTTTTGGACTTCTCCTCTGCCAGTTTTCTTTTTGTTTCTGTCTCCCCATTTTTTTCCCCCGTCTGTCTTGGGCTATCTCTTTTTAGGCGCATAGGCAAGGAGCTGTGACCGACAATTTGAGTGTTTTTAAAAATACTCTCATAAAAAACACACCTTTGGCCGGGCGCAGTGTCTCACGCCTGTAATCCCAGCACTTTGGGAGGCCGAGGCAGGCGGATCACAGGAGGTCAGGAGTTTGAGACCAGCCTGGCCAACATGGTGAAACCCGGTCTTTACTAAAAATACAAAAATTAGCAGGGCGTGGTGGAGCACGCCTGTAGTCCCAGCTACTCGGGAGGCTGGGGCAGGAGAATTGCTTGAATCTGGGAGGTGGAGGATGCAGTGAGCCGAGATTGCGCCATTGCACTCCAGCCTGGGAGACAGAGTGAGACTCTGTCTCAAAAAAAAAAAGAAAACAAAACATTTTTTTCTGCAATACTTTTCAAAGAATGGTTTAAAAGCAATGACAATCCATGATCAGTGAGAATTTTCACTCAGATTATGGTCTCTCAATTCCTTTTTCAAAGAGCAGACAGGCTACTTGGAGACTTGGGTAAATTTATGGATTATAATAGATTTAAGAGGAACAGCCATCAGATGCCATATTTGGAGCTGGTGGGACCTCATTCAGACAAAATCAGTATAAAAAATATTTCAGACAATTCAGGATTTCCTTTCTTTAAGGGCTAGGTATTGGATAATGTTATAAGTCATTTAAAAAATTTTCTTAGGTGTAAAATCTTAGTGTATTTTCTCTATATTCATATCTGTTAGGATGTTTGTGAAAATATTCATGATTAAAATCACATTTTTGAGATTTCATGTTTGGGATATTTTTTAGACTCCCTCATCCGCCATTGTGGGTGCAGATAATGAAACAAAATGGCAAGTTGTTGGTAATTTTTGAAGCACACGTGACGAGCCCTGGGAAGTGCAGTATTCTCTATATTTTTGTGTCTACTTCAGTATGTCCATGACCACTCCCTTTCCCCTCCAAAAAAAAAGTTAAAATTTAAAAAAAGCTGGCTAAATTAAAAAAAAGAAAAGAAAAAGGAAATCAACAAAGATATAAATAATGACTGGGTGTAGGCTGGGTAGGGGCTGGGTGTGGGCTGGGTGCACCTGTAATCCCAGTGCTTTGGGAGGTTGAGGCAGGGGGATCACTTGAGGCCAGAAGTTCGAGACCAGCTTGGACAACACAGAAAGACGCTGTCTCTACACAAAATAAAAAATTACTCAGGCATGGTGGCATGTGCGTGTACTCTCGGCTACTTAGGAGACTGAGGTGGGAAGATCACTTGAGCACAGGAGTTCAAGGTTGCAGTGAGCTATGATTGCACCACTGCACTCTAGTCTGGGTGACAGAGTGATACCTTGCCTCAAAAAAAAAAAAAAAAGGTATAAATAAATAGAAAGATATACTGTATTCATAGATTAGAAAATTCAATATTGTAAATATGTTAATTCTCCCCAGTTTGATCTATAGATTCAATGCATTATCAATCAAAATCATAGGGAGCTTTTTTTGATAGAAATTGACAAACTGATTCTAAAATTTATATGAAAAGGGAAAGAAATGAAAAGGAACTAAAAAAATAGTAGGAGAAATTACTCTACCACTTATTAGACTTATTAGAAAGCAGTTAGTGTGGTATTAGCGAAAGAGTAGACAACTTAGGTGAATAGAGCCAATAGAGAGACCAGAAATAAACCCACACAAATAATGTCAACTGATTTTTGACAAAGATGCAAAGGCAATCCAGTGGTGAAAGAACAGTCTTTTCAACAAACAGTGCTGGAAAAATTAGACATTCATATGTAAAAACAAAACCAAAAAACCTCAACACGTACCTCACACTTACACCAAAAAATGGCTCATAAACTTAAATGTAAAAAGTAAGACATCTAGAAAAAAGCACAGGAGACCCTGTGTGTGTGTAACCTTGGGTTTGGTGATAAGTTTTCAGGTACTGGAAACACAATTCATAAAGAAAAAAATGATGAATTGTACCTTATCACAAATAAAAACTTTTGTTCTGTAAAAGATAGGTTGAGAAAATGAATAGACAATCCACAGCCTGGGAGAAAATATTTGCAAATGATGTATCTGATAAAGGACTTGTATCCAGAATAAATAATTCTTCTTTTTCTTTCTTTCTTTTTTTTTTTTTTTTTTTGAGACGGAATCTCACTCTGTCACCCAAGCTGGAGTGCAGTGGCGTGATCTTGGCTTATAGCAACCTCTGCCTCCCGTGTTCAAGCGATTCTCCTGCCTCAGCCTCCTGAGTAGCTGGGATTATTACAGGCACGTGCCACAACACCTGGCTAATTTTTTTATATTTTAGTAGAGATGGGGTTTCACCATATTGGCCAGGCTGGTCTCAATCTCCTGACCTCGTGATCCACCGGCCTCAGCCTCCCAAAGTGCTGGGATTACAGGTGTGAGCCACTGCGCCCGGCCCAGAATAAAGACTTCTTAAAACAGAATAAGAAAACAAATGGCCCAACCAGGCACCATGGCTCATGCCTGTAATCCCAGCACTTTGGGAGGCCAAGGTGGGCAAATCACGAGGTCAGGAGATTGAGACCATCCTGGATAACGTGGTAAAACCCAGTCTCTACTAAAAATACAAAAAGTAGCTGGGTGTGGTGGCGTGTGCCTGTAATCCCAGCTACTCAGGAGGCTGAGGCACAAGAATTGCTTGAACCCAGGAGGTGGAGGTTGCGGTGAGCTGAGATCATGCCACTGTACTCCAGCCTGGTGAGAAAGTGAGACTCCATCTCAAAAACAAACAAGCAAACAAACAACAACAACAAAATGGCCCTATTTATTTATTTATTTATTTATTTTTGAGACAGAGTCTTGCTCTGTCACCCATGCTGGAGTGCAGTGATGCAATCTTGGCACACTGCAACCTCCGTCTCCCAAGTTCAAGCAATTCTTGTGCCTCAGCCTCCCAAGTAGCTGGAATTACAGATGCCCACCAACATACCTGGCTAATTTTTGTATTTTGCGTTTTTTTTTTTTTTTTTGAGATGGAGTTTCGCTCTTGTTGCCAAGGCTGGATTGCAATGGCACGATCTCGGCTCACCGCAACCTCTGCCTCCCCAGTTAAAGTGATTCTCCTGCCTCAGCCTCCCGAGTAGCTGGGATTACAGGCATGCTCCACCATGCCCGGTTAATTTTGTATTTTTAGTAGAGACGGGCTTTCTCCATGTTGGTCAGGCTGGTCTTGAACTCCTGACCTCAGATGATCCACCCACCTTGGCCTCCCAAAGTGCTGGGATTACAGGCGTGAGCCACCATGCCCGGCCTAATTTTTAGTAGAGATGGGGTTTCGCCATGTTGGTCACGCTGGTCTCGAACTCCTGACCTCAAGCGATTCAGCTGCCTAGGGCTTCCAAAGTGCTGAGATTATAGGCGTGAGCCACTGCACACTGCCGAATGATCCAATTTAATAACAAGCAAAAGATCTAAAGAGACACTTCAGAAAATAAAATACCTGGATGGCAAATAAGCATATGAAAGTTGGTTAACAGCATTTGTCATTAGAGAAATGAAAATTAAAACCACAATGAGGTACCACTGCTCACCTACTACAATTTCTAAAACACTGCCACCAACCACCAAATGCTGGTCTTGCTAGAATTTCTAAAACACTGCCACCAACCACCAAATGCTGGTCTTACTACAATTTCTAAAACACCGCCACCAACCACCAAATACTGGTCTTACCAGAATTTCTAAAACACTGCCACCATCATCACGAGGTCAGGAGATTGAGACCATCCTGGCTAACATGGTTAAACCCCATCTCTACTAAAAATAAAAAAAATTAGCTGGGCGTGGTGGTGGGCGCCTGTAGTCCCAGCTACTCAGGAGGCTGAGGCAGGAGAATGGCGTGAACCCGGGAGGCGGAGCTTGCAGTGAGCCGAGATCGCGCCACTGCAGTCCAGCCTGGGTGACAGAGCGAGACTCCGTCTCAAAAAAATAAATAAATAAAATAAATAAAAATAAAAAATAAAAAAAACACTGCCACCATCACCAAATGCTGGTCCTACTAGAATTTCTAAAACACTGCCACCATCACCAAATGCTGGTCCTACTAGAATTTCTAAAACACTGCCACCATCACCAAATGCTGGTCCTACTAGAATTTCTAAAACTGCCACCAACCACCAAATGCTGGTCTTACTAGAATTTCTAAAACTGCCACCAACCACCAAATGCTGGTCTTACTACGACTTCTAAAACACTGCCACCAACCACCAAATGCTGGTCTTACTACGACTTCTAAAACACTGCCACCAACCACCAAATGCTGGTCTTACTAGAATTTCTAAAACTGCCACCAACCACCAAATGCTGGTCTTACTACGACTTCTAAAACACTGCCACCAACCACCAAATGCTGGTCTTACTAGAATTTCTAAAACACTGCCACCATCACCAAATGCTGGTCTTACTAGAATTTCTTAAACACTGCCACCATCACCAAATGCTGGTCTTACTAGAATTTCTAAAACTGCCACCAACCACCAAATGCTGGTCTTACTAGAATTTCTAAAACACTGCCACCATCACCAAATGCTGGTCTTACTAGAATTTCTAAAACACTGCCACCATCACCAAATGCTGGTCTTACTAGAATTTCTAAAACACTGCCACCATCACCAAATGCTGGTCTTACTAGAATTTCTAAAACACTGCCACCATCACCAAATGCTGGTCTTACTAGAATTTCTAAAACACTGCCATCATCACCAAATGCTGGTCTTACTAGAATTTCTAAAACACTGCCACCATCACCAAATGCTGGTCCTACTAGAATTTCTAAAACACTGCCACCATCACCAAATGCTGGTCTTACTAGGATTTCTAAAACTGCCACCAACCACCAAATGCTGGTCTTACTACGACTTCTAAAACACTGCCACCAACCACCAAATGCTGGTCTTACTAGAATTTCTAAAACACTGCCACCATCACCAAATGCTGGTCTTACTAGAATTTCTAAAACACTGCCACCATCACCAAATGCGGGTGAAGATGTGCAACAGGAACTCTCATTCATTGCTTTTGGGAATGCAAAATGATATAGTCACTTTGGAAGACAGGTTGGCAGTTGCTTTTTCCTGTTTCCTTTTCTTTTTTTTTTTTTTTACTTTGTGAGACAGTCTCGCTCTGTCTCCCAGGCTGGAGTGCAGGGTGGGATCACATCTCACTGCAGCCTCGACCTCCCGGGCTCTAGAAATCCTTTCACCTCAGCCCCCCAAGTAGGTGGGACTAGAAGCACACATCAGCACAGCAGGCTAATTTTTGTATTTTTTTTTTTGTGAGACAGGGTTTAGCCGTGTTGCCTAGGCTAGTCTCGAGCTTGTGGACTTAAGCGATCTGCCTGTCTCAGCCTCCCAAAGTGCTAGGATTACAGGCGTGAGCCACGGTGCCTGGCCTAGGTTGGCAGTTTCTAATCAAGAGAAAACATCACATGAACCCAAATGGCATGTCAGCCTACCAAATAATTAATCAGAAAAGTGTAGTTTTTAAAACTGCCAAGGTTGGTCATGTGTGTGGTGGCTCATGCCTGTAATCCCAGTGTTTTGGGAGGCTAAGGCGATAGGATCGCTTGAGGCCAGGAGTTCAAGACAACATAGAAAGACTCCATCTCAAAAAAAAAAGAAAAAAAAAGACAGGTATGGTGGTGAACGCCTGTAGCCCTAGCTATTCAGTAGGCTAAGATGGAGAGGATTGCTTGAGCCCAGGAGTTCGAGGTTACAGTGAACTATGATCACACCACTGAACTCCAGCCTGGGTGGCAGAGTGAGATCCTGTCTCTGAAGAAAAACAGAAACAAAAACAAAAAAACTGCCAAGGTCATGAAAAAATAAGGAAAGACAGAAACTGTCACAGATCAGAGAAGACTAAATATTAAGGGATCATAATCACTAAGTGCAATGTGGTATCCTGGATTAGATTCTGGAACAGAAAAAGGATTTAAGGAAAAAAACTGGTGAAATCTAAATAAAATCTGTAGTTTAGTTGATATGTTTCAACAATGTTAATTTCTTAATTAGTTTTGACAAATGTATCATGGCTATGTGAGATATTAACATTAAGGGCAGCTGGGTGAAAGGTATACCAAAACCCTCTGTACTATCTTTGCAACTTTTCTGTAATTCTAAAATTTTTCCAAACTAAAAACTCATTAAGAAAAAAAACCCAAATGAGCCAGGCGTGATGGTTCATGTCTGTAATCCCAGCACTTTGGGAGGCCAAAATGGGCAGATGGCTTGAGGCCAGGAGTTCAAGGCCAGCTTGGCCAACATGGCGAAACTCCGTCGCTACTAAAAATACAAAAATTAGCCAGGTGAGTGGGCGCCTGTAATCCCAGCTACTCGGGAGGCTGAGGCAGGAGAATCGCTTGAACCTGGGAGGCAGAGGTTGCAGTGAGCCAGGATGGCGCCGCTGCACTCCAGCCTGAGCGACAAGAGGGAGACTCCATCTTAAAAACAAACAAACAAACAAACAAATACTAACTGATGGGGATATAAGTCAAAATAGGAAAGTGGATCTCTCTGGGATGTCATATGTCTGCCAGAATATAAACTGGAACTCAAGCAGTAAGCATGACTGAGTGGAAAGTGGCATGAAGTTATCTTCTAAGGAAGTAAGATGTTGCATATCTTCTGTGATGGTAACATGGGTATATACCTATGTAACACTTCTTCAGGCTATACACTTAAGATTAATATACTTTATATACTTTACAGGCCGGGTGAAGTGGCTCATGACTGTAATCCAAGTACTTTGGGAGGCCAAGGCAGGTGGATCACTTGAGGTCAGGAGTTCGAGACCAGCCTGGCCAACATGGTGAAACCCCATCACTACTAATAATACAAAAATTAGCCAGGTGTGGTGGTGCACGCCTGTAGTCCCAGCTACTAGGGAAGCTGAGACAGGAGAATCTCTTGAACCTGGGAGGCAGAGGTTGCAGTGAGCCGAGATTATGCCACTGCACTTCAACCTGGGCAGCAGAGTGAAAAAAAAAAAAATATATATATATATATATACACACACACACACATATTTTATATATATGTGTGTATATATACACTATATATACATATTTTATATGTATGTGTGTATATATACACACACGCACACACACGCACGCACACACACACACATATATAACATATATATTTA
This sequence comes from Pan paniscus, assembly GCF_029289425.2. Lineage (NCBI taxonomy): Eukaryota > Metazoa > Chordata > Mammalia > Primates > Hominidae > Pan > Pan paniscus. Next base: position 11,961,506 of record NC_073259.2, on the reverse strand, counting down.
TATATATATACTTTACTACACTGGAAAAAAATTTTACTGGTTTCCTATTGCTCTTAGGGTAAAGTTCAAAATTGCTGTAGTCTGTAAGTCTGAATGACGTGTTACCCGCCTACTTCTCTAGCTTCATCTCTCTATTCCCAAGTTCCAGCCCAACTATTCTTCCTATCACAGGGCCTTTGCACATACCGTTTAGCCCACCAGCAGAGCTGTCCTCTCCAACACCCCTTCAATTTGGCTAGCCCTTATTTATTCTTCAGGTTGTATCTTAAATTTCCTCAGGGAGGAATTTCCTCATCTCCAGACCTAGAATCGGTCACTGGTTATACGTTGTGCTTCTCTTTTGTAGCACTTGTCTACAAAAGCAATAATTGTGATTATTTTACAAGCTCCAGAAGTTTATGTATCAGGTCTGTCTCGTTGGCTGTTGTATCTTAAGATGCCTAGTACATAGTAAATACTCACTTAATGTTTACCAAATGTTAATTTGAATGTGAGGCTCGGATTAAACAAACTAATACCCAAGGGCCATAAAATATGAGCTGGGACCCACGCCCACCAATAAATCCTGTTGACTCTATCTCTAAGGCATATCTCCAACCTTCCGCCTTTCTCCATCTCCCTATTGCAGTAGCCTCTGATCTGGTCTTTCTGTTTCTATTATTTATTCATTATCCATTGGATTATTATGAAATAATAAGATATGGATACTTCCTTAGCATAATAAAATAAATATACGTATTTCAACTGCTGCTTAATGAGAAAATACTGGAAGTATTGCCCTTAAAATCAGGATTGAGACAGAGCTGTCCATTACTATTTACTATTGTTCTGGAGGTACTATGAGATGCATTTAGATGAGATTTAAAAATATTCGGGCCAGGCGCGGTGGCTCACGCCTGTAATCCCAGCACTTTGGGAGGCCAAGGTGGGCAGATTGCTTGAGCCTAGGAGTTCGATACCAGCCTGGGCAACATGGCAATAACTTGTTTCTAGAAAAATTATTACAAAATTAGCATTATTTGTAGGTGATAACCTAAGAAAATTAATTGAAAAACTGTTATAGGCCGGGCGCGGTGGCTCAAGCCTGTAATCCCAGCACTTTGGGAGGTCGAGGTGGGCAGATCACGAGGTCAGGAGATCGAGACTATCCTGGCTAACATGGTGAAACCCCGTCTGTACTAAAAATACAAAAAATTAGCCGGGCGTGGTGGCGGGCGCCTGTAGTCCCAGCTACTAGGGAGGGTGAGGCAGGAGAATGGCGTGAACCTGGGAGGCGGGGCTTGCAGTGAGCTGAGATCGCGCCACTGCACTCCAGCCTGGGTGACAGAGGGAGACTCTGTCTCAGAAAAGAAACAAAAACAAAACAAAACAAAAAAAACTATTATAGATCATGAGGGAATTCAGTAGGTGGCTGGGGAAAAAGAAAGAAAACAAAACTAAAAAATCCCATTTTTATAGCACTTATAAAGGTAAAACACCAAGGAATGACTATAATGAGAAATGCCCATATTAAGGAAACATTAAAATGCTACTGAGGACACAAAGAGGAAGGTATCAACAAATAGAAAGGCATATCATGTTCTTGAAAAGAAGACCCGGCCTGGCACGGTAGCTCATGTCTGTAATCCCAGCACTTTGGAAGGCTGAGGCAGATGGATCACTTGAGGTCAGGAGTTCGAGACCAGCTTGGCCAACATGGTGAAACCCCATCTCTACTAAAAATACAAAAATTAGTCGGGCATGGTAGCATGCACCTGTAATCCCAGCTACTCAGGAGGCTGAGGCAGGAGAATTGCTTGAACCCGGGAGGCGGAGGTTGCAGTGAGCCGAGATCGCATCACTGCACTCCAGCCTGGGTGACAGAGCGAGACTCTGTCTCAAATTAAAAACAAACAAACAAACAAACAAACAAACCCAACACGCTAATTGATTTGTAAATTCAATACAATCTCAAAACACATCCTCAAAGGAGCCTTTCTTTTGGAGGGGGAGTGAACTAAATAAACAGGTCCTAAAATTCATGTGGAAAAGGAAGAAAACATAGTTAGAAAAATTTTTAAAAACAGAGAGTAAAAGGAGCTACTGGCCCTAATAGATATTAAAATATAAAGCTAAAACAATTGAAAGACTGTAATGTTGGCAAATTGAAAAGACCGACCAATGGGAGAGAATTGAAAATCCAGAAGTAAATTCAAAATCGCACAAAAACTTGGCTTTTCATAACAGTAGTTTTAAATTAGTGAAGAAAAAATTATTGTTCAATAGATGACTGGAGATAAAAAGGTAACATTTGAAAACTAATAGAAATATAGGAGGCCAGGTGTGATGGCTCACACCTGTAATCCCAGCACTTTGAAGACTGAGGCAGAAGGAGCTCAGGAGTTTGAGACCAGCCTGGGCAACATGGTGAAACCTCATCTCTACAAAAAATTTAAAAAGTAACCTGGCGTGGTGGTGTGTGTCTGTAGTCCCAGCTACTGGAGAGAGGCTGAGGTGGGAGAATCACTTGAGCCTGGGAGGTGGAGGCTGCAGAGAGTTGTGATTGGGCCACTGCACTCCAGCCTGGGTGACAGAGCAAGACCCTGTCAAAAAAAAAAAAAAAAAGAAAAATAGAGATATGAACAGTCAGTAGAAAATAAATTACAACTGGCTCTTTAACATATGAAATGTTCACTCATATGAAATGAAATACTCATTCACAGTGAAGTGAAAAACTTCACTCGCAATAAGAAATCCAAATAAAAATTACACTGAGATAACTTTTTTTTTTTCTATCTTTCAGTTTGGCAAAGATCAAAATATTTGATAACACATCAAAGTTGGTGTTTATGTAAGGAAATGGACACTTAAAAATTTCCGATGTTCGGCCGGGCACGGTGGCTCATGCCTGTAATCCCAGCACTTTGGGAGGCCGAGACGGGCGGATCACAAGGTCAGGAGATCAACACCATCCTGGCTAACACGGTGAAACCCTATCTCTACTAAAAATACAAAAAAATTAGCCGGGCGAGGTGGCGGGCGCCTGTAGTCCCAGCTACTCGGGAGACTGAGGCAGGAGAACGGCGTGAACCCGGGAGGCGGAGCTTGCAGTGAGCCCAGATTGCGCCACTGTACTCCAGCCTGGGCGACAGAGCGAGACTCCATCTCAAAAAAAAAAAAATTCCGATATTCCATCTCTATGGAAGACAAATTAGCAACATTTATCAAAACGAAATGTATGTACCTTTTAACCAGGAAATTTTATTTCCAGCAATTTTTTTTGTAGCAGTACTTCCACATGTGCAAAATGACATAGGTTATTACTGTAGTGTTGTCTGTAATAGTAAAGGTTGGAGATGAATTAAAAATTCTCAAAAGGGATCCAGTTAAATGGTACAGCCATGTGATAGAATACCACACAGATAGAAAAATGAATGAGAACTTTTTTTGGTACTAATATGGTATTATGGCCAAGCTCTTTTAATAAATGAAAAAGGCAAGGGGAAGAACTTACAGAACATCGTGTACAGTAGTCCACCCTCCTCCAAGGGGGATACATTCCAAGGCCCCCAGTGGATGCCTGAAACCGTGGATAGCACTGAACCCGATTGCTGTCAGTCAAAACACGTTTCTGTTCATGTCTTCCACCCAGAAATTTGATGCCTTTTCCAACTTAACTAAGCACTTATCATGCACCATGACTTTTGCAGTTTAAGGTGTGACAGCAAAACTAGTTTGAATTTCTTTTTTTCTGCTTCACAACTTCATGAATAGAAGGTGCATTGTTATGCAGATCTTAGCAAAGTCATCAAAGGAAGCATATTATGGCTTCTCTTTGGCATATCTGAATGACCAGTATCACCACTCTTGTGCTTTGAGGCCATTATGAAGTAAAATAAGGGTGACTTGAACACAAGCATGCAATATCTCAACAGTTGGTCTGATCACTGGGAAGGCTTGTAAGTGACTAAGGGGTAGGGAGCGTCTGCAGGGAGGAGACGCTGGACAAAGGGAGAATTCATGTCTTGAAGGGACAGGAGTAGTGTTACCAACCACAGGGTCTTGGGGGTTGTTAATGCAATAGAAGTTAACATGAGGCCAAAAGAGTTTTCCCAGACAAGGCTTTATTAGAGCTTATGCAGGGCATAAGGGAGGCAGCACGAGAGAGAGAATTCTCTGGCTGGCTCCTGGAAGAGACTCAAGAGAACTAAAGAAACTAAAGGAGAATTAAAGGAACTAAAGTGAGAAGGGAGTGAGTTTGAGCAGGTAGAGATGAGGAAATTTTGGCACCTGTTCAGTTTGATAACATGCTTCTTTATGCATCGTGTGTCTCATTAGCATGTTAAGTCTCCACCCCAGTGTGATTTTTAGTATTATAATGAAGATAAGGCAAAGGAGCGCTCATTCTTCTGGTCCTGTGGTATACATACGGGAGATAGGGTTAACTCCTTTGAGTAAGATTCAAGGTGGGAGCTGCTTATTTTAATTTCTACAACTAGTGGGTTTGGCACCTGGAGTAAGATTTATGGTGGGACGTTGTTCATCTTAGTCTCTCTAAGGGTCTGCGATGAGTGGGTATAGTACCTTGAGCAAGATTCATGGTGCAAGGTCTGGACAGTCTGGTTGGGGTCCTCACTGGCCACACACCCCCACCCCAGCTTACAATAGAGGTTCTTGGTAGGGCACGAGTGGGGCCCGAGTCCCATCCCTACTCTGTCTCAGTAGGACAGCTTGAGGTTTCATCATGCTGTTCAGAACAGTGCACAATTTAAAACAGATGAATTGTTTCTTTCCGGAATTTTCCATTTAATATTTTTGGACCACAGTTGACAGCAGATAACTGAAACCATGGAAAGCAAAATCACAAACAAGAAAAAAAAAAAATCACAAACAAGGGGGGACTACTGTAGTACCATCTGTAGAAATAAAAAAGCAAAGGAATATATTTATGTATATTTGTTTGAATATGCATAAATTACCTCTGGAAAAGCATCAGAAACAGTAACATTGGTTGCTTCCAGAGCAGGGACCTCGGTGGTTGGGGGATAGGAGTGAAAGAGAGACATTTCACTGTTTACTCTTTGATACTTTTTGAATTTTGACCCATGTGAATAAATCAACCATCCGAAAGAGAGGAAATAAATACAATTAAAACTAAAAAAGAAAAGGAACACCAAACACTATGATTTACACAAATGGGAACTTTTTTTTTCTCTCATAAAAAGAAGCCCAGAAGTAGGTGCTGTGCTGACTTACTGTTGATTTGGGTCTCAGTGATGCCTTGGGAGCCAGGTTCTGTCCTTTCTTCCAGGTCCTCAGAGGATTGGCTTTTTATCCCCGTGGCTGTTTCCTCATGATGGTAAGATGGCTGCCACAGCTCAGGAATGATGTTGTCACATGCAAAATCCCCAAAACAAAAAATAAGGGCCAAGGCAAGCCAAAAACTTTCTCCTAATGGTGCTTTATACCCTGGAAAGGAAGACTTCCCTGTGCATGTCATTGTACAATTGCAAAGAAGAATGAGTTTATTGGCTCCTGGGATTGGGGGAAGGGCCTCTTCTCCCGATGTCATGGAATCTCTGCTCTAGTACAAAAATGCGGTTCTGTCCTTAGGAAATGTGCAGAAGTCTGTTGGGCAGGCAGCAGAAAGAGTCCACCACAGCTGTCTATGTGAACCGCTTTATCTTTTGAAAAGGGAAGTTCTTACTGACCCTTGCTGGGCTGACCCTGCCGGTACTCACAGTGCTTCCTGCGGGAAAAGACTAGAGTGAGTCTCCTGTGAAGTCTCAGACTGGTGGGGAAGCCGAACGCCCACCTCCCATCCACTGTGTCCACTGGAGAAACCGAGCATCCAGGGACTCCTCTGCGTGTGGCACTGTGCGGGCTTGGGGAGGAGTGGCGTGGTCAGAAAGCAGCCATCCCCTTACCATCCTCATGGTTTTTCTTGGCTCTGCCATCCCAGGGGATGCAAAGCTTCACTCCAAGTTCTGGGATATTCAGGGTGGTAAACTTGCCACAGGATTGCTGCTAGTTGAAATTCTGTTGGGGAGGAGAGAAGCCGGAGAACTCCTACTTTGACATTGTGTTGATGCCACTCTCAAAAAGGGAAATTCTGAATTACCCCATCCTCCCCCATCTCCCTGTGCTACTGCTCTGTCCCCAGTTCCATCCACCTTTCTTCTGGACTACAGCCTTGGCCCCCTCACGGGTGTCCCACCCCCGTGTTGATGTGGGTTGGACTTGGTGTCAGCTTTCTCCTCCCTGTGGTAGAGGATTAGGGTTCTGACAACCAACAGTTACCCCATTGTCAACTGCCATTGCATCCTGTTGCATCTTTTGAAGACCACCATCAAGAGGCTGTCTTTGTTGGTTTTCTGCCAGCTTTTCCTTCTAGACAGGAGCTCCCCTCTACGTGGCCTGTGCTCTGTGGATGTGTCCTGGAGCCTGTACTGACTCCACACTGGCAAAATAGACATGGGTAATGCTGTGGGTGGAACTGTGTCTCCCTCCAAAATCCACGTGCTGAAGCCCTAACTCCCAGGACCTCAGAATGGGGCCTTATTTGGAGACAGGGGCTTTAAAGAGGTGATTAAGTTAAAATGAGGTCATCAGGATGAGCCCTAATCCACTAAGAGAAGATTAGGACACACTCATGCACAAAGGCAAGACCGTGTGAAGACATAGGTGGCAGGAAGGCCACCATTAGCAGGCCAAGGAGAGAGGCCTCAGAGGACACCAACCTTGCCAACACGTTGACCTCTGACTTTCAGCCTCCAGAGCTGTGAGAAGATAAATCTCTGCAGCTTAAGCTATCGAGTCTGCAGTACTTTGTTATGGCGGCCCTAGAAAATTAATTTAGGCAGCCCAGGTGCAGTGGCTCATGCCTGCAATCTCAGCTCTTTGGGAGGCTGAGGTGGGAGGATCACTTGATCCCAGGAGTTTGAGACCAGCCTGGACAACATAGCAAGACCCCACTTCTTAAAAAAGAAATTTTTAAAAAAATTAGCCAGGTGTGGTGGCACGCATCTATAGCTCTAGCTACGTGGGAGGCTGAGGTAGGAGGATCATTTGAGTCTAGGAGCTGAGGCTACATGAGCCACGATTATACCACTGCACTCCAGCCAGGGCGACACAGTAAGACCCTGTCTCTAAAAAAATATAGGCAGGTATAATTATAAATTTGAATGGTGTCACAAAGCGCTGTGCTTTAGCATCATTTCTTTCAAAATATTTTCCTCCTTTTATTTTGTTGAAAAAAATGTATAAAATTTGTTTTTATCTAAACACATTAGAACAATTATTAAGAATTCATGAGGTCTGGCCCCAGCATATTGCAGGGGCAGGAGGATTTAACTTTATTTAAAGATACAGCTCACCATTATTTACTTTTCAAAAAAGGAAGTTGGATGTGATATTTTCACAGTCAACCTTAAATGACCCATCCACTCTGTTGGATCAGACGCCTTCTGAGGTGTGTGTTTTGCAGCCGCCCCACCCTGATGAGCCCCAGCGACAGAGTTCCTCATATCAGACCCATGAGAGTGGCCTTTTATGGAAGGAGCAGCCGGCTGGCAGCAGCTCCCTAACAATCCTGCAAGCTAAGATCCTCTCTACCGAGCACAGGAGAGAATTCAGGGGCGGGGAGGGGCAAACATTTACTAATAAGAGGGCTTGAGAAGATTTAAAGTCCTTTTTGGGGGAAAAAATAAAAGAAGACAAAAAGAAACCAAAAAAGTAAAAATCATAAATACTCTTTCTGAACCAAAAGGAGGCCAGCCTAGATTTCTGCTCACCAACAAAATGTGAACTTGGCCTCTCTCATTTTATGTCTAAAGTGCACACCTCAGGTCAGGCACGGTGGCTCTCACGCCTGTAATCACTGCATGTTCAGAGGCCAAGGCAGGAGGATTGCTTGAGCCCAGGAGTTCGAGACCAGCCTGGGCAACACAGGGAGACCTGATCTCTACTAAAAATACAAAAAAATTAGCTGGGCGTCGTGGCACACACCTATAGCCCCAGCTACTTGGGAGGCTGAGGTGGGCGGATCCCTTGAGCCAGGAGTTCAAGGTTGCCATGAGCCATAATAGTGCCACTGCACAACAGCCTGAGTGACAGAATTAGACCCTGTCTCAAAAAAAAAAAAAAAAAAATTGCACACATTTCCCTTCAATCAACCTTGGAGAACATTTTTCACTTCGCGTGTGGCTAGATGTTTGAGAGTTGACTGAAAAGTAACACCTGTGGAACATGCAAGAGATCTGATTATTTGAGAAGGCCAGACCATTCTACCCGTTCAAAGAAATTCTGGAAGGGCGTGGTATATGAAGGTTTTTTTTTTCCCCTAAGAGGCCTCTAAAAGCCAGACGAACTAGGTGCAAATCCCAGCTTTGTCATTTGCAGCTGAATTGGGAAAGTTACCGCTCTGTGCCTCAGTTTCCTCATTTGTTAAATGGGAATCATATCTACCTTAGGGAGTTATTGTGAAGATTAAGTAAGTTAGTACTGTAAAGCATTGAGAACACTGCCTGGCACGTTGTCAGCCATCACTGACGAGACTGTTATTACCTGGACTATACTCACCAGTTCCTCACTGAAATATCTTTATGGGATTATATTTTAGTGTCTTGACCTTTGTCTTTGAGATTGTCTCCATGGAATAGTGTTTCTGTATAAATCCCAAGAAAATAAATTATCTAGGTCCCATTCTTTTTATTTGCATGTGGTTACAATATAAATACACTTGCCATTTTCCTCCCCTTCCAAAACTCTTCCCCATACCTAGGAATCCTACCCAACCCCCTAGTTGTTAATGACTCCCTTTCCTCTCCTCTAGGAGGGGAGGGAAGGAGCGTCCTCCCTATAATTTCATCTTCATGCAGGGTCTACCTCAGTCCACGTGAAGTGTGGAACCCCAAAGGGTCTCTGAAGCTTGGGGATGAGCACCACGAATCCTTTAGAGGGGCCCGTGACGTCCTTGCAGGTGACCGTGTGGCGGCTCCCTCGGTGCCGTGCTCCGGTGCGGCGTGCCGTAGTGGGCAGCAGTTGGTATCATGTGCCCTGTCCGTGCCTGAGGCTGAGCAGCCCCAGGGGGTGGGTGGGTCTGCCAGGAGGCCTCAGGTTTGCTCAGGCAGTAGGGAGAGTCCTGTGGAGGGCACCGTACCCAGCCAGTGCCCACCTGCTCTCAGAGGTGTCTGAGCCTTAATCCCTTAGGGCTCTGCTTCCCCGGGCCCTACTCAGGCCCCTGTGAATCCCACATGGGCAGGGCGGCCTCAAGGGAGAAGGTGCCCTTGTGCCTCCCTTCTTCTGCCTTTTCTCAGACACCGTCAGTCATGGGTGATAAATTGGTTCCTTGGGCCCCTGTTAGAGGGTGTGGCACCACAGTGCTCTGTCTCCGCTAGGTGCCAAGCCTTGCCATCTTCCTGGTGGGGTGTAGAGAGCCCGGGAGGGCCAGGGTCCCCCTCTTCGGGAATGGGGTATGGAGGTTCGGGGGTAGCTGGGAGGTCTCCAGGACCCGGTGGTCCCCCCAGTACTGGTCCATTGTAGATGTAGATGTTGCCAGTGATAGTCATAGACCCGCCGGTGACATGAATGCCATTGGTACCTGTAGGAAGGGAGGCAGAGTGTTGAGGAAGGAAGGCCCCCAGTTCAGGCCCGCTGCTTCTTGAATTCTTGCCTTCTTCTCGCCTTTCCCCTGGCCCCGCCCCTCTCCTGCTTGCTGCTGGTTTATTGAGCTTCTGTGTTCATTTCTCTGTTTCTGGGTTTTCCAGTCTCTTCCCTCTTCTCTAGTTGTGACACTGACTGGCAGTGGGGTCTCTGTCTGCCTCTGTTTTGGTCTTTTTATTTCATCTGGCCCACAGTCTCTCCCTGCCAGCCATCCCTCCCTCCCCATCCTTCCTCTCTTCTCCCTGCCCCAGACTCACCGTGGGCCACCTGGCTCTGCTCCCCGGGTTCCAACTGCGGCTCCCTGGTCAGGTCCAGAGGACTCTGCTGTTGCGGCACCCCTGCCTCCAAAACTGGGGCTGCGGGGAGCCCAGTGGATACTGGGGAAACATCTCCAGAAATGGGTAGCAGTGGCTGTACCAGGTCAGGGAAGTATGGATGGGCCTTCGGAGGCTCCCAGCTTCCAGCTACAGGATTGGGTCCCTCTCCCTGCAGGAAAGAGATGGAGACCCAAACAATGACGAGGGCCCCAGACCCTTTTTTCTCTCTCCCTCCCTCCCTCTTCTTTCTCTCTTTCTCTTTCTTTCCTTCCTTCCTTTCTCTCTCTCTCTCTTTCTCTCTCTCTCTTTCTTTCTTTCCAGACAGGGTCGGGCTCTGTCACCCAGGCTACAGTGCAGTGGTGCAATCATAGCTCACTGCAGGCTCACGAAATCTTGGACTCAAGTGATCCTCTAGCCTCAGCCTCCTGAGTAGCTGGGACTGTCTGGCTAACTTTTTTTTTTTTTTTTTTTGAGACAGAGTCTCACTCTGTCACCCAGGCTGGAGTGCAGTGGCATAATCTCAGCTCAACTGCAACTTCTGCCTCCACGGTTCAAGCAATTCTCCTGCCTCAGCCTCCTGAGTAGCTGGGACTGTCTGGCTAACTTTTTTTTTTTTTTTTTTGAGACAGAGTCTCACTCTGTCACCCAGGCTGGAGTGCAGTGGCATAATCTCAGCTCAACTGCAACTTCTGCCTCCACAGTTCAAGCAATTCTCCTGCCTCAGCCTCCTGAGTAGCTGGGATTACAGGTGCCTGCCACCAAGCCCAGCTAATTTTTGTATTTTTAGTAGAGATGGGGTTTTGCCATGTTGGCCGGGCTGGTCTCAAACCCCTGACCTCAGGTGATCCACCCGCCTCGGCCTCCCAAAGTACTGGGATTACATGTATCATGGATGGGCATGTTTGGGGGTGGTGCGGGTGCCCTCCTGCTCAGAGACCAGGATTGGGCAGGCTTGTGCGTGCAGGATGGGAGCTTGGGCGTGAGCCACTGCACCTGGCCCTGCCTGGCTAACTTGGAACAACATTTTGGGTAGAGATGGGGTCTGGCTGTGTTGCCCAGGCTGGCTCATCTTTCTTTAGTTCCCACACCCCACCGCATGCTTTGGCAACTCACCACTTGCCTCTGCTCCTCCCCATGCCCCCTGCCTCAGGGTCTTTGCACTGGTTGCTCCCTCTTCCTGGAACACTTTCTCCCCAGATAACCCCATGGCTGGCTCCTTGCTTCTTCAGCTCTCCACTCAAATATCAGGTTCTCAGAGAGGCCTTCACTCTCCACTCTGTCTAAAATACCCCCATCCTTTGCCACTGTCACTCATTGACCCCTTCCCTGCTTTGTTTAGCAATTATACCACCTGATATATAGTTTAACTTATTCTTGCTCCATGGGCATGTGAACTCCAGGAAATGAGGTACTGTGTTTTGCTCACTGCTGTACGCCCAGTGCCTAGGACAGTGCCTGGTACGTGGCATGTTCAGTAAATCATCAGTTGAATGAATGAATGAGTGTGGAGTCAGCCTGCATACTCTCTTCCTGTCTGCTCCACCTTGTACCCTCATCACCTCTTCCCCTTCTTGCTGCCTTCTCAGCCCCCGCCATTACCTGCGGACGCCTCTTGAGCAGCGATCCTGCAATGGAGAATGAAATGGGTGTAGGCTCCCCGGCAGGCCTCAGACCTAGCCTTTCAGCCTCCACATCCCAGCACAAGGTGTAGCAACTTGACCACCCGGGGGCCCAGAAGAACAAGCCACTGTCACTCTCATCTCCAGCCTCAGAATAAGCAGCTGGATGAAGATAAGGATGTCTATGTTGGGGGTAGGCATTGGGAGTCTTGAGGGTGTGGAGGGTTGCACCGGGGAAGTTGAATATTCCTCCCTCCGGCTCCCATTGCCAACCCATCCACTGCATCCAACCCTTTCCTACCCAGTTTCCTGCAGAGAGAAGGGTGGCTCTTCCAGATGCAGGCGAAGACGGTGGCAAGGAGCAGAAAGAAGGCCAGCGGCAGCAGAATGGCCAGCATCAGCATGGTTCCTGCTAGGACAGCAGACAGGAGGGTGATCACAGCCCCAAGAAGGGCAGAGGGGAGGAGGAGAAGGAAGAGCTTTCCAGATCCCTGGGCAACCCAGACAGAGAAAAGGGAGCAGCTTTTTTCCTTCTAGCCACAATGCAGCTCCTAAAGGCAGAATGAGAGAAACTTCCCTTGGGTTATAGAGAAGGGGAACTAAGTTGGACTTGAGGACCTCTTGGCAGCCAGGAGAGACTGTATCATGGATGGGCATGTTTGGGGGTGGTGTGGGTGCCCTCCTGCTCAGAGACCAGGATTGGGCAGGCTTGCGTGTGCAGGATGGGAGCTTAGGCAGTTGATTTTCAAGGTCTGGAAGTGGGATTGGGAGACAGTAGGGAAGGGTGGGACTTGGAGTTGTAAACAGACACAGGCTACAGCCACATTTCTGTGGCCTCAGCCATCATACAGAGGGGCTGCTGTAGAGGAGCTAGGGTTGCCCTGCTGTACCTGTACCTGTGGGGGTGTTTACAGGGGTGAGAGAGGAGGGAAACTTGCTTCGGAACTGCCTGTGGCCGCCTGGTAGAGCAGGGCTTGCAAGTTCTCCACCCCCTTGCTCAGGGCAGGTTCTAGGAGGGGAAGAGAAAGAGAGGCTGGAGTTCGGCTTCTCCAGCTGTGATCTGTAGCAGTGGGTAATTTCTCTTTCTCTGGGTACCAGTGCTGCCAGCAATAGCATGGAGCCTCCAGTGTCCGTCAGCTACACCTGGGGAAGGGCGGGAGGACTCCTGCATTTCTATGCTGGGCATTTTGCCTCTTCTCATTCATGTAAATCTGTAGCCTAAGGGAATATGGGAAGGGAGGCCTGGGGAGAAACTGGACTGGGAGTCTGGGCCACGGTTTCCTGCCCAGCTGTGTGACTTTTAAGTCATTTCACTTCTTTGAGCATCAGTTTTTCATATATAGGATGAGGTTAGCTTACATACTCTCTAAAATTCCAGCTCTAAAATGCCAGTTTTATTTGATACATAGTTAAAAATTAACAGGGCACAGAAAAATACTTAGATTGTGGAATGAAAAAATCAGGTTACGAAATATTAAAATTACTTCACTTTTAGTAAACAACAACAAAACCCAGTATGTATAAACATGCATAGAAAATGTCCGGGAGGATACATACCACAATGTAACGAGTGGATATTCTAGGTAGTGGCTCTGTGGGTGAGTTTTTAGTTTTGCTTATCTGAAGTCTCTAATTTTCTGTAGTGCATGTATTATGACATGGGCTCTGGAGTAAGAAAACCTGAGTACAGGTTCTAATAACACCAGTGACCACCTGGGTGGGTGATCTTGAGTATATCACTTAACCTCTTTGAGCCTCGGTTTCTTCCTTCAGTCCATGAGGATAATAGAATCTACTTCATAGCATCATTAAGAAGATTAAATGAGTTAGTAAATGTAAAGTGGTTACAGAGTGCCCAACACACACAGTGAACCTTCTGCCAATTAGTGATGTTACAGTCATTAGAAACAATAGTCATCTACTAGGCTAGCAAGCCAATCAGTCCACAGGAAACAGTCAAGAAAGAGTCAAATGGGAATCTTCTGTCTAATAATAAAAGTATATAGTCTAATAAAGAGGTATTTGGTCTAGTTAATGGACTGTGTGGAAAAAAAATGGATTGTGTAATGTTTGTATGCCCAAAATGATGACAATAGTAGTTATCATTACATCTCAGTGTGGGATGTGTTCCTTGACATAGTATTACAGTATATATAATTTTAAAAGTGTGTGTGTGTGTGTGTGTGTGTGTAAACTAGCCTAGAGATATTCCAATTTTTTCTATAAGGAACTTTTCTTCTTGCCCAATTCTGGGAGGGAAGGGTTAATCTTTTCCCCATTTTTTTTAAGACGTGGAACATTAAGGCATTTTCAAACGCGCCCCCCCCCCCCCCCGTGTCCCTCAGCCCTGGTCCCTCACCTGACATCTCTGGGGGCAGTGGCTCTGATGGATTTCTGCAGGTTGTGTCAGACTGGGCAGTGCCTGGAGCTGCCTCCACCAGACCTTGGTCCTCACACCTGCAGAGGAAAAAAAGATGATGACCTTTTCACGCCCTGGCCCACCAGTGTCCCGACTCCAGCGGGCAGGCGGGGAGGCTGAAAGTGGTGAGTCCAGTCCGTGGTGTCAAGGATAGGCGCTGGGGGTTGTTAGCAGCTGAGGCTTCTCAGAGGGTGGAAGGAGCATGGGTGGGGCCGCACTCACCTGGTGTGGGGCTGGCAGCGGGCGCTGGGGGAGGAGGTATTCTGGAAGTGCCCTGCCTTGCAGGGGACGCAGTGGTTGTTACCCTTCCCAACTTCATCTGGCAAGAGAAAGGCAGGCCAGCCAGGGTGAATGGGCAAAAAGGAGGAGCCCTTTGCCGGCCTGTGAGTTTCCTTTAAGCCTCAGGATGCCCATCCACCCCATTGCGTAGCTCTCACCTTTCCCAAGCTCTGCTTTGCTGCCTTTTTTTTCTTTTTTTTTTTTTTGAGACGGAGTCTCGCTCTGTCGCCCAGGCTGGACTGCAGTGGCGCGATCTCGGCTCACTGCAAGCTCCACCTCCCAAGTTCACGCCATTCTCCTGCCTCAGCCTCCCGAGTAGCTGGGACTACAGGTGCCCGCCACCACGCCCGGCTAATTTTTTGTATTTTTAGTAGAGACGGGGTTTCACTGTGTTAGTCAGGATGGTCTCGATCTCCTGACCTCATGATCCGCCTGCCTCGGCCTCCCAAAGTGCTGGGATTACAGGCGTGGGCCACCACACCCGGCCTACTGCCTACTATTTTGCCCAAGCTTCCCAGTACTGAGAAGAACCACCTCCTGTGCCCCCTGCACCTGTCCCAGTTCCATGTCCCTCCAGAACCCTTCTGTGAGCCTCTGCATGGAATGAGAAGAGGAATTTTAAGCCAAGGATCTGGGGGGGTCGCCGTGGACACCCCTGCTCCCACTTGAGATCCCTGGCACCCAGCCTCCTTTTCACATCCAGCCCCTCAGGGACCTCTGACCTTTGAGCTCGGCTTCAGTGCCAGGCGGGCAGTCAGAAAGTAGCTCGCAGTGTGTACACTCGAGGGCCCAGGCAGCACAGAACATTCCCGGCTGGCAGCGGCACTGGGTCTTCCGTTTGCTTGTGCAGGGGGCAATCTCCTCCAGGCCCATCACTGGCGGGGGAGACGGGAGGGCTCAGGGAGGGGCCAAGTTCCAGGGGATCCAGCCCCCCCGCAGGCACATTCCCACTCACCTGGGTCACAGGGGCGGCACAGCTGGCAGATGGTCAGGTAGTTCCAGTGCTCGTTGTAGGAATTTTCGGCACAAGTGGCACAAACTGTGTCCCGGATGCGGCTACATTTAGCTGAGACATAGGTGCCTAGAACGTGAGTGGAGCAGTAGAGTCTCAGGAGACGGGGCTCCACCCTCACCTCTGCTGCCTGTAGTGTGACCCTGGCCTTTCCCTCGGTCTCTCTGGCCCCTCATCATCCTGCCAGTGGCCCTCCGGCTCCCTCTCAGTGAGGTAAGGAAAGAGGAGGCCCAGTGGGGAGGGCCAGTCCCGTCTCCTCCACGTGATGTCCAGGGTTTCCCACGCTCGTCTCCAGCAGCCAGTTTTCCTGGGGGACAGTGCCCACCTTCCCTCTGAGGCCGCAAGGGGGCTGGAGCCCCCGTGACCCACTTCCGAGGCCCAGGTTCGTCCTGCCATTGCCTCTCACCTGGCGGGCAGCGGGAGCAGCAGATGCGGTGCTGGGGCTCATAGTATTCCTTTTCCTGGTCCCTGCAGGTCTGGTTCTCCGACGCATATGGAGGCACCTTCAAAGGGAGATGGAGAAGAGGAGAGAAGAATTAGTCAGGGGTCAGCTTGGGAGGGCAGAGGGAATGGAGCGACGGCTGCCCAGATCCCTCTTGCCCACCCTCGCCCACTCCTACCAGGCCCCTTCCTCACCGCCTGGGGCTGGGATGCTGCCAGGAGCCCGAAGAGGCCCAGCACCAGAGGCCCCCAGGCCAGGCCGGGGGCAGAGGTGGCCCAAGGCAGGAGCATGGCGGCCACTCGGCCAGGCGGCCAGCAACGTGGGGGCCTGGGAGGAAGGCAGGAGGCCCGACGTCCTGGGCAGCGGTGGCGGCAGCTGCCCGAGCCCAGAGCCTGGGACGGGAGTCAGGGCCGATGTGCACCCCAGGGCCGGGAGCGGCCAGGCCGGGCCTCCAGGGCTCCCACGGCGGAGCTCAGGAAGTGGGAGTGGAGCGAGCTGGCCGCGGGGCGGGGACAGGGAGCGCTGGGAGCCAGGCCGGCCTGTCGCAATCGCAGCCAAGGGAAGAGGAACAGGCTTGTCTGCCTCGATGCGGGGCGGGAGGGGCGGCCGGGAAAGCACGTGAGGGCCGCGGGGCCGGAACCGGCCTCCTCCCTTCTTCGGAAGCCCGATCGGGAGAGCGGACTGCGGACAGCCCTGGCCCAGCCGAGGGAAGGGCGGCAGGCCCGGGGTCAGCCCTTGGACAAGCCTCGCAGGGAGAGCAGAGGGAGTTCCAGAGAGCGCAAGGGACAGCTGGGTGCGGGATCTGGAAAGCGAGGGGCCCAGGACGGGCAGTCATGGAGAGGGCAGGGCGCGGGGACTGCAAGGCCGCAGAAGCAACTCTGAGACCGAGGAGAACCGGCTGGCAGATGCCCGGGTTCCTCCCCTGTTGTCCTGCCCTACTGTGGGAGTTTTTCAGACAAATTACAAGGGACTAGCAAATCAGCCAGCCCCCCACGCTACCAACCCAGCCCAATCCGCACAGGAGTGGGCACAGGTCACCTAGGAGACCCTTGAGAGCTGTGCAGCTTGCCCTGCTCCCTGTCCTCAGGGAACCTCCCTCCCAAAGAGAGGGGGAGGATATGCGGAGGGGAGTCCTGGGGCCAGCAGGCTGGACCTGGACACTCAGGCCCTCTGCTCTGGCTTCTTTGCCCATGAACCTTCAAACCCCTTAGAACTGGAGAAAGCTGAGAGCCCACGCAGTCCAGCCCCCTCACCTTAAGCATGGAGAGGGAGGCTAAGGGTGATACATAAGGGAACCGGGATTCCAGGGTGGCCTGGTCTCGTTCCTGCCCTGTTTCATCCTCCCATCTCCCTCAACCCAACACCCCACCCACCCGTGGAGCTACTTGCAGCTGCCCCCTTTTACACGTGGTTCTCTGGTCCCCAAGTTTCCATCTTCCTAACTCCCACCTGTCCTTGAGGCTTCACTGAGGCTCTGGAAGGCGTCTTCTGCCCTAGGTTGCACAGTCCCCGTGAAGACTGCCCTCTGTACCTGGCTGTCTTGTTTGCTTCCCACCAGGCTGTGAGTGCCACCATGGCCCAGGCTGAATCTTCAAGTCTGTGTTCCCCCATGCTTAGCAGAGTCTGGCACATACCATGTGCCCAATAGGTATTTATGGAATAAACGAGTGATGGCCACATCACAGAGCCAGTCCACCGCAGAGCCAGCTACAGTCTGGGTCTCCTGATGTCTAGGTCCCAACTCATTCCAGCAGTCCTGCCAACTCCTTGTGGCTCAGGGATGTCTCCCTTGGGATGAGGGGCTAACTTCTCTTGAGATAGGTCACTTGGGCACTATCCCCCTCCCTGAAGGACTCTGTTCAGCACTCATCCTTACACTGGTCTGTCTAACTTCAGGTCTGATGTCTGGACAGGTGCAGGTGATGGGAAGTGTGCATGGGGAGGAGAGGTCACAAAAGGGGGAAAGGACCTGCCTAGGCTGTAGGCATTTCACTCTGTGAGGCTCTCTCCCCTCACCTGGTGCAGGCAGCTCACCGTACAGATGGGCCAAAGATGGCTGGAAAGCGCAGCAGTATCAGAATAGCATGCACTGCGCGGGGCTGCTGAGCCTTCCAGGGCCCTAGCGCTGGGGGCTGGGATGACAGTCCCTGCTGAGCTCTTAAACACATAAAGGAATGTGTGTGTAGCGACCCTAGGTCCTTTTTTCTCTCTCTTCTTTTTACTTTTTACTGTGGAAATTCCACATGCAAGATAATATACCAAAAGAGAAAAAGTAATATTGGGAGTCTCCCATATACTCCTTACCCAGCTTCAACTCACTGTCAGTTTCATTTATTCTGTATACCCCCTCCCCCACCAACGCACACACTCTTCAAATCCCTGATGATTATTTTGAAGTAAATCCCAGACATCATATCATTTCATTTGAAAATATTTCAGGATTTTACCCTAAAAGACAGGGACTCTTTCTCTTTTCTATTTTTCTTTTTTTCCCCACCCTGTCTTATGCTGCTGAGACCCTTTCTTTTAATAGAGGTGTAACATATAATACAATGAAACACGTAAGGTACACTGATCTTACAGATACAGCTCAGAGAGTCTTCACTTTTGTGTATTCTTGCATATCCCCCAACTGTTCCAGAACACCTCTTCTCTTCTCTTCTTTTCTCTTTTCCTTTCCACACAGAGTCTCGCTTTGTCGCCCAGGCTGGAGTGCAGTGGTGCAATCTCGGCTCACTGCAACCTCTGCCTCCCAGGTTCAAACAATTCTCTGCCTCAACCTCCCGAGTAGCTGGGATTACGGGCGCCTGCCACCATGCCTGGCTGATTTTTGTATTTTTAGTAGAGACGGGGTTTCACCATGTTGACCAGGCTGGTCTTGAACTCCTGATCTCGTGATCCACCCGCCTTGGCCTCCCAAAATGCTGGGATTACAGGTGTGAGCCATGGCACCCGGCCCCAGAATGTTCCTTGCACTACAAACGTTTGCTACATGCCCTTCCCAGTCAAAGCTTCCTGCTTCACAGATAACCACTATGTCCAGACCCCTTTTAACCCCAGCTGGCTGGACTGTATGTTTCTTTCTGCTGCCAGCCGTAAGCTGGCGCTTCAGCCCTCATGGACTCTCTACACCCTAAGGAACGAGCCCTGAGATCTGGGTTTTGATCCTGGCCCCATCACTTTATCTCTGTGTGCCTCTTTATTGTGCCAGTCAGCTACTGGTTTGCTTGCAGGTCTGTGGGATGGAGGTGGGATGGGAGGAGTGTAGCAGCCAGGATATTTCTCTCCTCTCTGCTTTCTGGCTTCACCTGCAGTTGGTTGTCTTCCTTCCTTCCCCACTTCGATAATCCCATCTCCTACCAGTAGTCCACACTATTTAGTTCCTGCCAAATGGCTCTGGAGGCTTCTTGGTCTTTGATGCTACATCACCCTGCCGTATTTCCAGGCCTAGAGATGGTAGCTGCTTCCCGCTCTGCTGTTTTCTGAGCTGCCTCCCATTGGCTTCTCAGCTCCTCCATCACCCATGTACCAGTTAGTTCTCTGTGTTAAACTTCTTCTGTTTGAAAGACTTAGAGTGTTTCTTGTTTCCCAGCTGGATCACGAAAGACAAATCTTACCAATAAATGGCTACTATAATGCCCAGCCATCCCCAGGAGGATAAAGGGAGACTCCAGGGGTGAGAAATCCACAGGTTCACCGCGGGCAGGGCATTGTCTTTACTCCTGTCCTTTTGTGTTTTTCACCAGAGTCTCCTGAGACTGATTTCCACTGGGCAACACCAGACCCAGACCGAGCACCCCAGGACGCCTAGAAGGTGTGTGAGGGTGGGACTCTTCTCCCAGGCCTTCTTCCGAAGGAGCTGCTGAGAGAGCCTTCTTTCCACAGGCCCATGAGGCATCCAGAAAGGGGGCTGATGGAAATGGATTCTTCTTCTTCTTCTTTTTTTTTTTTTGAGACAGAGTCTCAGTCTGTCGCCCAGGCTGGAGTGCAATGGTGCAATCTCAGCTCACTGCAACCTCCGCCTCCCAGGTTCAAGTGATTTTCCTGGCCTCAGCCTCCCAAGTTGAGTAGCTGGGACTACAGGCATGTGCCAACAGGCCCGGCTAATTTTTGTATTTTTAGTAGAGATGGTGTTTTGCCATGTTGGCCACAGGCTGGTTTTGAATTCCTGGTCTCAAGTCATTTCGCCCACCTTAGCCTCCCAAAGTACTGGGATTACAGGCATGAGCCACTGCACCCGGCCAGGAATGGATTCTTCTAAATACTTTTTCTTTCTCTCTTCTTCTCCACTCTGCTCTTAGCTGACCAGTGCTCTTGGAAATGGTCTGGCAAACACCCAGAAGTGCATAACAGATGAGGGTTGTCCTTTTCCAGAGTATTTGCATTTTCAGTGGTGACAATGCCTTAACCCAGTCTTTTCAACGGGGGTGACTTTGCCCCCCAGAAGTCATTTGGCAATATTTGGAGATGTTTTGGTCACAATGACTCAGGAGGTGCTACTAGCATCTAATAGATGGAAGCCAGGGATGCTGCTGAACATCCTGCACAGGATTGTAGATAGGACAGAATCATCCTGTCCCACCACAAAGAATGATACAGCCGAAAATGTCAATAGTGCCAAGGTTGATAAACCCTGTCTTCAATCAAAGTGATAAACTTCTAGTAGTGAACTTCTTTTTTTGTTTTTTGTTTTTTTTTGAGACAGAGTCTTGCTTTGTCTCCCAGGCTGGAGTGCAGTGGCACGATCTTGGCTCACTCCAAGCTCCACCTCCCCGGTTTTATGCCATTCTCCTGCCTCAGCCTCCCGAGTAGCTGGGACTACAGGCGTGCACCACCTACGCCCAGCTAATTTTTTTTGTATTTTTAGTAGAGACGGGGTTTCACCGTGTTAGCCAGGATGGCCTCGATCCCCTGACCTCATGATCCACCCGCCTCGGCCTCCCAAAGTGCTCGGATTAGAGGCGTGAGCCACAATGCCCGGCCAACTTCTAGTAGTGAACTTCTAAGTAAACTGCCAGGGGGCTAGATGAAGAGTGGCATTTTTCTGGTCCATCATTTTAAATGAAAGAGAAATCTGTACCACATAAGGGCAGCTGAAAGGACTGTTGTCTTCCACAGTGGGCAGCCCCCAGTGTGAAGTGGCTAATCAGCTCCAAGTAGTAAGAATAAAGAGTGCATTTAACTAAGTAACTGATTCTTATCCTGGAAAGGATAGAAGTGAACAGGGAAAAGTGAAGAAAATTTAGATAAATTAATAGACCACAAATAAATGGGTTGTCAGAGGAAGTTAGGATGTTTGAAGTTTTGCAGATGCTTTTTCGTAGCATATCCCGCTCTGTCGAAGATAAACTAGGAAAGACGCCAGTTCTGCTGTCTTCTGCAGACTGGGTCAGCAAACAGTGACCGCTAGACACTGAGGTCACCAAGATGAATACGCCTGGTCTCTGTCCTTGTGTTGCGGGAAGTCAGGGACCCCAAACGGATGTATATGTACAAACACACGTACATCAGGATAATAGTAAATAATAATAATAATAAATAATAGTAAACAGTGGTAAGTGCAGAGATAGGCTCTCCCTAGGAGGGTGGAGTGATTACTTCCGTCATCTCCTGTCCGCGGAGAACAAGAGGCAGGAAGACCCTTTGCACTCATAACCCTCATCCCACGGCAGCCCCTCTGGTTTCACTTCTCTCCCTGCAGCCGTGCATATTTTATGGCCACACCACAGGGTTAGAGGATAGCTGGTGTTGGGAGGGGAAGGCAGCCCTGGGTTGGCGGGAAGGGCTGGGGCTCTGGGGGACTCTGGGGGTAGTCCTGGGAAGGCATGGGGTCCTTCCAAGACAGAGTCTACAAAGCTCTTGACTTCTTATAGAACAAAACTGTACTTCTCTCAAAGTCAGAGAAGGAGAACTGGGCTTGGAAAGGAGTGGCCTGGTTTTCAGTCTGACCCCACCCCTAACTCCTGGGTGACTGTGGCCAAGTCACTTTGCTTCTGTGGGCCTCAGTCCCCTCATGCATGAAGCAGGGGGCTAGATGCAAGGTCAGCTGGAAAAAGTCTTTGTGCCCATCTGGGTTGCCTTACCCACCCCTTCTTGCCCTTCCATTTTCTCAGGTAAGATCACCGGGGCCCATAGAGGTCAAGTGCCTTTCTCAAAGTCACATAGTTTAAAAGCAAAAATAGGGGCTGAGTATGGTGGCTCACACTTGTAATCCCAGCACTTTGGGAGGCTGAGGCAGGAGGACTGCTTGAGCCTAGGAGTTGGAGGCTGCAGTGAGCCATGATCATGCTGCTGTACTCCAGCCTAGAGGATAGTGCATGATCCTGTCTCTAAAATAAATAAGAAAATAAAAGCAGAAATGGAAGCTGTAGAAACATACCTATAGCATGGTCTCTCTTATAAAAAAAGAACTCTATATTTTGTTTTTTAAAAATACATGTAAGTTTATAAAGGCACACAAAAAGATATAGACAGATATACAAATTATGGTGGCTCCCCTTTGGGGAGGGAAAGGAAGGGGACTAAGGGAAGCTCTATATACTTCTGTATTGCTGAAAAATTGTACTGTGACAAAAACATATTTGTGTATTATTTGTACACTTTAAAAGATCATCTTTAAAATGGACTTCTGATCAAAGCCCAGGTCTCAGATTTCTATTTTCCTCACAACACCAAGCCTGCTCTAGCCCGCTCCAGGTCTAGAATGCTGCAGCACTAGGCTCGCATTGCCACTCCCATACCCAGCAGGACGTGGCAGGGTCACCACCCTTTGGCTCAGCCCAGACCAGGCATTGCAGTTCTTCTCACAGAGCCCTTGATATGAAAAGTATTTGCCATGCTGCCTTAAGCTAGTGGTTGGATTTCAGGCATGAGCTAGCAAATAGAAAAGGCAGGGAGGTGCTTTTCAGAACCTTTGAGATCAAACAGCCAGGGTGCTGAGCACCTTATTTGCAGGGAGGACCATGCCCAATATAAGGACCTGGCTCAAGGGAGACTGGAGTTTCTAGGGGTCTCTGGGATATGTGGGGCGGTGGGGACAGTGCAGAGACCTTTTCACAGAGCCAAGGAGATAACCCAGCACCCAGAGAGCAGACGAATCCACAGGCTCTGTGTGGGAGTGAGGGAGGCCTTCCCGGCTTTCACATCCAGGTGCACCTGAGCCCCGATCCCCCATGAGTCTGTCTCAGGAAGTAAATGGCAAAAGCGCTAAGTAGATAACCCCAGAGGAGGAGGAGAATTCTGAATTCTGTTTATAGCTCTGCTCCTATTTTGTTTTCTAACCTCAGAAAACTGATTTATCCTTGGGAAGGGTCAGTTTCTTCATTAGGACAATGAAGAAAAATCCAGCTGTCCCTTCCAAGGGGAGGTATCATGAGCAGTATCAAGGTAAGCAAGGGAACCTGGTTTGGAATCCTGGTTGACACCAGCTCTCACTTTAAGAAGTTGCAAGAGACAGCCGCAAGAGAGGAAGCCACAGACCAGGTTGGACCCTGAGCCTGGAGTACTGCCTTTTCTCTTCTTTGCCTGCTAAACTCCTTGCTCGTCAAGATTCAGCAGAGATGACACCTTCTCTGGGAAGGCTTCCTGAGTCTCCTGCAGTGAGCCCCTAGGCTCCCCTAGCCCTTGGCTCTTATTTCTTGGCTCTTATGTCTTATCTCTGAGAAATCTGAGATCTGCACTTTTGTTAGAAGTCCGTTTTAAAGACGATCTTTTAAAGTGTACAAATAGGAACCTTATCTTATTGTATTGCAGCTACCTATTTGCAGGCCTATCTCCTCCCCCCGTGTGTATCAGTGCTCAGGCTGGGCCTTTGTCTGCTGGCTTGTGGAGGGAGGCAGGACAAGCCAGTGACCACATTCCTGCACTCTGGGCTGCCTCCTGTGGGGCCCGTGAGGAAGCGGCAGCCCTCCCTGCCGCGTGCAGGGCCTGGGTTGTGTGGGTGGCTCTCCCGAGTCTCCTCCAGCCCTTTTTGGGTCTCATTCTCTGACCCTCCTCTCTCTCCTTGCTCACCACTTGGCACTCCACTCCTTATCCTTTTGCTGCATTAAGTTTGGAAAGAGATTTTGGAGAAAAATATAGCCCCATCAATGAATTTCTCCTCCTCCCAGGGCCTGTCTGGGCGTGTGCCATGCCCACCCTCTTCCTTTCCAGTGCTGGCCACATCCTCCCTGCACCTTCAGTGCCTGCTTTCCCTGCCTCTTCCTGGGCTCCGGGTCTGTGCCCACAGTGTCCTGCGTGGCCCTCGCGCTGCCTCTGGTTGCCCACATTCCTGCAACTCCGTGACCACAGCAGGGGCGATTACACATTCCTGGCCTGGCAGCCAACAGTGTAAAAAAGAACAGAATGTCCTAGGGCCCCGCCTAGCCCCCAGCTTCACCTGGGCCCCTCCCGGGTCTGGACAAGGTTGGAGGGGGTGGCGAGGAATCAGCAGGAAAGAGGAGGGACCGGGAGGAGGCAGATGCGTCCCACCTGAGTGCGCTGCTCCCACTTAGTGAGCGGGGAGGAGACCTGCAGAGACCTCTTCTCTCTTCTCTCTTCTCTGCAGGGCCTGAGGGTGAGGCTGACCTGTGGGTGCCCTTGGAGGGCTGCCCACTTGCTGAGCCTCTAGCTCCTGGAAGCACACTTGGGACTCCCCCCTTGCTCTCCTTCCTGGAGACAGACTCCCTTTGGTGCTGGCTCCTTCTATTTGCCCCCACCACCGCCCCCCACCTGCCTCTACTCACTCACTGCCCCTCCTCCATCCCTATCTCTCTGTCCTTCGCTGTCCCTCTCTATTGTCTCCCTCTTTCTGCCCTCCTGTCCTCCGGGTTCCCCACCCAGGCCCTCTCAGCCTGGCTGGCCCCTTCTCCTTGTGTTGCCCTCCTAGCTGTGGGCTCAAGATCCTTCTACTTGTTCAGATCTTTGCCCCCCACCTGCCATCCTGTCCCCCAGCCTCCTTGCCTGTCTGCATCTAAAGCCCCTGCCCAGAGTCCGCCGTCTCAGGTCCAGTACTCCCAGTTCACCTGCCCTCGGGAGCCCTCCTTCCTTCGGAAAACTCCCAGCTCAGACTCCTCCTCAGCCCCTCCCCCCGCCCTGCTCACCTTTAATTGAGATGCTAATGAGACTCCTGTCGCTTCCATCCCTGGCCGGCCGGCGGGCGGGCGGGCGCCCCAGCCAGGCCGCTGCACCTGTCAGGTGAGGGGGAGGAGAGGTTTGGCTGCCAGATTCAACTGGAAAGGAACCAGTCCCAGTCCAGCCGCAACCTGGGAGTGGGAAGCTGGAGGCAGCCCAGACCTCCTGGAGCCCTGTAGTCCTGGGGCAGAGACAGAATCAGGACACAGCTCGAGGTCAGGGCCAGAGGCTGGAGCTGAGGGCCTAGAGTGAGAGGGGGCAAGGCAATGGGGGAAGAGGAAGAGAGGCAGAATTAGAGAGAGGAGCCAGGCCAGAAAGAGGAGAGCAGGAGAGACCCAAAGAGAAACAGAAGGCAGATAGAGAGGGAGTGAGAGGCAGGAGCTGAGACACAGATCCTGGAGGAAGAAGACCAAAGGAAGAGGGCAGAGACAGAAAGGGAGGTGCTAGGACAAAACTCGAAAGGTGGCCCTATCAGGGAAGCAGAGGAGAGGCCGTTCTAGGGAAGCCCAGCTCCGGCACTTTTGGCCCCAACTCCCGCAGGTCTGCTGGCTCCAGGAAAGGTGGAGGAGGGAGGGAGGAGTGGGAGAATGTGGGCGCAGGGTGGGACATGGGCATGGCCAGGGGCAGCCTCACTCGGGTTCCAGGGGTGATGGGAGAGGGCACTCAGGGCCCAGAGCTCAGCCTTGACCCTGACCCTTGCTCTCCCCAATCCACTCCGGGGCTCATGAAGGGGAACAAGCTGGAGGAGCAGGGCCCTAGACCTCTGCAGCCCACACCAGGGCTCATGGAGGGGAACAAGCTGGAGGAGCAGGACTCTAGCCCTCCACAGTCCACTCCAGGGCTCATGAAGGGGGACAAGCGTGAGGAGCAGGGGCTGGGCCCCGAACCTGCGGCGCCCCAGCAGCCCACGGCGGAGGAGGAGGCCCTGATCGAGTTCCACCGCTCCTACCGAGAGCTCTTCGAGTTCTTCTGCAACAACACCACCATCCACGGCGCCATCCGCCTGGTGTGCTCCCAGCACAACCGCATGAAGACGGCCTTCTGGGCAGTGCTGTGGCTCTGCACCTTTGGCATGATGTACTGGCAATTCGGCCTGCTTTTCGGAGAGTACTTCAGCTACCCCGTCAGCCTCAACATCAACCTCAACTCGGACAAGCTCGTCTTCCCCGCAGTGACCATCTGCACCCTCAATCCCTACAGGTCGGTTAGTCCCTCTGCCCCTTCCCTGGTGCCTGCGCCTGGAAGGGTGGTCCAGGGTGCTGAGGTGCTCGCTGGGCAGGCAGAGCCTCAGACCTGAGGGTGGGAACCGACACCCCTGTCCCAGGTAGAGCTCACTGCTGGCAAAATGAGGAGCCTCCAGCTTACTGGACTGGCGTCCCTGCCCAGTGGAGCCATCCTAGCACCCCAGGCTCACCCAGAGTGTGGCTGTTGGAGCAGCATTGCCCTCCCCTGCCCTCTCTTCTCCTTCCCTCCCATTCCCTTCTCCCTCCTGCAAGTGGGAGGGAGTGCTTGCAAAAGGGCAGGGGTGTGCTCAGCTGCATCCCTTTTCTGGAGCAAGATGCCAGCAAAGTATAAGACCTTGTCCACCTCAGCAGGACAGTCTGATGGAGGGGTGAGGCTAGGTGAGGGGAGGCGAGACCGTGCAGGTGCTGTGGAGGTGGTGCTGTCAGTCTTTGTTTAGAAGGGGAATTTATTATGGAGAAAGCAAAGCGGGGGATCGTAGAGGTTAGGGCTGCAAGTGAGCCCAAAGGCTGGGGACAGGGGCCTTACAGAACAAGGAGAATGGGTCAGGCTAGAGAGCAGCTCCTTGTGAAGCTCTTCCCCCAAAAGACCCAGGCTAAAATGGTGCACTGTTGACCTGCCCAGGTGCCTGACCTTTACGTGCTTGGGTGTGTCCTGAACTTTTGGGTTTCATCGGTGCTCTTTGCCAATGTTGGGTCTGGAAACCGGAGCAGGTGGTAAGCGTGGAGAAGAGAGGAGGGCAGGGCTGAGTGCTTTTATATACCTTTTATTTGTATTCACTCAGCCATGCCACACCTTGGGGACACCTGCGTCAAGCCAGACACAGAGCTAGGCACCTGGCAAAATGGATTCATGAATAATTCATAAGCCCTTTATTGAAGGCCAGGTAGTTTGCTGTGTTCTGGAGACAGATAAAATAAGATAGCAGAGACAGGCATATAAGCCAGTAACTGTGGCACACTGGGATAAGTATGATAAAAATGGTGAGTTAGTGTACCTTCAAGGAGTGCAAAATCTTTATGGGTGTGGGTGTGAGTGTGTGTGTGCACATATTGGTATGTGTGCGATTTTGGATGCTGGGGATTGGTCACGCTGTGGGTGGAGGCCCCTTTGTATATTCCCTCATGTCCAAAGGTGTGTTACGGACTAAGAAAGGGTGGGACGTCCTGTCCTGGAGAGAGAGAGAGAAAAAAAAAAAGCCAGGTCATTTCGTTGATTAACCTCTGTATAATGTCCCAGGTAGGGACCATTTCCTTAGGAAGCTGCCGTGTGCACAGACGCTGCAAAGGTGTCTTGGGTATGTCATTTCATTCTCAAATCTTACAAGCCCGGTGCTATTGTTATCCCTATTTTACACTTGAGGAAACTAAGGCAAAGAGAGGCAAGTCACAACATCACAGAGAGAGTGACTGACCTGTGACTCATCCTGTTTACGCCTAATCCCAAAACTCTGCCTCTTTTTAATACCCAAGATGTGGGGCTTTGAGTGAATGAAACTTCCAGTCAGATGTGGCTTCCACCTCATTTCAGAGCTCTCTTGGGTCCTTCCTCTTAGCCTCATTTTTCTCCCCCTGCTGCCTGCAGACGTCTTCACCCCTTTAGGCCTTGGTGGAGGGGAGGGACCCAGCAGGAAGGGGAAGGACAGCAGGCGGGGCAGTGGGCACTCAATAAATATTTGTGGTTGAAAATATGTCAGTGAGAGATGGAGAGGGAGGGCAGGGGTGAATCGGGCGAGGCCTGCACAGTTCTTAGGTTCTGCTGGATGCGGGGCCCTAGACAGTCCAGGAAAAAGCCGGGAAAGGAAGTAATAAGCCCTGCCTCTGGGGCCTGCAGGCTGGGAGGCAGCCATCTGCCCAGAAAGAATCCCTCCTTCCTGAAGGGCTGCTGTGGGAGTTGGGAGGGAGAGAACACCTAGGAGAGGAGAGGAGTCGGGGAAGGGCTCCCCAGCACAGCGGGAGGAAATGCAACACCCACCAAGCACTACGCACTTGACCTTGTAGTCACATTATGTGCTACACCCTAAAGCTGGGTGCTTTATAGACACTCTCTCATTTAACACTGACAAGTCCAGGGAGGTGGGCAGTATTATTCCCATTTTTTTAGATGAGGAAATTAAGGCTTGGCAAGAGGAAATAATTTGAGCAAAGGAACATACATTATTTATTTATTTATTATTAAATTAAAAAATAACTGCCGGGCATGGTGCCTCACGCCTGTAATCCCAGCACTTTGGGAGGCCAAGGCAGGCATTGAGGGGTCTGGGATGGAGCTCAAACAAGGTTGTTTAAAAGAGCCCGTCACTTGAGGCCAGGAGTTCGAGACCAGCCTGGCCATCATGGTGAAACCCCCGTCTCTACTAAAAATACAAAAATCAGCCAGGTGTGGTGGCGCATGCCTGTAGTCCCAGCTACTTGGGAGGCTGAGGCAGGAGAATCACCTCAGGAGGCCGAGGCTGCAGTGAGCCGAGATCACGCCACTGCATTCCAGCCTGGGCCACAGACTGAGAGACAGTCTCAAAGGAAAAAAAAAAAAACAGTAATAACGTTTGTATATATTTATGGGCCAGACTTTTTACAAATGAATCTAAATCAAATGACTCTGCTTTAAATTATTTAATTCTCATAACACACCTTGGAAGTAGGTTTCATGATGACTCTTATTTTATGGATGAGGAAACTGAGGCCCAGAGAGTTAAGTAACTGCCTCAACTTCAGACAGACAACAAGTGGTGAAACTGGGACTCAAAATCATCCCCCGCCCCCCGCCCCACCCCCACCCCCACCCGTCACCCTCACCCCCACCCCCCACTCCCACCCCCCGCCCCCCCGCCACGCTCCAATGAAAAGCCAGGGCATCTCAGGTTAGCAGCTGAGTCACAAACCAAGTGTGTTTGATTTCAAAGCTCTTTTACCCATTACACTTTAAGTAGGGATCAGGCAAAGACCTCCCAGGGTCGGGGGCAGCTGGTGGGAGCCCAGCGGGCAGAGCAGCAGTCATTGGAGGACAATTTGTCAGGCGTGCAGGAGGGAGGGATCCAGGGCCACTCCTACTCAGGAGAGTGGCAGGGAGGTAAACAGGTTAATGAGCCCCAGTGAGTGAATCACCGGGAGCGCAGTGAGTGACTCCTACCGAGGAGATCGGTTGATGAGCTAGAGGAACCGGAGTGAGGCAGAGCTGCCCAGGGCTGCCTACCTGCTGAGGGTCGCCACCAGCAGAGGGAGAGAAGAAGTGGACATGCAGGACTCTGTGCTGCTTTCTAACTTCAAGGAAAGGGGACAAAGCACTGAAGACCTTTCAGACTAAGCAAGGAAGTGCTGAGTCCAAAGGGAAGGGTTGGCCACTGCAGCCCCTTTCTCTCTGGTCAACAAAGCGCTTCTTCACTGAAAGGAGAGGGCCAGTCATACCTACAGTCATGGAAAACAGAGCCCACAGACATATTTTTCATCCAGTCCCAGGAATGGTTTAGGCTGGACCTAAGAACTTGGGGTTCTTGAACAATGAAGGAGGTCATGGTAGCTTCTTTCCTGGAAATGGCACAGCAGGAGGCCAGGAGTGGGTGAAGCAAGGGGCAATTTCCCAGAGAGAGCTCCTGTGGGGAGGGTGGGAAAGCCCTGAGCTAGGGAGGCCGTCCCTGCCTGCAGTCCCCTGACATGGCGGGCAGACCCTGCATTCCCTGGGCAGTCTGGACACCAGGCTGTGCTCAGCAGGGCTGGCAGGAAAAAAAGCCTGGACTATTAAGAGTTGACTTCCCTCTAACCCTGCCATGGTGGTTGGATCCTTCTCATCCCAGGTGGGATGGGGCCTAGGCAGGTCCCACGGCTGTCAAGGTGAGCATGGGCTCTTCTGTGAGAGGAGGACACCAGGGGTAAGAGGGAGGGAAGAGGAGGAGAGAGCAGAGTGTCAGCCTCCAAGTCTCCCAGGGTCCTTGCACCCTGCTGCTCTGTCCTGGACACGGAAGAGGGGCTAGAGGGGAGAGGGCCAGCTGCAGGGGAAGGAGATTTTGCTGCCTGATCCCAGATGCTTCAGAGCTGGGAGGCAGACACAGTGGAAAAAGCAGGGGCCGTGGAGTGAACAGGCCTGGGTTCACATCTTGGCTCCAGTCCTTCCTGGCTGAGTGACCCTGGGGAACTTGCCTAGTTGATAGGCCTCAGTTTCCTCAACTGTAAAACGGGGATAATAATGCCTGCCCGATGGAATTGCGTAAGGGTTGACTCACCCTCCAATGTAGGGCTGCCTGCCAGAGCAGATGGGAGTGAGGGCAGTGAGCATGACCTGAGGAGGAGGTCAAGGCCAGAAGGGCTGGACTGTCTGGAGGAACCCACTGTGGGCATTCTTTATCCCTTCCCTCCAGCCGCTGGTCTCCTCAAAACAAGATGGGATGTCTTCAATGTGCTTTCTGTTTAGTGGTCAATTCTCTTAGCTCTAGGTGTCAACTCAAAGGCTCTGCCTCCTGCTGTAGGAATTTCTAGTATCATGGGGTCAGGGAGGGAGAGTTGTTTTTTTTTTTTTTTTTGAGACAGAGTCTTGCACTGTTGCCCAGGCTGGAGTGCAGTGGTGCGATCTTGGCTCACTGCAAGCTCCGCCTCCCGGGTTCATGCCATTCTCCTGCCTCAGCCTCCGGAGTAGCTGGGACTACAGGCACCCGCCACCATGCCCAGCTAATTTATCGTACTTTTTTAGTAGAGACGGGGTTTCGCCGTGTTAGCCAGGATGGTCTCAATCTCCTGACCTCGTGATCCACCATCCTCGGCCTCCCAAAGTGCTGGGATTATAGGCGTGAGCCACCGCGCCCGGCCATTCCGTCTTATCTTATGCCAAAAAAGAGGAGCAGTAGACCTTTTGGGAGAGTGAAGGTGGGGCCCTATGGAACCCAGCCTCCTCTGGAGGCCTTGTCACAGGTGTGTGTGTGTGGGATCAAGGGCTGGGAGCCCAGGCTGTGCTCAGTGGGGGGCTCATCAGTGAGGCCAGGCAGGAGGGAGGCGCGTAGGGTGGCAGGAGGGAGGTGCGTAGGGTGGCAGGAGGGAGGTGCGTAGGGTGGCAGGAGGGAGGCATGTAGGGTGGCAGCATGGAGGAGGAAGCTGGGCACAGAGATGGCATGGGGGCTCCCCAGGGGAGAGGAGTGTGGCCAGAGAAGTGACAACCAGATTGAAGTTGGTGATGAGAGAGAGGGAGGAGCAGGAGGCAGAAGGGACTTGAGCCAGCCTGGGGAAGGAGTGGAAAGGGAGGCCCAGCCAGGATGTGGTGGAAATAACTCCAGGCAAGTGGGGGTTCTGGATTCTTCCTGTGTGACCTTGAGAAAGGCAATTCGCTTTCCTGGGCTCCTGGCTCCTCTGTGTCTTCCTGATAGTCGATGGTCTCTTCACTTTGTGTCACTGAGTATTTTCTCACTTAACCCCCCAAGAGCTTCATGCGGTAGGCAGATCTAGTGTTATGCCCATTTTACAGATAAGGAACTCAGACTGAGAGTCAGAAAGGCTGGGTCACTTACCCCGAGTTACACAGACAGAAAGTGTGTGGCTGGAACACCAGGCCCTACATCTCAGAGAGGTTCTGGCTCGGGTGCTCTTTCTGGGGCACCATGTGGCCCTCCTAAAATAGCCAGAGGTAGCAGGGACGGACCAGAGGGCAGTGTGGTGGTTGGAGTGCTGTCTGACCCATTTGCTAGCTGTGCCAACTGGAATAAGTCATCATGCCTCAGGTTTTTCACCTGGAAAAGGGAATGACAATTGTGTTAGCTAACAGTGGCTAACGGTATACTGCGGTACCTGAAGATTAAATCACGTTAAATAAGTTTTAGCCTAAAGTTGCCTCTTTACATTTTTAAAGTTTGGCCTAAAGGTTTCTTCGTGCATAGTGAACTGCCACCTAACTAGATATGTAAACACACTATAACCTACCTTTATAGCAATCACAGAGTTTTGGCCAATGAAAGGCAGCCCACTTGTCAAACCTTGTCCAAATAAGGCAAACGCCGGGGGTGTAACCAATCCGGGTGTTTCTGTACCTCACTTCCGTTTTCTGTGGGTCACTTTCCTTTTCCTGTCCACGAATATTATCTAATCATGCAGCAGCCCCCAGAGTCACTCTGAATCTATTCCGGTTGGGGGCGGGGGGCACTCGATTCGAGGTTCATTGTTTGCTCAGTGAAACTCAAGTTAAATTTAATTTGTTTAAAGTTTTTCTTTTAACAATTAAATAATGTACATTCTAATACCACAGTGCCTGGCTCATAATAAGTGCTCGATAAACGCTAGCTGTGCTTGCCATTCTTTTAATTATAAATAAAGAGCAAGTCTCTTAGAATGCCAAACACACCTTCAACCAGAGCTACATTTTCTCCTGTGAGAAGTTCAGGGGCTGCCAGAGCTGATGCCTAAGGCCCAGCCAGCTAGACTTTTCTGGTAGAGATGGAAATAGAGCTGAATGGAAGAGGAAGTGAAGATCTGGACTAGACGGTGGTTAATGTAGCTGCACGTTAGGACCACGTGGGGGCTCTTTCAAACAACCTTCTTCTGGCTCCAGCCCAGACCCATTAAATCTAAATCTGGCAAGTAAGACCCTGCACTGGCATTTTTTTCTTAAGTGAGGCATAATTGATGTACAATAAAATGAACAAATCTTGAGTGCCCACTCAGGTTTGACAGTCGAGATGTTGAACACTCCCATTACCCGGTGCCCCCTTTCCATCAATTCCTCTTCCTCTCCCACTGTCATTTTCTGAATGCTATCTCTATCAACTAGTTTTGTCTGTTCATAGAATTCATATAAATGGGATCATACAG
Source organism: Pan paniscus (assembly GCF_029289425.2). Lineage (NCBI taxonomy): Eukaryota > Metazoa > Chordata > Mammalia > Primates > Hominidae > Pan > Pan paniscus. The sequence continues at coordinate 11,928,641 of NC_073259.2, read as the reverse complement.
TATGTATTTTCTTGTATGTGTGTCTGACTTATTTTGCTTAATGTTTCTGGAATTCTTCCCTGTGTTTTTTGCACGTATCAGTTCCTTTTTATTGCTGAGTGGTTTTGATGAGCCTATTCTGGTTGAGGGGCTGCCTGATTTGAGCATCGTTCTTTGCTCAAGTCAACTCTGTTAAATTTAATTTTGCCTAACGTTCTTCTTTTAACAATTAAATAATGCACATTCTAATACCATAGTTCCTGGCTCATAGTAAGTGCTCAATAAATGCTAGCTATGATTGCCATTATTTTTTATTTTTTTAAGACAGGGTCTTGCTCTGTTGCCCAGGCTGCAGTGTAGTCACACGATCACGGCTCACTGTAGCCTCAAACTCCCAGGATCAGGCAATTCTTCTGCCTCAGTCTTCTGAGTAGCTGGGACTACAGGTGTGCACCACCACATCTGGCTAATTTTTGTATTTTTTGTAGATACAAGGTTTCGTCGTGTTGCCCAGGCTGGTCTCAAACTTCTGAGCTCAAGTGATCCACCCACTTGGCCTTCCAAAATTCTGGAATTACAGGTGTGAGCCACCATGCCCCACGGATTGCCATTCTTTTAGTTAGCAGTAATGAGCAAGTTTTCTAGAATGCCAAACACACACCTTTGAGTTGCTTCAGGCTTTTTGGCTATTATAAATAAAATGGCTATGAACATTCATGTACAAATCTTTTTCTTTTTTTTTTTTTTTTTGAGATGGAGTTTCGCTCTGGTTGCCCAGGCTGGAGTGCAATGGCGAGATCTCGGCTCCCTGCAACCTCCGCCTCCCGGGTTCAAGCAATTCTCCTGCCTCAGCCTCCCGAGTAGCTGGGATTACAGGCATGTGCCACCACGCCCGGCTAATTTTGCATTTTTAGTAGAGACAGGGTTTCTCCATGTTGGTCAGTCTGGTCTCGAACTCTTGACCTCAGGTGATCCACCCACCTTGCCCTCCCAAAGTGCCGGGATTACAGGTGTGAGCCACTGCACCCAGCCTCATGTACAAATCTTTATGTTTGTCTTGCCCTTGTGTAGTAGCTAGGAGTGGACCTGGTAAAATATTCAGAAATGAAATTACTGGGTCATAAGGTAGATATGCATGTTTAAAATTATGAGCAACTACTAACTGGTCCTCCAAAGCAGTGGTACCATTTTATACTCCCATCAGCAGCTTAGAAGAATTCCAGTTGCTCTCTACATCCTCACCAACACTTGGTATTGTCAGCCTTTTTAATTTTAACCTTTCTAATGGTAACTGCTTATGGATTTAATTAGCATTTCCCTGAGGACTAATTATGTTGGGTAGCTTTTCAGGTGTTTAGTGACCATTTGTATATGTTTTTTGGTGATTTAAAAATTTTTTAATTGTTAATTTACAAGAATTCTTTATGTATCAAGATGATCTTTTCATTAGGTATTTTTCCTTTAAAAAACAGCTTTAGTGAGATATAATTCATATACCATACAATTTACCTACTTAAAATTCAGTCGTTTTAAAAATATTTCACAGAATCATGCAATTATTACTACAATCAATTTTAGAACATTTTCATCACCCCCAGAAGAAACCCCATACCCTTTAGCAGGCATTCATCTTTCCCTCCCATCTATTAACCCCTAGCCCTGCGAAACCACTAATCTACTTTCTGTCTATAGATTTGCTTATTCTGGACATTTCCTATAAATAGAATCAGGCTATATGTCGTCTTCTGTGAGTGGCTTCTTTCATTTAGTATAATGTTTTCAAGCATCATCCATGTTGTAGCATAGATCAGTGCTTAATTCCTTTTTATTTGCCAAATATTATTCCAGTGTATGGATACATCACATTTTATTTATATGTTCATCAATTGATGGACATTTGGGTTATTTCTACTTTTTGGCTATTAGAAATAATACTGGTATGAACATTTGTGCACATTTGTGTGTGTATGTTGGAGGGGGCATATGCTTTCATTTCTCTTAGGAGTGGAATGGATGGGTTATATGGTAACTCTATATCTAACTTTTTGAGGAACTTCCAGATTGTTTTCCAAAATTATCGTATCATTTTATATTCTCACTAGCTGTGTACAGGGTCAGAATCTTTTAAAAATGTAGGTCTGTTCGGCTGGGCATGGTGGCGCACGACTGTAATCCCAACACTTTGGGAGGCCGAGGCGGGCGGATCACGAAGTCAGGAGATCGAGACCATCCTGGCTAACATGGTGAAACCCCATCTCTACTAAAAATACAAAAAATCAGCCGGGCGTGGCGGCACGCACCTGTAGTCCCAGCTACTAGGGAGGCTGAGGCAGGAGAATGGCGTGAACCTGGTGGCGGAGCTTGTGAGCCGAGATCGCGCCACTGCACTCCAGCCTGGGCAATTGAGACTCCGTCTCAAAAAAAAAAGGTAGGTCTGTTCATAAAGTGCCTACTACATAGGGTTGTTCTAGGGATTATTTGTTAGATATTTTTCTTACAAGAGAATTTTGCCTACCCCAAGGTCAGGAAGATATCTTCCATCTTCTAGAGTGTTTATGGTTCTGAATTTCATGTTTACGTTATGATCCTTCTTGAATTAATTTTTGCCTGTATAGTATAAGGTAGAGATTGAGGGTCATTTTTTTTCCAATACAGTATTCAGTTGTTCTAGCAGAACCTGCTAACAAATTTTATTTTCTACACTGAATTGAATTGGTGTTTTGGCCAAAAATCAGTTGACCATCTATGCATGAGTTTATTTCTGGACTCTATTCTATTCCACTGATCTATTGTCTCTCCTTACCAAGAACCGCATTGTTTTGATTACTGTGGCTTTATAGTAAATACTAAAGTCAGGAGGAATACATTTTCCAACTTGGCTCTTCTTTTCTAAAATTTTCTAGCTATTCTAGATTGTTTGCATTTCCAGATAAGTCTTAGAAGCAGTATGTCAATTTCTTTAAAAATACCTGCTGGGGCCAGGTGCAGTGGCTCACGCCTGCAATCCCAGCACTTTAGGAGGCTGAGGCTGGTGATTGCTTGGGCTCAGGAGTTGGAGTCCAGCCCAGGCAACGTGGTGAAACCCCCTCTCTACAAAAAATATAAAAATTAGCTTGGTGTGGTGGCACACTTTTGGTCCCAGCTACTAGGGAGGCTGAGGCGGGAGGATTGCTTGAGCCCAAGAGGAGGCTGCAGTGAGCGGCGATTGTGTCACTGCACCCCAGCTTGGGTGACAGAGCAAGATCCTGTCCAAAAAAAAAAAAAAAAAAAAGCTGGAATTTTGATAGGGGTTGTGTTGAATCCATATATATATATATCTCCACTTATTCTGATCTTTGATTTATTTCAGCAAGGATTTCAATATATTTTTCAGTCTTGCACATCTTTTGTTACATTTATTTCTATGTATTTGATGTTGTTTATGTTATTTAATATTGCTGTTGTATTTCTGGTTTTCCAATTTTCTGTTGCCAGCATGTAGAAATGCAATTAATTTCTTTTTGAGACGGAAATGCAATTAATTTTTTTTTTTTTTTTTTTTTTTTGAGACGGAGTCTCGCTCTGTCTCCCAGGCTGGAGTGTAGTGGCGCGATCTCGGCTCACTGCAAGCTCCGTCTCCCGGGTTCACACCATTCTCCTGCCTCAGCCTCCCGCGTAGCTGGGACTACAGGCGCCCGCCACCAAGCCCGGCTAATTTTTTGTATTTTTTTTTTTTTAGTAAAGACGGGGTTTCACCGTGTTAGCCAGGGTGGTCTCGATACCCTGACCCCGTGATCTGCCCACCTCGGCCTCCCAAAATGCTGGGATTACAGGCGTGAGCCACCACACCCGGCCTAAATGCAATTAATTTTTTTTGTGTATTTGTTGTGTACCCTGCAACCTTGTTCAGTTTGTTAGTTCTATATTTGTTTTGTTTTGGTAGATTACATCCCTCAGGCCCTGCTACTCTGGACTTTCATGATGGAGATGGTAACAGTAATTGTATTAAGAAGGAATGTAGGGATTTACAGTGAGCTGTGTTTAATTTACGGTGTTTAGGCCACACCCGAAACACATTAGAACAGTCTTTGGAGGAGGGAGGCGGGGTGGGTGGGGCATCCTGTATTTTTAGAGTTGGAGATTCTAAAAGTTCAGTTGTGAACTCTTGATTTCGGTGCCAAGCGGCACTCAAGACAAAAGGCCACCGACACTCGCCTGCGGGGATCAGGGCGGGATGACCTGGGTACCGCAGTCACGCCAAGGCCGAGGCCCTCACCCTTCCCCTCTTTGGGAAAGGGCAGACAAGTTCCGGGTTCCCTTCTAGGTCCGGGCGAGGGGGAGAGCGCCCCACAGACGACAGGCGCCTCCTGCCTCTCTCCTTCAATAAACAGTCCACAGTGTCCCGGCTGGGCTCGCCGTGGCCTCCGCCTTCCCGGCGGACACACCTGTTTACCCTTCACCGCCGGACGGCCAGGAGGCGCCACGACGACCCCAGCCCCGCCCAGGCTTCTCCGGGATGGACCGGCCTCCCGGGGCACAGATGAGGACCCTGACCCCGGAGGGGCCAGACACTCGCTCCAGGGCCCCTGGCCTGACCCTCTTCCCCTCGCCCCTTCAGGTACCCGGAAATTAAAGAGGAGCTGGAGGAGCTGGACCGCATCACAGAGCAGACGCTCTTTGACCTGTACAAATACAGCTCCTTCACCACTCTCGTGGCCGGCTCCCGCAGCCGTCGCGACCTGCGGGGGACTCTGCCGCACCCCTTGCAGCGCCTGAGGGTCCCGCCCCCGCCTCACGGGGCCCGTCGAGCCCGTAGCGTGGCCTCCAGCGTGCGGGACAACAACCCCCAGGTGGACTGGAAGGACTGGAAGATCGGCTTCCAGCTGGTGAGGCCCCCAGCGCCGAGGGACCCGCCCCGCCCCTCGCCGGCCCCTGGCCCCGCCCACCCATGGGCTCCGCTCCTTTCCTGACCCGCCCGCGCAGCCCAGTGACACCACGCGGGGCCTCGTGGGCTCGCGGGCAAATAAAAGTAAATAAATACAAATAATAACTAGATAATTAAAATAACACCTCTTGGTGCCCAAGCTTTTGGGGCCTCCTCCCTGGGGTCCTATGTAGAAGCGTTTCAGGGGTAGGAAGTCAAATTTATTATGGAAAATGCATTATTATTATTATTATTATTATTATTATTATTGTTTTACTGTTTCTGGTCCTTGATTCAGGAAGGAAAATGCAACTTTCTGAATTCCAGTGCCCACTAGTGGGACTCAGTTAGGACCCTCCAGCGTGATGGAGAACTGGGCTAACAGCCCAAGATAGAGAATAAGGAGACAGTAAAAAAAGGAAACTTAGCTGGGGGCGGTGGCTCATGCCTGTAATCCCAGCACTTTGGGAGGCTGAGGCGGGTGGATCACCTGAGGTCAGCAGTTCGAGACCAGCCTGGCCAACATGGTAAAACCCCATCTCTACTAAAAATACAAAAATTAGCCGGGCTTGGTGGCACTCACCTGTAATCCCAGCTACTCGGGAAGCTGAGCCAGAAGAATCGCTTGAACCCGGGAGGCAGAGGTTGCGGTGAGCCGAGATTGAGCCACTGCATTCCAGCCTGGCCGACAGAGCAAGACTCCATCTCAAAAAACAAGCAAAAAAAAGGAAACTTAATTTTTTTTTTTTTTTTTTGAGACGGAGTTTCGCTCTTGTTGCCCAGGCTGGAGTGCAATGGCGCGATCTCAGCTCACTGCAACCTCCACCTCCTGGGTTCAAGCGATTCTCCTGCCTCAGCCTCCCGACTAGCTGGGATTACAGTCATGAACCACCATGCCTGGCTAATTTTTAATATTTTTAGTAGAGATGGGGTTTCTCCATGTTGGTCAGGCTGGCCTCCAACTCCCGACCTCAGGTGATCTGCCCGCCTCGGCCTCCCAAAGTGCCCGATTACAGGAGTGAGCCACCGCACCCGTCCCAATTTTTATTTTTTTTAATATAAAATAAGGCTGGGTGCAGTGACTCCCGCCTGTAATCCTAGCACTTGGGAGGCCTAGGCGTGCAGATCACCTGAGCCCAGGAGTTTTAGACCAGCCTGGTCAACATAGTGAAACCCCATCTCTACAAAAAAAAATACAAAAATTAGCCCATGTGGTGGCACAAGCCTGTAGTTCCAGCTACTTAGGAGGCTGAGATGGGAGAATTGCTTGAACTCGGGAGATGGAGGCTGCTGTGAGCCTTGATCACACCACTGTACTCCAGCCTGAGTGACAGAGTGAGCTCGTCTGCCAAAAAAAAAGAAAGAAAGGAGCAAGGGAAAATGAGGGAGGAGCCAAGGAAAGGAGACAGGGAAGTTCCCATTAGTAAGAGTGGGCTGGGGACTGGAGTCCTAGTCCCAGCTCTTGCTGGGACAGATCTCTTGATCCCTCAGTCTTCCCATCAGTGAAATGGGAGGGAAAGTCTTGCTCCTTCCACCCTAGGCAGGGGAGGTATAAATGAACCAAAACCGTGTGTGTGCAGCTACTGGTCTCCTTTCCTGGCCTGCAACTCCCTTAATCCCATGCTCCCCTGGTCCATGCTCCTAGGGACTTCTGCTTCTCTTCCACTTCTGTCTTTCCCCACTCCTGGCTTCCGACTCCTGTCCGTCAGTCCTCAGAACCCCAGATCACTCATTCTTTGCCCTTGGCCCTGCCAAGGGGCTTATCCCCGGCTGCGTTTCCCCTCTGACTCTAGTCTCTGTGTCCAGTGCAACCAGAACAAATCGGACTGCTTCTACCAGACATACTCATCAGGGGTGGATGCGGTGAGGGAGTGGTACCGCTTCCACTACATCAACATCCTGTCGAGGCTGCCAGAGACTCTGCCATCCCTGGAGAAGGACACGCTGGGCAACTTCATCTTCGCCTGCCGCTTCAACCAGGTCTCCTGCAACCAGGCGTGAGTCAGTCCTGCCTGGCTCCTTGCTCTCTGCGGGGTCCGCTTCCCTGGGTCAGCCTCACGCCCTGCATGGGCAGGGCCCAGGAAATGCGTGTTGACTAAAAAAATGCCAGTGCCAGCAGGCCAGGGGGAAGCACTGGCTTTGGGCCCACACCCTGCCCCAGAGAGCACCCTACGAACTCCTGCTGCTCCCTGCACTGCTGGATCTGAGGGAAGTGGCCTCACAGGATGCCTTGGGAAGACTAGGGCTTTGAGAAACCAAAGGCTGGAAGCATGGATCTTGGTCTTTTTTTTTTTTCTTTTTTTTGAGATGGAGTTTTGCTCTTGTTGCTCAGGCTGGAGTGCAATGGCGCAATCTCGGCTGTCTGCAACCTCCACCTCCCGGGGTCAAGCAATTCTCCTGCCTCAGCCTCCTGAGTAGCTGGGATTACAGTCATGCGCCACCACGCCTGGCTAATTTTTTTATTTTTAGTAGAGACGTTGGTCAACGTCCATGTTGGTCAGGCTGGTCTCCAACTCCTGACCTCAGGTGATCTGCCTGCCTTGGCCTCCCAAAGTGCTGGGATTACAGGCGTGAGCCACCATGCCTGGCCAGGGTCTTGGTCTTTCTAAGGCCCCTTTCTCCCTAGCATCAAAGCTCAAAAGGGCCTAGGAGATCATCTGTCTCATACTCTGTTCCCTGAGCTGAGGCTGGCAGTAGTAGTGAGGTGGAGTGGCATGGGTTGAGGGACTAAACCTAAGTTCCCACTCTAGCTCTGTCACTTCCTGGCCAGGTGACTCTGGATGTATCACGTCATCCTTTAGAGCCTATTTCTTAGATTGTAAAATGGAAGTAAAACAAAAAATGAGATTCATTCAGTGTTCGTTCAACAAATAGTTTTGACTATCTGGGCTATGTGCCAGTCACTGTTCTAGGCATTTGGACTACATCAAAGGAAAAACTATATAATCCATGCCCCTTTGGCACTTTTACTCAAGTGACGAAGATGATGACGATAACACTCATCTCAAGAGCTGTACCAAGTGCGTGAGATACAAACGTGAGGGCACTTTATAGACCACAGTAAATGATGGGTTTCATTACTCTTGTACTCAGACAGGTGAAGTGACTTGCCCTTGGGAATGGGCCGGCCCTGGCTAAGGATTCTTCCCACCCTACTACCCCTCGGGCATTCATTCTGTGAGGACCCCTGTTATAATGTCCTTGCAAGCAGCTCATAGCAGCTGCAGGTTCTCTGAGGGCTGGGAGAGGCTGAGGCGAGGGGGGGTCCCCTTCTGTAACCTCTGGCCCCCTCCTCCCCTGCCTTCTCCTCCTGCTCGTTTATTTTCCGGAGCCATCTCCCTGCCTCTGCCTGGCTCCACCCTACAGGGGGCATTCCCTCCCCTGTTGCTGAAGAATGGCCACAGGGCAAGGTGTCACTTCTTACCCTTCACACACACTCTGCCCAGTACACGATTTTGTTCTGTTTTTAGTCTTTGCATTTGTTTGAGGACAGAAACTACCAGCTGGGAAGTAAGATGGTAGCAACACCTAAGCCTGAGTCAGCCCACACCTGCCACCAAGTTCCTCTGACCGTCACCTGGACACCTGTGCTTTCCCTATGCCCTCACCCGATGCCTCCCTTTGCTCTGTGTGCCTGCCTCCCCCTCAACAGAAAGTCCATGGACACCTGTGCTTTCCCTATGCCCTCACCCGATGCCCTCCCTTTGCTCTGTGTGCCTGCCTCCCCCTCAACAGAAAGTCCATGGTTCATCTTTATCTTGGCACTTAGGCGCTTAGGTCAGCTCAGAGCCTCATTTCTCGCCTGGGTTGTTATACCCACCACTCCACCCTACTGCGTTCTTTTGCCTCCAAATCCTCCCTTCCTTCTGCAACTACAGGAATCTTTGTACTTCATCCTTACTTCACGTCACCACATGTAACTATTCCAGTTAGTCCTGTGTGTTAGTCCATTTTGCGTTGCTATAAAGGAATATCTCACCGGGCACGGTGGCTCATGCCTGTAATCCCAGCACTTTGGGAGACCGAGATGGGCGGATCACCTGAGGTCAGGAGTTAGAGATCAGCCTGGCCAACATGGCGAAACCCCATCTCTACTGGAAATATAAAAATTAGCCGGGTATGGTGGCACACATCTGTGGCCCCAGCTACTCAGGAGGCTGAGGCAGGAGGATTGCTTGAACCCAAGAGGTGGAGGTTGCAGTGAGCCGAGATCGCACCACTGCACTCCAGCCTGGGCGACACAGCAAGACTCCATCTGAAAAAAAAAAAAAAAGGAATATCTGAGTCTGGGTAATTTATAAAGGAAAGAGGTTTAATTGGCTCAGGGTTCTGCAGATTGTACAAGCATGGCACCAGCATCTGCTCCAGCTTCTGGGGAGGCCTCAGGAAACTTTTATTCATGGTAGAAGGGGAGGAGAGGGGGCAAGAGAGAGAGAGACCAGGCACTTTTAAACAACCAGCTATCGGGTGAACTAATTAATAGTGTGAGGATTCACTCATTACTGTGAGGAGGGCACCAAGCCATTCAAGAGGGACCCACCCCTGTGACCCAAACACCTCCCAGCTAGGATCACCTCCAACATGGGGGATCACATTTCAACATGAGACTTGGAGGGGACAAACATCCAAACTGTATCCTCCTGTTTAAAATCGTTCAGTGTCTCTCACAGCCTCCAGCATCAAGTTAGCGCTCCTTAGCATGGCTTTCTCACCCCTTTCCTCCCCGATAACTACACCCTTTTCCCCCGCCCTATAATCTTTTTTTAATAACACTTTTATTGAGATATAATTTACAAACCATAAATGTATCCTTTTAATATGTATAATTTAGTGATTTTTAATATATTTGGAGTTGTGTAACCATTACCACTACCTGTTTTTAGAATATTTTCCTTACCCCAAAAAGAAACCCTGTACACATTAGCAGTTCTTCCCCATTTTCTCCCCTCCTCCAAGCCCTGAGAGCCACTCTTCTGCTTTCTGTCTCTATGGATTGCCTATGGTGGACATTTCACGTAAGTGGAATCGTACAATATGTGGTCTTTTGTGAGTGGTCTCTTTCATTTAGCATAACGTTTTCAAAGCTTATCCATGTTGTAGCATGGATCAGAACTTCATTTTTATGGCTGAATACTATCATATTGTGTAGATACACCACCTTTTTTTTTTTTTTTTGAGACAGATTCTCACTCTGTTACCCAGGCTGGAGTACAGTGGCACAATCAGACCTCACTGTAGCCTTGATTTCCTGGGCTGAAACGATCCTCCTGATTCAGCCTCCCAAGTAGCTGGGACTACAGGCTCATGCCACCATGCCCAGCTAATTTTTTTTAATTTTAGTAGAGACTAGGTCTCACTATGGTGCCCAGGCTGATCTTGAACTCCTGAGCTCAAGCCATCCTCCTGCCTCGGCCTCCCAAAGTGCTGGGATTATAGGCATAAGCCACCACGCCCGGCCCACATTTTTGCTTATCCATTCTCAGTTGATGGACATTTGGATTGTTTCTACTTTTTGGCTGTTATGATTAATGCTGCTATGAACATTCCTGTACATGTTTTTGTGGATCCTGTACATGGATCTATGTTTTTATTTCTCTTGGGTGTTTACCTATGAGTGGAACTGCTGGGTCATGTGGTAACTCTATATTTAACATTTTGAGGAGCTACCAGACTTTTCCAAATGGTCACACCATTTAACATTCCCAACAGCAATGTATGAAGGTTCTAAATTCTCTACCTCCTCCTCATGCTATTTTCTGTCTTTTTGACTTTAGCCATCTTAATGAATCCCTGTAATCGTACTAGTGAGCTAATACAGCTCTTACTAAGGCTAGACACCATTCTAAGCATAATTTCATGCTCAACACCCCTGTGAGGTTGATATTTTTATTATCCCCATTTTACAGCTGAGGAAACTGAGGTACAGAGAGATTAAGTAAGTAACTTGTTTGGTCCCACATCTAATACTTGTTAGAGCCCGAGGATTCAAATACAAGGAATTTAATTCTGGAGTCTGTGCTCTTTTTTTTTTTTTTCTTTTGGAGACGGAGTTTCACTCTTACTGGCCAGGCTGGAGTGCAATGGCACAATCTCAGCTCATGACAACCTCCACCTCCCAGGTTCAAGTGATTCTCCTGCCTCAGCTTCCTGAGTAGCTGGGATTACAGGCATGTGCCGCCATGCCCGGCTAATTTTGTATTTTTAGTAGAGATGGGGTTTCACCATGTTGGCCAGGCTGGTCTCAAACTCCTGACCTCAGGTGACCCCACCCGCCTCGGCCTCCCAAAGTGCTGGGATTACAGGCGTCAGCCACTGCGCCTGGCTGAGTCTGTGCTCTTAACCATCACATTATACTGATTCTCATAGGCCACTATAGTAATGTGCTTAGTGTGTATCTCTATGTGTTTTTGCAAAATCTGTATTTAATTTACATAAATGGTATTGTGTTATAGATCTCATTTCACCTCTTACTATTTTTTTTTTTTTTGAGACAGAGTCTCGCTGTAGTGTGCAGTGGTGCAATCTCAGCTCACTGCAACCTCCCAAGTTTAGGCGATTCTTCTGCCTCAGCCTCCCGACTAGCTGAGATAATAGGCGCCCACCACCACGCCTGGCGAATTTTTGTATTTTTGGTAGAGACGGGGTTTCACCATGTTGGCCAGGCTGGTCTCAAACTTCTGACTTCAACTGATCCACCTGTCTCGCCTCCCAAAGTGTTGGGATTACAGGTGTGAGCCACTGTGCCCCACCACTTTTTTTTTTCGAAGCTCTATGTTTTAAAACCCATCCGTGTTGTTCCACCTCTGATGAAACTTGTGCCTGCTTTCCATGGGGGTGGCACCCACCATTATACTTGTCCCCTCTCTGTGTGAGAAGGGCTCACCAGCCTTCAGGACTGGCCACCTCTGTAGCCTCTCCTTCAGTCCTTCCCTGCATCTAGCCTGGGCTCTAGAAGTGCTGACTTCCCAGTACATCCTAGAATGTGCACCAGTATGTCACGCCTCTGTGCCTTTGTTCTTCAAGGCCAGTGGAATATCCCGGATCACCTAGTTCCAATCTCCTCATTTTACAGAATCACCCTACATTTTACAGAGGAGGAGAATAAGCTTAGAAACAATGACCTGCTCGAGACCGTACAACCAGAACCCCACCCTTTATCTCTGGCCAGCCTCTTCTCCCTCTTCTCTTTAGTCCTCCTCTGCTGCTCACTGGCCGAAGTCCCCTTTCCGTCTTTGCCCGGCTCCCGTCGCTAGCTCCAAGATGGCAGGGTAGCAGAACACAGATCCTCTCTGTGCCGTGTGGCACATGTGCTGTGCTACAACCCACACAGCCTCCCTGTTCTGGAACCTGTGATTTGCTGTGAAATTGCAGTCCTACTGCAGCTGTGTTGCCTCTGTGATTGCTTTCTCTCTGTCCCCACACCTGTCACAGATGAGTTTTGGACCTACCATTCTGAGACATACTGATGCAAGAGGCTCCCGGGAAACACTTGGTACTGATCTTCCTCCCCTCAGCTCCGTGCTCACCACTGGTCACACTTTCTCCTTTAACCCTGCTCCCCTCCTCCCCTTCATTCATTCATTCATTCATTCATTCCTCACTCAACAACTATTTATTAATCATCTCCTCTATCTCCTAGATGACAGGATCTATGCAACTAACCCAGAGATGACACAGAGATGAATGAGATGTGGCTCCTGTCATCAAGGAGCTCATGATTCAATGGGGGAACTAACACTTAGATGCATGGGCAGTTAGGGACATGCAAGAATCTTTATAATGCAACAAGAGAGAAGTTACAAGGCAGCACGGAAGTCAATGCCGGTGAACCCAGATGGCCTGGTGAGAGGAGCCTGGACTAGAAGGTAGATGTGTGACCTTGGGCCAGCTGTTTGAGCTCTCTGAGCCTTAGCTTCCTCCTCTGTGATATGAGGATGAGACTCTCACAGGCTGTTGGTTGGAGTGACTGAGGGAGTGTGAGTAAAGCTCTCGGCATTGTGCCAGCACATAGTAGGTGATCAGGAAACAAATGGCTCTGAAAGGCACAAGTCCTGTAGGAGTTTAAGAGAGTGGACATTTCTCTCTGCCTCATCTCCCTATTCCCTGCACCACCTACACTTTCCTCTCTGACCCTACTCTCTCTTTCCTGATAAGGAATTACTCTCACTTCCACCACCCGATGTATGGAAACTGCTATACTTTCAATGACAAGAACAACTCCAACCTCTGGATGTCTTCCATGCCTGGAATCAACAATGGTGAGAAGCTCCCTGCTTGCTCCATGGCGCCCTCTGCTTCAGCCACTCACCTGTACTTACCTTGAGCTCACCTCCTAGAGCTGCTGGGAGGGGTCCTGTCTGCTGTCTCTCCCCAATAGGTGCCACATAGTCCGTTCCAGGCATGAGAGGAATCCCGTCCCAGGTCTTCCTCCTGCCTCCAGATTCCAGCTCAGGGGTTGCCAGGTCCCTTTGCGGGTCTTCCTGAACTTGCTTCTCTTGCAGCTTTAGAGACTGGGCAAGGAAGGGAGAGTGGATTTCCATCTCCTAACTCTTTTCTAGGATTCCCGCCTCTGCCAACTCTGCTCTCTCTGCACCCCTAGGTCTGTCCCTGATGCTGCGCGCAGAGCAGAATGACTTCATTCCCCTGCTGTCCACAGTGACTGGGGCCCGGGTAATGGTGCACGGGCAGGATGAACCTGCCTTTATGGATGATGGTGGCTTTAACTTGCGGCCTGGCGTGGAGACCTCCATCAGCATGAGGAAGGCAAGGATGCTGACTGGGAGGCCTGGAAGGAGCGCCTCAGATTGCAGAGGGGCAGCGGGGAGGCATGGGAGGCTGGAGAGGGAGAGCATGTGGGGTGGGCCTTGAGCATGTGGAGGTCTTCAGGAGCAGGAATGAGGGGCAGAGGGGCTGGCACTGGGAAGTAAAGCCCTGCAGGGTGGACCCTGGGGGACAAGTGCTGAGAAGGCATTCAAGGCATGCTTAGGGTTTCTGGGGATGCTCTGGGCCTAGTGGCCTTGAAATGAGCAGTGGGTGGGCATGGGGGTGGCTGGAAGCATGTATTGAGAGGGTGAGGCCAGTAGGAGGGGCTGGCAGGTGTGAGATACAACCTGGAACTGAGGGAAGGCAGAGAACCCAGAGGCACTTGCTCTGTCCTCTGATCTCTTGGTGTATGTGGGTTCATAGGAAACCCTGGACAGACTTGGGGGCGATTATGGCGACTGCACCAAGAATGGCAGTGATGTTCCTGTCGAGAACCTTTACCCTTCAAAGTACACACAGCAGGTGAGGCCCAACCTGATTCCGTGGCAGCCACTCCCAGGCCTGCCCTGGCTGGTCCTGCAAAGCTGGAGGGGTTTGTGTATGTGAGAGAGAGAGAGGGAAACTGGGGGGTGGTGGAAAGAGGATGGAGGCTCTGTGCAGAGAACTGCTGAGTTCAGGCCTGAACCCCCTCTCCTCTCCACCCTCCTCCCTTCCAGGTGTGTATTCACTCCTGCTTCCAGGAGAGCATGATCAAGGAGTGTGGCTGTGCCTACATCTTCTATCCGCGGCCCCAGAACGTGGAGTACTGTGACTACAGAAAGCACAGTTCCTGGGGTGAGACTCCAGGGAGCCCCCACCCTGCCCCACTGACCCCAGTACTCACTGAGGCACTTTTTCCTCTCTGTCCCCTGCTTGTGGGGATGACTTCTGGCTCCCACCTGCTGGGATGAATCCTTCCTTGCTCTTGTTTTTCAGCCTTTAGTCTCTGCCTCTGTCAGTTTCCCTCTCCCTCAGTCTCTCTCTCTTTTTTTCTCTTTTTTTGAGATGGAGTCTCGCTCTGTCACCCAGGCTGGAGAGCAGTGGTGTGATCTCGGCTCACTGCAAGCTCCGCCTCCCGGCTTTACACCATTCTCCTGCCTCAGCCTCCCAAGTGGCTGGGACTACAGGTGCCCGCCACCATGCCCGGCTAATTTTTTGGTATTTTTAGTAGAGACGGGGTTTCACCCTGTTAGCCAGGATGGTCTCAATCTCCTGACCTCATGATCCACCCACCTCGGCCTCCCTCTCTCTTCTATCTCTGTTCCTCCCTGTCAGTGTTGCAGTCTCTCTGTTTTGGCCTTTGTGTGTTTGTCAAGGAATTGTCCCATTTAAAAACAACCTGCAGGCCGGGCACGGTGGCTCACGCCTGTAATGCCAGCACTTTGGGAGGCCAAGGCGGGCGGATCACGAGGTCAGGAGATCGAGACCATCCTGGCTAACACGGTGAAACCCCGTCTCTACTAAAAATACAAAAAATTAGCCGGGCGAGGTGGCGGGCGCCTGTAGTCCCAGCTACGCGGGAGACTGAGGCAGGAGAATGGCGTGAACCCTGGGGGGCGGAGCCTGCAGTGAGCCAAGATTGTGCCACTGCACTCCAGCCTGGGCGACAGCAAGACTCAGTCTCAAAAAAAAATAAATAAATAAAAATAAAAATAAAGATAAAAATAAAAACAACCTGCAGCAGAAGGAAGGAAGAGCACGTGAGAAAACCTCCAGCGGTTCCTCACTGGCTGCTAAGGTTTCAGTGCATGCTCTGCCCACAGCTTCCCTGCTCAGTGCCCAGGGCGCTTAGCTGGGCAGGCTCCGGAGGGACTGGGTGGGGTACACAACACTTCCCTGGGGAGCAGGAAGAAAATATTAAAAGTTACATGGGTCTATCTCATTCCTTCACATTTGCCATCTTATGTGCTTTAGAATGGACATACTGTATCCATTCAATAGTAGAGGTATATAATTTATAAATCAAATACATGTATTGGACCTGTTTATTTAAGATTTTTTTTTTTTTTTTTTTTTTTACCTGAACAAGGGCACAATCAGTAAAGTTTGGAGCACCTTGGAATCTCCTCCTTATCCTGGTATAGGACTAGACAAATCTCTTTCCTTTTGACTACAGTTGAGTTGTTTGGCAGGGAAGTCGTGTGCCAGGAAGCTGAGAGAGAAAGAAAATCACAAAAAGAAAATATGTAAGCTGCAAGGGTTTGCATTCCTGGAGTTCATGCTCTTCCCTGGCACAGCTGGCCTGTTCCCCCTGCAGTTCCTCCTCCCAGGGCTCTCCCCTGGGCCCAGCTGTCCCACAGGGTGGGCGGAGGGCCATCACGGGAGGGGACATGGTAGTGGGCACTGGAGACACAGAGGCCCTCAAAGGCAGCGGATTGTCTCACCCCAGAGTTCAGCGTCCATCCCTACCTTGTTCCTGTCTGTGGTGACTTTTCCGCTTCTGTCCTTCCCTGGGCTGGCTCCGCAGTTCTCTTCTGCCTGGACTTTCCAGTCGTGGCCTCCTGGTTCCTGTCTCTCTGACCTTAGAGGATTGTAGCACATCAGAACTGGGGGAAACCCAAAGGCCATCTGGCCTCATCTCCTGTCTCAGATGAGCAAATTAAGGTCCAGGGGGAGGATGTGACACGTCCCAGGGTATACAGGACTGGGACAGAGGAGATGCCACCTGTGATTTCTCCCTCCCCTCAAATAATTATTTCTACTTTGTGGGTTTGCACATCTGTGAGTGAAAAATAACAATATTGATTGCTGAGAAGTTGTGAGGATGAGAGAGGAAGTAAGGCTAAAAGCACAGTCTGTTGCATTTCCTAGGGCTTACTTCCCCGGAGAAGAGGGCCAGCTGCTTCCCCTTCTTCCTAAAGATCTCCAGCCCTGGTAGGGATTTGGGTCAGAAATGAAGAAGGACTTCAGACTGAGGAACTAAAAGTAGCAATAATGACAAAATAACCTTACTTAGAATTTGGGAAATAGGGGAGGAGGTGAATCTACAGTTCCATTATTATTATTATTATTTTGGTAATAGCTTTATTGAGATAATTTATATCCCATACAATTCACTCGTTTAAAGCGTACAGCTTCATTTTAGTCAAATTTTAGTTTTAATTTTAGGTTTTAAGTATAGTCCCAGAGTTGTGCAATCATCATATAATCAGTTTTGGAATATTTTTAGTGTTCCCAAAAGAAACCTTGTACTCACTCAGGCCAGGCACGGTGGTTCATGCCTGTAATCGCAGCACTTTGAGAGGCCAAGGTGGGCAGATCACTTGAGCCCAGGATTTCGACACCAGCCTGGGCGATGTGCCGAAACCCTGTCTTTACAAAAATTAGCTGGGCATGGTGGTGTGCACCTGCAGACCCAGCCACTTGGGAGGCTGAGGTGGGAGAATCACCTGAGCCCAGGAGGTCAAGGCTGCGGTGAACCATGATCAGGCCACTGCACTCCAGCCTGGGCAATGGAGTGAGACCCTGTCTCAGATAAATAAATAAATAAACCTTGTACTCATTAGCAAGTCCCAAGCTTCCCTCCCCTCCTCCACCACTGCCAGCCCTTGGGCAACCACGATTCTTTCTTTCTCTATGGATTTGCCTATTCTGAATCTTTTTTTTTTTTTTTTTTCTGGAGACAGAATCTCCCTCTGTCGCCCAGACTGGACTGCAGTGGCGCGATCTTGGCTCACTGCTACCTCCGCCTCTCAGGTTCAAGCGATTCTCCTGTCTCAGCCTCCCGAGTACCTGGGACTACATACAGGCGCACGCTGCCAAGCCCGGCTAATTTTTGTATTTTTTAGTAGAGATGGGGTTTCACCATATTGGTCAGGCTGGTCTCAAACTCCTGACCTCAGGTGATCCGCCCGCCTTGGCCCCCAAGTGCTGGGATTACAGGCATAAGCCACGGCGCCCGGCTATTCTGAATCTTTCATATAGATGGAATCTTAGAGTGTGTGACCCTCGTGTCTGCCTTATTTCACTTAGCATAATATTTTCAAGGTTCATCCGTATGGTAGCAATAGCAGTGCCTCATTCCTTTATATGGCTGAATAACAACACTCCCTTGTATGGATAGACCACACTTTGTTTACCCATTTATCAGTTAGTGGACATTTGTGTTGTTGCCACTTTTTGGTTATTTTGAATAATGCTGCTGTGAACATTTGTGTACAAGTTTTTGTGTGGACGCATGTTTTCCATTTTCTTGGGTATATACCTAGGAATGGAATTGCTAGGTCATATGGTAATCTATGTTTAACCTTTTTTGAGGAGCTACCAGGCTGTTTTCCGAAGTGACATCACCGTTGAACATCTCTAGCAGCAGTATAAGAGGTTTTCAGTTTCTCCACATCCTGCCAGTTCTTGTTATTGTCTTTTTAAATTTTTATTTATTTATTTATTTATTTATTTTGAGAAGACTCTCACTCTGTTGCCCAGGCTGGAGTGCAGTGGCACGATCTTGGCAAACTACAGCCTCCACCTCCTAGGTTCAAGCGATTATCCTGCCTCAGCCTCCCAAGTAGCTGGGATTACAGGTGTGCACCACCACACCCGGCTAATTTTTGTATTTTCAGTAGAGACTGGATTTCACCATGTTGGCCAGGCTGGTCTCGAATTCCTGACCTCAGGTAATCCACCTGCCTCAGCCTCCCAAAGTGTTGGTATTACAGGCGTGAGCCACCGCACCCAGCCTATTGTCTTTTTTTAAATAACACACATCTTAATGGGTGTGAAGTGGTATGTTATTGTGGCTTAATTCCCTTATTCTTATACAATTATTGTTCCCATTTTTCTTTTTTTTTTTTTTGAGACGGAGTCTCGCTCAGTCACCCAGGCTAGAGTGCAATGGCGCGATCTGGGCTCACTGCAAGCTCCGCCTCCCGGGTTTACGCCATTCTCCTGCCTCAGCCTCCCGAGTAGCTGGGACTACAGGCAACCACCACCATGCCTGGCTAATTTTTTGTATTTTTTGTAGAGACGGAGTTTCACCATGTTAGCCAGGATGGTCTCGATCTCTTGACCTCATGATCCGCCCTCCTTGGCCTCCAAAAGTGCTGGGATTACAGGCGTGAGCCACCGCGCCCGGCCTGTTCCCATTTTTCTTTATGGCGTTTATGTTTTTGTCCATAGCATATATTTCCTTACACTGGTGTATCCTGTTTTGTTTTTCGCCTGACTTAGCTTATTTTCTTTCTTTATTAATTTATTTTTTAGGCCAGGCACGGTGGCTCACGCTTGTAATCCCAGCACTTTGGGAGGCTGAGGCGGGCAGATCACGAGGTCAGGAGATCGAGACCATCTTGGCTAACACAGAGAAACCCCATCTCTACTAAAAATACGAAAAATTAGCCGGGCGTGGTGGCGGGCACCTGTACTCCCAGCTACTCGGGAGGCTGATGCAGGAGAATGGTATGAACCCTGGAGGCGGAGCTTGCAGTGAGCCAAGGTCGCGCCACTGCACTCTAGCGTGGGCAACAGAGCGAAACTCCGTCTAAAAAAAAAATTTGTTTATTAAAAATTTTTTTTTTTTAGAGACAAGGTCTCACTCTGTTGCCAGAGTTGGAGTACGAAGGCACACTCATAGCTCACTTGCAACCTTGAACTCCTGGCCTCAAACGACCCTCCCACCTCAGCCTCCCAAAGTGCTGAGCCACTGTCCCTGGCTTAGCTTAATTTCTTAAACGCTTCTTGGTACTGCCACTCATAAGACATCATTATAATGCTAAATAATGCTCTTGTAAAGTGGGTACCCAGGGATCTTGGGAGACCTCTTGGGTGTGGGGTAGAGAAAGCTGAGGTGCCCTAGGAGAACAGGCATCTCTCTGTACCCACAGGGTACTGCTACTATAAGCTCCAGGTTGACTTCTCCTCAGACCACCTGGGCTGTTTCACCAAGTGCCGGAAGCCATGCAGGTTAGTGTCCCCTTCCCCGGGTACAGGTTGGGTAGAATACAGGTTACAGAGCCAAGCATTTGGGAGAGCTCTGCCCCAACACTGAGCACCTTTCTCCATCCCCAGCGTGACCAGCTACCAGCTCTCTGCTGGTTACTCACGATGGCCCTCGGTGACATCCCAGGTAGAGTGTGGGGAAGGGATGGGTGGGGGATGTGTGTGCCCATGTAATGCTGTGGCCTTCTCTGGGTATTATGTGTATGAGTGTGTTTGACACAACCCTATCCCTGTAAGCCTGAAGCATATGGGAGCGACCTTGATGACACCCCCATTCTTTCCTAGGAATGGGTCTTCCAGATGCTATCGCGACAGAACAATTACACCGTCAACAACAAGAGGTCAGTCCTGCCCTGGTCCCAGCCACAAGAAAGGAATCTTTGGGAGGGAAAATAGACCTAGGAAGAGGGATCGATATGGTTGATTAGAGGAAGGTCCAGGAAATTCATCCTCTACCATTTCTTCCCACCCTCTGCCCCACACCTAAGAAATGGAGTGGCCAAAGTCAACATCTTCTTCAAGGAGCTGAACTACAAAACCAATTCTGAGTCTCCCTCTGTCACGGTAGGTCGTGCCTGGATGGAGCCTGTGATCCTCTGGGGGTCTTACTTAGCAGGGCGGCTGTCAGGGAAAACCAAAAGGTTGTCTCTGTGGGCCAGAAGGCTCTGAGTCTCAAAGGCAGGGGAACAAAGAAGAGGGTCAAGGGAGAGGTTGGGAGGGTTGGAAGAAGGAGCTCGGCCGGGGCATAAGGTCTCTGGGGGTGGTGGGAGGGACAGGTATGCTAGATGCTGGGGTGAAGGTGCTTGACCCATGCCCCCATTTCAGCTGCCCCTAACTGTGGGCCAGTTATCAGTTTTCTCTGGGTGACACTGGCCAGGAGCAGAGACAAAGAGCCCAGGGGGCTGCTGAGAGGCTGAGAGGACTCGGGGGTCTTCGGGGATGAAGGGAGACAGCTTGGTGAGGAGGGAAGGGGGCTCCTCTGCCAGAGTCCATCCAGAACCCTCTGTCCCATTGTCAGTGTACCTCTCCTCTCACAGATGGTCACCCTCCTGTCCAACCTGGGCAGCCAGTGGAGCCTGTGGTTCGGCTCCTCGGTGTTGTCTGTGGTGGAGATGGCTGAGCTCATCTTTGACCTGCTGGTCATCACGTTCCTCATGCTGCTCCGAAGGTTCCGAAGCCGATACTGGTCTCCAGGCCGAGGGGGCAGGGGTGCTCAGGAGGTAGCCTCCACCCTGGCATCCTCCCCTCCTTCCCACTTCTGCCCCCACCCCACGTCTCTGTCCTTGTCCCAGCCAGGCCCTGCTCCCTCTCCAGCCTTGACAGCCCCTCCCCCTGCCTATGCCACCCTGGGCCCCCGCCCATCTCCAGGGGGCTCCACAGGGGCCGGTTCCTCCGCCTGTCCTCTGGGGGGGCCCTGAGAGGGAAGGAGAGGTTCCTCGCACCAAGGCAGATGCTCCTCTGGTGGGAGGGTGCTGGCCCTGGCAAGATTGAAGGATGTGCAGGGCTTCCTCCCAGAGCCGCCCAAACTGCCGTTGATGTGTGGAGGGGAAGCAAGATGGGTAAGGGGCTCAGGAAGTTGCTCCAAGAACAGTGGCCGATGAAGCTGCCCAGAAGTGCCTTGGCTCCAGCCCTGTACCCCTTGGTACTGCCTCTGAACACTCTGGTTTCCCCACCCAACTGCAGCTAAGTCTCTTTTTCCCTTGGATCAGCCAAGCGAAACTTGGAGCTTTGACAAGGAACTTTCCTAAGAAACCGCTGATAACCAGGACAAAACACAACCAAGGGTGCACACAGGCATGCACGGGTTTCCTGCCCAGCGACGGCTTAAGCCAGCCCCCGACTGGCCTGGCCACACTGCTCTCCAGTAGCACAGATGTCTGCTCCTCCTCTTGAACTTGGGTGGGAAACCCCACCCAAAAGCCCCCTTTGTTACTTAGGCAATTCCCCTTCCCTGACTGCCGAGGGCTAGGGCTAGAGCAGACCCGTGTAAGTAAAGGCAGACCCAGGGCTCCTCTAGCCTCATACCCATGCCCTCACAGAGCCATGCCCCGGCGCCTCTGCCCTGTGTCTTTCATACCTCTACATGTCTGCTTGAGATATTTCCTCAGCCTGAAAGTTTCCCCAACCATCTGCCAGAGAACTCCTATGCATCCCTTAGAACCCTGCTCAGACACCATTACTTTTGTGAACGCTTCTGCCACATCTTGTCTTCCCCAAAATTGATCACTCCGCCTTCTCCTGGGCTCCCGTAGCACACTATAACATCTGCTGGAGTGTTGCTGTTGCACCATACTTTCTTGTACATTTGTGTCTCCCTTCCCAACTAGACTGTAAGTGCCTTGCGGTCAGGGACTGAATCTTGCCCGTTTATGTATGCTCCATGTCTAGCCCATCATCCTGCTTGGAGCAAGAAGGCAGGAGCTCAATAAATGTTTGTTGCATGAAGGAATGTCTGGAGAGCTGGATGGGGCATCATGAAGAGGGTAGGGGGTGGATACAAGTCATCACCCAAGCTTCTGGGAGGTCCTGGGGCTGGGAGAGGGTACAGACTCCCATGCCCCTTGGCTGCACCATGGAAGTGACCATTCTTCACGGGGTCTTAAGAGGGACAAACATTCTGGTGAATTCCTCCATGGGCGTTGCTGAGCGTCTGCTATGTGCCCATGGCCATGTTAGGGTGGAAGGGGGAAGACATGATGCCACCCCTTCAGGGGACCTACCTCACAGTGTTTGGGGAGACTTGCCCTCTCCACTGTCTGAACCTCCTTTTCCTTCTCTGCTTTAGTCACCATCATCACTAACCTCCCCATCCCCCACTCCACTTGCCAAGTCCCACTTACCACCTGGCGGCAATGAACCCTCATCTGCCTGCCTCCCATCAGCTGTCTGGTGGTGGTGGAGGATGATGAGGCTCAGGCCAGTTTCTCCTGGAAATGCAAAGCCTTATATGGTCTTATTGGTACATGATTGCAGAGAGGGGCACAGGGAAACCTCCCAGCTTTAGTAAAGGAGAGACTGAGGTCCAGGGAGGGGCTGAAGGATGTGCGAGTGGAACTCCAGCTCTCCGATCCTTGTTTCTCCCCCACTCCAGCATAAGACCTGGAATCCAGAAGTGACCCTTTCTCACCATCTTTGGGGATTCTGTCCCTGCCACCTTAGTCTTATTCATCTTAATTGCAGTCTCCCTGTTCTGAGGAGCCAAAGGAGGAAGAGACTTTCGGGGAAAGAGGAGAAGGAGCTGGTGACAGGGGTAGGAAGGTAGATAGGGTCATGACCTGAAACGGTGTGACGACTGCTGACTTCCCTTTCCTGGACTTGAGCTGATGAAGGGGAAATGGTGTTGCAGTCTCCTCCGTCAGAGCCCTCAGGTGCAGACGGCACTTGTCTGCCCCTCAGCCTCAGCCTTGGCCCACCTGGTCCCCAGTGCCCTCTCCTCTGGCTGGGGCAGGAGGACCTGCCGGACATAGCCAGATGTATTACAGATGACTGCAGTCAGCTCCCCCAGGCTCCTGCTTCTCTTTCCTCCTGCTTTTTTTCCCCAGAGCTGTCTCCTTATCTCCATTCGCTTGTCTATGGGTTACTCCTGGACCCTGGGGTTAGGAGTTGGAATCAGGCTGTTAGCGATAAAAGGGTTCAAGTTGACTCATTTTCCTTATCAGGCTTAGTAGTTGAAGTGACTTGCTGAGCTTCATAATTCTTAGAGAATCTGCCATGAACCCAGCTCCCTTTCTATGACTCACCCTGCCACCCTGTGACACATAGAGTCTGAATGGCAGGTCTGGGGCTAGAACCCACGTCATCTGGACTTGGAGTCCAGTGACCCTTTGGGTTAAGCATGTGCCTGTGTGTGTGTGTGTGTGCCGTGATGGGGGAGGAAGGTCCCTGCTCTCTGTAGCTGTTTTCTTCATCCTTTGCTCTACAAGCCCTAACAGCCAATTCTGTCATCTCTAGTCTGCCCCTCTCCTGTTTCTCCATCTCCTCTGACCATGATTTTTTTCTGTCCCTGGAGGGATGATGGTCTCATTCTCACCTCCTCCACGAAACGTGTTAGCTTTTCATATTCCTAGATCCACTCACTTCTCATCATCTTTTTTTTCTAAACAAAATTTTATTGAAAAATGTAATATGACATGTCAAAGTTGTAAAGTTATTGAGTAAATAAGCAGGTATCCTAAATATTGAAAAATATTCTCCTTTTGTGCCAGGCTATGTGTCACGGCTTTGGCGCTTTGCACAGACTATTAGAAATACCTTACAACATTAAAAATAGGACATTGAGGCCGGGCGTGGTGGATCATGCCTGTAATCCCAGCACTTTGGGAGGCCAGGGTGGGTGGATCACCTGAAGTCAGGAGTTTGAGACCAGCCTGGCTAACACGGTGAAACCCCGTCTCTACTAAATACAAAACATTAGCCGGGCATGATGGCACATGCCTATAATCCTAGCTACTCGGGAGGCTGAGGCAGGAGAATTGCTTGAATCCGGGAGTCAGAGGTTGCAGTGAGCCGAGATTGCGCCACTGCACTTCAGCCTGGGCAACAAGAGTGAAACTCTATCAAAAAAAAAAAAAAAAAAAAATAGGACATTGAAGTTGGTTTCTTTTTTTGATACAGAGTCTTGCTCTGTCACCCAGGCTGGAGTGCACTGGCAGGATCTCGGCTCACTGCAACCTCTGCCTCCTGGGTTCAAGCAATTCTCCTGCCTCAGCCTCCTGAGTAGCTGGGATTACAGGCACACGCCACCACGCCCGGCTAATTTTGTATATTTAGTAGAGACAGGGTTTCACCATGTTGGTCAGGTTGGTCTCGAACTCCTGACCTTGTGATCAGCCCACCTCAGCCTCCCAAAGTGCTAGGATTGCAGGCGTGAGCCACCATGCTCTGCCTTTTTTTTTTTTTTTTTTGCCGCCCTCTCACATACCACACTCCCCTGTATCACTTATCCTTCTGAAGTTGTTATTAATCATTAATACAACTAGCTGGGCATAGTGGTGTGCGATGGTAGTCTTAGCCACTCGGAAGGCTGATGTGGGAGGCTAGCTTGAGGCCAGGAGTTCTAGGTTAGGTGAGCTATGATTGCACCATTGCACTTTAGCCTGGGTGACAGCAAGCTCCTGTTTCAAAAAAAAAATTAATTGCTACCACTTACTAAATGCTTAATATATGGCAAACACTTGCTAAACACTTTATATGCTTGATTTAAGCATCAAGCTAGCTCGGTGAAGGGTACCAGCAGGTTTCCCATTTTTTAGATGAGCAGACCGAGGTTCCTCTCGCTGCTTCATACTGGAAACTTGCACTTGATTCTGAGGCTCCTGCTTCTTCAAGAACACTGCTTTGGCTTCGCTTCTCCTGTCCCTGGGGTCTCCCTTTGTGATGGTGGTGAGCTGCTTCCTTTCTGAATCCCGCTTCAACCCTACAGTTCTCCAGAAGCTGGACGATGGGGTGGAGTAAAGTCAGCTCCCCCCGCAGTGAGGGACACTGAAGCTCCATTCTCATCTACGGATCACAGAGGGGAAGCCAGGAAGAGCCAGGGGATGGTGGACTTGGGGCTGGGAGGTCATCTCGGAGGGACAAGGGGTGAGGAGCTCTGGTTTCAAGTTCCAAAGCCCTAGGACCTCCCTCTTCTCTGTCTGCCTGCATTTCTAGCAGCCTCAGCAGCTGCAGGCCCTTGGGCGGGGCTGGATGTAGGGAAGGTCATTGTACCAAGAAGATAGTTGGGTAAATGTGGTACCTTTGTTGTAGGATTCTCTTGGGAGATGTCTGCATCAATGAGGATGGCATAAAGTAACCAGAGTCAGGATGTGGGGTCTGACTCAGTGACAGAAAAAGTGGCAGTGTGTCTCTCATAGCCAAAGGGGCCCTTGGACCGGCAGTCGGGAGTCTGGGGTTCTCTGTTGGCTCTGCCTCCTGGCACATTGGGTTTCTGGACCTCAGTTTTCTCCTCTATAAAACCGGGCAGTTGGGTGGGCATGGTGGCTCACACCTGTAATCCTAGCACTTTAGGAGGCTGAGGTGGGCAGATCATTTGGGCCCAGGAGTTCAAGACCTGCCTGTGTAACATGGTGAGACCCTGTCTCTACAAAAAATACAAAAATTACCCAGGTGTGGTGGTATGCACCTATAGTCCCAGCTACTTGGGAGGCTGAGGTGGGAGGATTACTTGAGCCTGGGAGGTCGAGGCTGCAGTGAGCTGTGATGGTACCACTGCACTCCAGCCTGGGAAACAGAGCGGACCCTCAAAACAAAAACAAAAATGAAAAACAAGCAAACGAAGAAATAAAAAAACCTAGGGGGTTGTAGTTGATGATCTGTAAGGTGAGTTGTAATTGATGTATTGGAATATTTAGGAAAAGGGCACTGGGAATATGCTAGGAACACCTGATGGAGGTATCTTTATTTCCACGGCAGCTTCGTGGATATGTCTCATTGATTCTCATGGCATCACTTTCCCCATGTAGGTGGGCAGACATTGTTACCCCTGTTTAATAAACAAGGAACCAACAGAGGCTTAGGAGAGGAGTTGCCTGATGTCGCATGATTGGTGGCAGAGCCAGGATCAACAGTGGGGCAGGGTGGGGGGACCTGGCCAGGCAGAGACTGGATGAGACCTGGGGTGAGGAATGGCAGGCAGCCAGTCAGGGCAGAAAACGAGGGTTGGGACTTACTTTGAGGTTTGGATTGGATCAGTAAATTCCCAAGAAAGAGGGAGACTAGGAGGCTAGTGAAGAACTCTGGAGTAAAGGGGAGGATTACTAAGGGACATGGAGTACCTATCATGTGTCGGACGCTTATCTATATCTCTCCCATCTGAACAAATCCTTACAGGAACCCCAGGAGACAGGTTATCTCCACTCTGCGAATTGGAAAACAGATCCAGAGAGGTTCAGTTATGTGTCTGAGAAGTTCAGTTATGTGTCCAAGACACATTCTTAGCTAAAAAGCTAAGCATTCTGAATTAGAACCCAGAGAATTTGACTCCCAAACTCTGGATCTTTTCACTGCTGTGATCCATCTGGGAAAGGCTAGTGATGCGGGCAAGGGGCTTATTGCCCCTTGGTGTTTGGTTGGGAGTGGTGGGATTGGTGGGTTGGGGGCACAAGGCAGCCAGATCTGGGACTCCTGTGCTTGTGAGTGGACTACAAAGAGTTAAAGAACGTTGGGCCTCCTCCTCCCGCCTCCTGTGGCCTCCTCCTCCAGCTCTTCCTGTCCCGCTGTTGCAACACCGCCTCACTCTTCCCCTCCCACCTTCTCTCCCCTCCTCTCTGCTTTAATTTTCTCAGAATTCTCTGGACTCAGGCTCCAGTTCTGGCCTTTGGGGTTCAAGATCACTGGGACCAGGCCGTGATCTCTATGCCCGAGTCTCAACCCTCAACTGTCACCCCAAGGCACTTGGGACGTCCTGGACAGACCGAGTCCCGGGAAGCCTCCAGCACTGCCGCTGCCACACTGCCCTGAGCCCAAATGGGGGAGTGAGAGGCCATAGCTGTCTGGCATGGGCCTCTCCACCGTGCCTGACCTGCTGCTGCCACTGGTGAGACCGGGGACAAAGGGAAGAGTGGGCTGGTGGGCGAGGCACCTTCCGGCCGGCGTGGGCCCTCTCCGGGAGGGGGCCGAGCCTCTCCTGCCCGGGCCTGGTCCTGGCGCCAGCCTCAGGCCTGCAGGTCCTAACCTCAGCCACTGCCAGTGTGGGGTTCCCCATTCATCCGCCTTTTGGAGTAAGGGCTGCGCTGAGGCAGGGGAATGGGAGAAGTTTGAAAGGGAGAGAGTAAAAGGAAGCCCTGGCCCCTGACAGCCGTGGAAGTTTGTGGGGGGCCAAGGGAATGTGGGCAGGAGATAGGCCCAGGGTGGGGCAGATTTGGCGGGCAAAAGAAGGGAGTGGGAGTAGGAAGGTTAGCGCTCGGGGAGTCCAGACGGTTCTGAATTCTGTCCCTCCGGTCAGCTGGCTGGCCTGGAGGGTGTTGGGCCGTGGGGAGGCGAGGCTGCCTGTGGAACTTGGTGGAGCACACCCTGTAGGGCAGGATTTTGGCGGCTGGTGAAGTGGGGGAGTGAGTTGAGGAGTGGGGATGGGCTGGTGTGGTGGGTTTGGGATGCTCATGGTGGGAGGTATTTGAGAATGGGCTGGGACACTGGATGGGGCAGGGCAACCCAGTGGACAGTGTCCCCAGTGCCCTGGCCAAGCCCCGGCCTCTCACCTGGGGACATTCTTTACCCTTTTGCCTGCTGCTAGGCAGGTGGCCGCTGTGGGACTGAGCCTTCCCAGGGAGCTAGTCCTACCCCCACCTGGTCAGTGTCCCTGGGCCTGTCCTCCAGCTTCCCCTCCCCGCTGCTTCTCACAGACCTAAACAACAATCCCTTGGTATCTTATTCTACAGTTCAGTTTGGGGAAGTTGGTAGAAAGTTGTTTTCGTCACTGGAAAATGTCCCTTTCTCTGGCCTCAGCCTTGTTTCAATGTATCCTTGATCGTCCTCCACGTCTTGGTCCGGGAATCATCCTGTTCAGATGTCCTGGGCCCATCTAGTCGGGCAGATTTTCCCTGCCCTGTTGTGGCCCTGCCCTGCCCGGCCTCTGAAGGCTGCGCCTACCTCCCCTCTCTTTAGTGCCTTATACTCTTCCTCTCCTACCATTCCTTTCTTCCAGCAATCTCCCCAGACTCTCCTCAGACTTCTCAGAGCCTCTTTTTTTGAAATCTTTTCTCGCTAATCCTCCTTCCCCTCCTCTCTGCTCCGCTCTGGTCCCAGCCCCAGGTCCCCAGGCAGCACGTCTCTGGTCAGAGTCTCACTCTTCTCCTTCTGCCTCCTCCTGCCTCCTTAGTCCCACCCCCTCTTCCCTTCTTCCCACTGTCCTTCCCCCACGGTCTCCCCACCAGCCAGCTGCCCTGACATCCTGCTTCTGTTTTCTGTTTGGGGGCGGCCCCTGGCTCCCTCACATACCTCCTGCATGAACAAGAGCAGCTTATATAACCTAACCTTCCATGCCTTCGTTTCTTTATCTCCAAAATGGGTGTCACAGTCGTGACCTCATACTGTTGTTTTGAAGATTGAATAGACTGATACATGTTAAGTGTTCATTTGATTTATTAAGTGTGCGCTCTGGGCTAGACACTGTGATAGGTGCTGGGATTACAGCAGAGAACAAAATCCCTGCCCACAGCTTTGACAGTCCATCAGGGGAATAGGTTGTAGCAAATAGAAAGCACTCAATAAAGTTTTTATATTGCTGTGATTAGTAGTAATTACTGGGTGGCTACCTGTGTTGGGAAAACAGAGGGTAAAGGTAGCCTGAACAGGTAAAGGGAAGTGCCTGCGTCCTGGGGTGCTTCAGCCCAGGTGGGATTATGTCTCCTAAGGGACAGAAGCCTGGCCTGGAGCTGGAGGAAAGGGAAAACAAAGGGAATGCAACATCCTTCTGAATTTCTCACCATTCAGTGGGCAATGCAGAGCTCACGTGTGTGTGTGTGTGTGTGTGTGTGTGTGTGAGAGAGAGAGAGAAGTGGGGTAGGGGAGTAGGGAAGAATGATACAGGAGAGACTGTGGCAAAGCAAACAGGATTTTGCTGCTCTCAAAGAGCTTACAGCCTAGTAACCAAGATGGCTTACAGTGAAAAATGATTTCAGAGCAATCCCGAGGAAAATATCCACAAATGCATTGTGATGTGGTGTCCTGGAGCACCAGTGGGAGGAGGAGGAACTGGGGAAGGAGATGAGCCTTAGTCCACTGCCTTTCCTTGCTTAGCAGGTCTCAGCTCCTGCGCTCAGCTCCAGAAAATTCAGGAGCTTCCCCACGCTGCTTCAGTGTCCTTCACTGTGCAACTGCAGCACTCCCTGTATAGATCTCGGTGCCTACAACTGACTGTCTTTGACTCAAGTGAGAGCTCTTGAGAGCACGAGCTGTGTATTATCCACCTCAGCATCCCTAGCACCCATACGGGACCTGTCACATTAACTGTGCCCCTTAACTATTTGCTGAATGAATTAAGGAACAAGAGATGTGTCAGATGGGATGGCGGAGGGAAAGCCTCATAGAAAAGTGGATGTGGAGCTGACATCTGAAGTCACTGCCTGTCAGGGTAGCTATAAAGGAGGGAAGCAGAGTTGGATACTGATGTGAGGAAGAGGAGAGGAATGGAGAGATGGGATTTTGTGTTGATGGGCAGGGTGGCAGGAAGCCAGACACCTTGGTTCGGGAGTGGAAAAACCATGTTGAGAAACACTAAGAAATGTGAATGGGAGAATTAGAGGGAGTGGGGGAGAGGATGGAGGAAGAGTGTTGAATATGGTTCCAGGTGCAGGAATTCATTCATTCCTTTATTCAGAAGCTGTTCTCCTAGGGCACATTCTGTGCCCAGACTGTGATTAGAAGTGAGGTGAGGCATCTCAGATGGGTGCTGTGGTTCATGCCTGTAATTCCAGCACTTCAGGAGGCCGAGGCGTGTGGATTGCTTGAGTCCAGGAGTTCGAGACCAGCCTGGGCAACACAGCAAAACCCTGTCTCTACAAAAAATACAAAGATTAGCGGGGCATGGTGGGGCGTGCTTGTCATCCCAGCTATTCGGGAGACTGAGCTCGGGAGGATGGCTTGGGCCCAGGAGGTGGAGGTTGTAGTGAGCCCTGACCACACCACTACATTCCGTCCTGGTGGTGAAGGTTGCAGTGAGCTATGATTGTGCCACTGCACTTCACCCTGGGTGACAGAGTGAGACCCTGTTTCAAAAAAAAAAAAAAAAAAAGTAGTGAGGCATCTCTGGAAGTCTCCTTCAGATCATTTCCATGACCATGGAAATGCTGTTTGGAGCCAGGCCCTGGAGATGGAGAGGAAGGTTCACACACTTGTGCGTGCAAGTTAAAGCCTGAATGAAGATTTAAAAAGTGTGTAGGACGGATGGGAGCAGGAGAGAGGCTAGAAGACACTTGCAATACCCCAGGTGTGAGGCAACCCAGGAATGCGGAGAGGACTGAGAGATCACAGGGCGAGGCCTCGCAAGATGAACTGACACATGGGATGGCGGCAGGGATAGGGATGGGGCCCTGGGGAGAGAGCGTGGCAAGTTCTCAGCATTCGTCCGGGAAGTCGATGGTGTGTCATTTGTCTAGGTGAGGAGATGGATGAATTCCGTCTGGGGCATGTTAAGGGTCAGGGAAATGGTCACGTGGAAGGGTGCGCCTACCAAGCTGGAGGAGAGGTGCTGCAACTTCTTTCTGCCTTTGTATCATTCAGACACATTGTGTTCACTCATCAGTGGTTCTCAAAAGGAGAGGAGCACACCAGACTCTTCAGTAAGGGTGTGTGTGCCTGTGTGTGGGGAGGTGGGGGGATGGTCTGAAAACTCTCCCCCAGAGATAAATATATTCCTACCAGGGGTGCTGTCTCCTCACCTCCCTCTTTGGGAATCACTGGCTTCTACTAGAGTGGAAGACAGATGTATCATTAGATCGATCAGTTGATCCATATTTATCTGCTCCCAGTCTGGAGGTCTGGTTCTGGGAGCTGAGAGGACACCAGGGGAGGATAAGACACTTTCTGACCAAGACATTTTTTGATCTCTCATCTTATAAGGTTCGTGGTCACTTTGGGGAGATCATATCTGTCACCCAACATAACCATATTATGATAAGAGCCAAAAGCAGATAGGGTCAGTTCACGTGCTTCGAGTTCACAGGGACTATGGGTCTGAGGAGCTGGGGTGGAGGAAACAGACATCGTCAGTGGTGGCTTCACGGGAGGGAGATGGGATCTCAACTGGGCCCTGGAGGAGAAGCTGCCATGACCTCCCCCAACACCTTGACATTAAATGAACAGACACATGAATGAGGGGGAAAGGAAGACTAATTGGGTCCCTGCAAGGTGGCTGGATCGGGGTCAGACCACAAGGCCGATCTCAGCGTCGCCTCCCCACTCTGCAGCCCCAGCACAGGAAGTCACACTTTAAAGCCTCCTCTGGCGGAAATTGTGGGGGAGTTGGAGGGGTGTTGGGCCACCCCCTCAACTGTCTCTCCACAGGCACCCCAGCTTCCTGCCCTTCTGCTCCAGGCTGGAGTCTGGGCCTAAAGAGCTCACCTCCTGTTTCTCCTGTTTTGCTTCATTTACGCAACTGCTGAGGACTGGGCTCACTGGGGCCAGCTGGTGCCAGCAGTGGTGCCAAGTGGTGGGGAGTCTGAGGGCCCTGGCTCCTAGGGATCAGAGAGGGCTGACCTGGAGCATTCTGGGGGCCAGGGGAAGCCTAGGAAGCAGGGCTGGTTCTTCCATCCGGCATCCCTTCTTGCCTGCTCCCTCGTTCCTGGAAGTGGGTGTTCAGGGCTCTGGAGGCTTTCCTGTATTGCCAGTGGGCTTGGGGAGGGGCTGTGGAGACTCAGAACTGGCCTTGTTTCCTAAGGATTGTCTGGGGACCCCAGGGAGGCCCCCAAACCCAGCACAACTGGTCAGAACCAGCCAGGCTGTGGGAATGCGGTGAACCCAGGGTGGGAGGGCAGCCTTGGCTTGCTTCCTGCTGGGACTGGGGAGTGTTGGGGGATGGAGTGAGAGCTCACGGAATGGGTTTAGCTGTTGGAGACTTATTGAACTGGGAGGAGGAGCGGGGGCGGGGCCTCAGTTAAAGGCCGCTGAGGGGCTAGGAGGAGCCAAGTGGCGCTCAGGGAAGGGAGGGCACAGACCTGATGGGCGGAAGCCAGGGTCGAGGGAGACTTCCCTTCGGGATGGAATGGGGAGAGGGAGGCATTTCCCGGAACATGTGGGCCAAGTGGGACAAGGGTCTGTGGCCTGGCTCTTTGCATGGGGAGGGGATGGATGGGGGTTGAGTGGGGATGGGAAGGAGGGACTTGGCCATAGGAAGAAGGGATTAGATGGAGTCCCACTTGCACGCAGGCTGGTGCCTTCTGCCTTTCTGCTGACTCATGACCCTTGAGGAGCTGGGGAAGCTGCTAGTTCCCTCTCCCCTCCCTAGGTCTCCCTCCCTCTGGCCTGAGTCACTGGGGCGGAGTTGCTGGGAAAAGATTTCCCTTTCCCGGATCTGACTTAACCCCCAGAGTGCTGGAAAGAGAAGGGAACACGTGGCCTGAGAAAGCCTCTCTCCCTCCCTCCCTCCAGGGAGGCTCACCCCCCACTGGCCAGAGGCCCCTGAAAAGCTCCCTTTAAGGCTGTCTGGGGCTGGCGTCCCCCAGTTCTTCATCGTGACTCTGCCTCAAGCCCCCTGGATGGGATTCAAAGTACCAGTGACCTTAGGTGCTCCAGTGGCTTCTTCGGGGAAAGGAACCACACTTTCAGGACTGGGAAGTTCTTCCCATCACCGCCCCAAACCCTTCCTGTTGCCCTGGAAGCCCCAGTCCTGTTCTCAGCAGAGGTGGCACGGTGTTGGCTGGCGTGGGCAGGGGAAGGTTGTTGTCCTCTGCGCAGGGGCACACGCCTCCACCTGCGGGGGCTGCTGTTGTGTTTCTGTGTGTGGCTTCCCCTGTTTGCGGCTGAGGCTTGAACTTCCGGGCCTGCACAGCTTACAGCTGCAGCGTCTCCCCGTGGCTGACTCAGGGTGTGACTGGCCTCCTGCTCCGAAATGTGGAGTTGGTGAGGCTGGGTGGCTGTGGGCTGCCTGACCCTCCTTCCCTGCCCTGGGGTTTCTGTGATCTGGTGAGTCAGTTGCTCCCCAGTGTTTAACAGACATTGAGGACACCCTCTTATCTTTACACAAAGTGTCTCTTATAGTAGAAAAAAAAAAAATGAAGCCCAGGGAAAACCAGAAACGAAGCTGGCAGAGATCAAAGTCCAAGTTAGAGCTAAATATTCACTCCTGGCTTTGCTTTCCTGGCACTGATGCCAGAACAGGACAAGCCATTTAGCTGCTGTGGGGTTGGCCTGAGACTGCAAAGCACACCTTCCAGAATGCCATGGCGTGCAGGGGGCTCCAGAACTCCCCAGCACGCCCTCAGCTCTGACCTGACAGTCATCCAAGCTGGGTCGCTAGCCTTGGCCAGCTCTATTTGCCTATGTCCTGCTCACCTTTGCCCACTCCTGCCCCCGTCTCAACTTTGTCCCCCGTCTACCCATGCAGGATCCCCAACCTTTCCCTTTTACTCTCCTCCCCATTTGTCCTTGCCAACCCCGGGTGTTTGTAAATTTTGAGGTGGAGGGGATGGGCCAGGGAATGTGAGGGCGGGAGGCAGATTGAGGTTTGATACAAACATGTAAATAAACTTCCTTCTTCTGTCCACTCCCCAGGAGTGGTGCTCACGGGAACATCACTCGCCCCCACCGCCAGCTGACTTTTTCAGAAAGCTTTTCATGGTGTAACATATTCCTGGGATGTGCATAGATCCTCATTGTTTACCTCTGTGAATGTTCGCAAAGCGATCACACGGTGAACCCAGCACCCAGATGGAGAAACACCGCCCCAATCTTTAGGGCTGCTTGTTGGAAGAAGGGGCCATCACTGAAGTAACCTGCCAATTCCCAATCAAAAACACATCCTTTCAACATCTGCCCTGTGTCCAGCACTGTTAGCTGCTGTGGGGGATTTCACAGTAAGGATAAAATACAGGGCTGGGCTCACGCCTGTAATCCTAGCACTTTGGGAAGCCAAGGTGGGAGGATCACTTGAGCCCAGGATTTTGAGACCAGTCTGAGCAACATAACAAGACCCTGCCTCTACTAAAAATAAAAAAAAATTAGCTGGGCATGGTGGTGCACGGCCGTAGTCCCAGCTATTCAGGAGGCTAAGGTGGGAGGACTGCTTGAGCATGGGAGGTGGAGGGTGCAGTGATTGCATCACTGCACTCTAGCCTGGACAACAGAGCAAGATCTTGCCTCAAAAAAAAAAAAAATACAGCTTAGATCTGGGGCCTACTAGCTTTGAGTTGAGGGAGCAAAAATGAACACACAGGACAACTAGAGAACAATTAAGCATCAGATTGTATGGTCCCAACTGTCTAAATTTCAAGGAAGAACTCTAAACTTAGTGAGTGGCGTGGCCTGGGCAGAATGTTTCACTGAGGAAGGACTTGAGCCAGGGAAGTTTTAGATCTGCTACCCCTAAGCTTCCCATCCCTCCCTCTCCTGATGGTGTCTCCTCTATCTGATTCTTCCCCAGGTGCTCCTGGAGCTGTTGGTGGGAATATACCCCTCAGGGGTTATTGGACTGGTCCCTCACCTAGGGGACAGGGAGAAGAGAGATAGTGTGTGTCCCCAAGGAAAATATATCCACCCTCAAAATAATTCTATTTGCTGTACCAAGTGCCACAAAGGTAGGGGCAAGTGGAAACGGTGAATGCCCTCAGGTCTGGGGTGCTGCTTCTTTCTCTGCTTCTTCCAGTTGTTCTTCCCTAACTTTGCTGTCTCTCCTGGGCTGGGATTTTCTCCCTCCCTCCTCTCCTAGAGACCTCAGGGAATCGGCCCTGGCTGTTGTCCCTAGCATGGGGCTCCTTCCTTGTGTTCTCACCCGCAGCCTAACTCTGCGGCCCCATTCACAGGAACCTACTTGTACAATGACTGTCCAGGCCCGGGGCAGGATACGGACTGCAGGGAGTGTGAGAGCGGCTCCTTCACCGCTTCAGAAAACCACCTCAGACACTGCCTCAGCTGCTCCAAATGCCGAAAGGGTGAGTGTGCACAGGCAGGAGAGTCAGGCCGGTCTTGAGTGGTGTGTGGGTGCCTGTCTGTGTGCAGGCTGGTGGGTGTGGGCAGGAAGGTGTGTGTTTTGGTGGGACACTGCATGGATGTGAGTGTGTATTACAGAGACAGACACACACTTAGGGGTATATCAGGAAGGGGATGCAGGGACAGGAGGATGCAGGACTCATACTCCATCTTCTCCCCTCACCAGAAATGGGTCAGGTGGAGATCTCTTCTTGCACAGTGGACCGGGACACCGTGTGTGGCTGCAGGAAGAACCAGTACCGGCATTATTGGAGTGAAAACCTTTTCCAGTGCTTCAATTGCAGCCTCTGCCTCAATGGGACCGTGCACCTCTCCTGTGAGCGCAGCTCTCCTGAGGCCAAGCCCTCTCCCCACCCCAGGGGTTGGCCCCTTCCCCATGCGGTGGCACTTCCTTTCCTTCCCCCTCCTGTATGCTGTGGGTCTGACAACCAACTCCTCTCTGGCCGCCCCCACCCTGTCCCTCTTCACTTCCTCTGTCCTGTGGGGTGGGGGTGCAGGCACTCCTCCTTTAGCTGTGCCGCACTTCTCCCTACAGGCCAGGAGAAACAGAACACCGTGTGCACCTGCCATGCAGGGTTCTTTCTAAGAGAAAACGACTGTGTCTCCTGTAGTAAGTGAGTATCTCTGAGAGCTGCTGGGCACTGGATGATGGCATGGGTTGGGACGGGTGACTGGTGGGAACCATTAGCTGGGCAACAGATGCCAGGATGCACCAGAGTGCTCAGGGTCCTACTGGCTGAGTAGGAGACACTTCGTTAAGACACCAGGCAGTCCTTCCCCTTGCTCTTCAAATCTGAAGAAGTCTTTGAGGATGGAAGATCATGCCCCAAGGGCTTGCAGCCCTTCCAACTCAGATATGTAGATTCTTGGATCTACATAGCTCATTGGTTCTAGGACATACACTCTTATAGCTCTGAAATCAAACCTCCTATAACTGGTGATTCATCATGGTTGAATTGGCAGCTTTGTTTGTGTCTGGGTAGTAATGTAAAGAAAAGTGCCTTTTATTCTTGATGGCGTCTTAGGTTTGATGCAATATGGTATTTCCTCCTTAGTCACTGTCCAGGCCTCCTCACTCCTGGCTCCACAGAAGCTGTTCTTGTCACTCACTTGCAAAGAATAAACTCTGAGGGCTCTCAGAGTTTGAACCCCAGCATAGCCACTTATTGGCTATGTGACCTTGGGCAAGTTTCTTAACATCTCTGAGCCTGACTTTTCTTTTGGCCTTTTTTTTTTTTTTTTTTGAGACAGGGTTTCACTCTGTCACCCAGGCTGGAGTGCAGTGGTGCAACCGTGGCTCAGCCTCCACCTCCAGGGCTCAAGCCATCCTCTTGCCTTAGCCTTCTGAGTAGCTGGGATTACAGGCACACACCACTACACCCAGCTAATGTTTTACTTTTTGTAGAGACAGGGTCCTACTATGTTGCCCAGGCTGGCCTCAGACTCCTGGGCTCAAGCGATCTTCCGCCTCAGCCTCCCAAAGTGCTAGGATTACCGGCATGAGCCACCACGCCTGGCCTGGGCCTTAGCTTCCTTATATTTAAAGTAAGCATAATGACATTCATTTGGTGAATTTGTGAGAACCAAAAACAAAGAAACAAACAAAACCTACAACACGTCTGACACAAAGCTATTTATTTTCCATTAATCTTCATCTTTTTTTTTTTTTTTTTTTTGAGACAGAGTCCTGTTCTGTCACCCAGGCTGGAATGCAGTGGCGCGATCTCGGCTCACTGCAACCTCTGCCTCCCAGGTTCAAGCAATTCTCCTGCCTCAGCCTCCCAAGTAGCTGGGATTACAGGCACGTGCCACCATGCCTGGCTAATTTTTGTATTTTTAGTAGAGATGGGGTTTCACCACCTTGGTCAGGCTGGTCTCAAACTCCTGGTGATCCACCTGCCTCTGCCTCCCAAAGTGCTGGGATTACAGCCGTGAGCCACTGCGCCCAGCCGGCTTCATCTCTTCTTGAAATCACTTTTATACCATTCTATGTGGTTCTCACCGTGAGCTTGAGTGGTGGGCTAAAGTGCCTCTCCCTGCTTTCAGCTTCCTGCTGGGAACTCACTCTCTCAAGTTCCTTCCAGCACCACCCCATAGAGTTCTCATCACTCCACACTGTCCAGTGACAACTCCCAACATGGAAGACCTGCTAGTTCTACAGGGTGCTCTCTGGCTGCCCCAGTAACATGTGTTTTTAAATTTTTCACATGCATGTTTGACCCCGACTCCCCGAAGTCAGGTACTGTAACTAGCAGTGTCATTTAAGAAAAAGCCCTTTAACCTCTCTTTTTGCCAAAGGATTCTTATCAGCAAAACAGTGACGAAACAACAATCCCATAACAGCTAGCTGGCTACCTTCTCAAGCACTTATTAAATGAGGCATAATGATTTTGCTTAATCCTCAATCCTGAGAGGTGGGTGATCCCTGTGGTGATGAGGAAACCGAGGCTTGGGGGTTAATGGCTTGCCTAGATTCACACTGCTAGCCAAGGAATGAACTGGAATTTACACCCTGACCCTGACTGCTTTTCACATTTTCTACACAGCCTTTTCAAGATCCCTGCCAATTCTAAAATTAAATGATTCTATGATTAACTGTGTTTCATTCTTCTGCATCAGTTCCCAAAACAAATTATATCAAGAGACAGCAAAAATATTTGTAAAGAAAGGATGTCCAACAATCTGTGTGGTTGTTTTTCTGTGTTCCTCCAATGGTAGGGCCTCTGTTCACCAGTGCCGTCTCTTCTTTTAGCTGTAAGAAAAGCCTGGAGTGCACGAAGTTGTGCCTACCCCAGATTGAGAATGTTAAGGGCACTGAGGACTCAGGTGAGGAGAAGTGACCTGGTGCCCATGCTCACCTGCCCTCTCCCTCTTCTTGCCCCCACCCGTCCATCCATCCCACCCATCCATCTATCCCTGCGGCCTCCCTCTGCTCGCTCCTCTGACCAACACCTGCTTTGTCTGCAGGCACCACAGTGCTGTTGCCCCTGGTCATCTTCTTTGGTCTTTGCCTTTTATCCCTCCTCTTCATTGGTTTAATGTATCGCTACCAACGGTGGAAGTCCAAGCTCTACTCCATTGGTGAGTGGGGCCTTTGGGAGGGAGAGGGAGCTGGTGGGGGTGAGGGAGGACATGGGTGGGTGCGACGGACATGTGTGGAGGGAGGTGAGGAGTGTCCCCTCAGTTCATACTGCTGGGGACTCTGGGCAGAAGGTGGCCCTGGATGGCTGGGGAGATGTCGAGCTGCATCAGTAGCTCTCTCGTCCCTGGGGCCACATAGGCCCTGAGGCATGTCACCACAAGTCCCCACTGCCAGCTGAGTCCAGGGTGCCAGGGCTGAGAGAGGAAGTGAAATTTATGATGCTTTCTTTCTTTTTCCTCAGTTTGTGGGAAATCGACACCTGAAAAAGAGGTGAGATGAAATCAGAGAGTTACTCCCAAATGTCCCTGACCATTCCTTATAATTGCCTAATGCTCAGATCCCCTGGAATCATCCTTCACTTCCCCGGGGGGCTCGCCTCATTCCCTCTAAGTCCCAACCCCCACGTAGAATAAAGAGGCCGGGGCTGGTTTTCGCTGCCACACCTAATGCTGCGCCACCTTCTCTCTTTCAGGGGGAGCTTGAAGGAACTACTACTAAGCCCCTGGCCCCAACCCCAAGCTTCAGTCCCACTCCAGGCTTCACCCCCACCCTGGGCTTCAGTCCCGTGCCCAGTTCCACCTTCACCTCCAGCTCCACCTATACCCCCGGTGACTGTCCCAACTTTGCGGCTCCCCGCAGAGAGGTGGCACCACCCTATCAGGGGGCTGACCCCATCCTTGCAACAGCCCTCGCCTCCGACCCCATCCCCAACCCCCTTCAGAAGTGGGAGGACAGCGCCCACAAGCCACAGAGCCTAGACAGTGAGTTTCTCCTGCGGCTGGAGACGAGGAGGCTGGGGGAGGGCCGGGGGGGCGCGGGAGGCGCTCCCAGAGGGGACCACGAGAGGCGGAGGGCGCGGGATGCGGGGCGGGGCCTGGGGTTGCCGCCCGAGGCTCACCGGCCCGCGTCCCCGCAGCTGATGACCCCGCGACGCTGTACGCCGTGGTGGAGAACGTGCCCCCGTTGCGCTGGAAGGAATTCGTGCGGCGCCTAGGGCTGAGCGACCACGAGATCGATCGGCTGGAGCTGCAGAACGGGCGCTGCCTGCGCGAGGCGCAATACAGCATGCTGGCGACCTGGAGACGGCGCACGCCGCGGCGCGAGGCCACGCTGGAGCTGCTGGGACGCGTGCTCCGCGACATGGACCTGCTGGGCTGCCTGGAGGACATCGAGGAGGCGCTTTGCGGCCCCGCCGCCCTCCCGCCCGCGCCCAGTCTTCTCAGATGAGGCTGCGCCCCTGCGGGCAGCTCTAAGGACCGTCCTGCGAGATCGCCTTCCAACCCCACTTTTTTCTGGAAAGGAGGGGTCCTGGAGGGGCAAGCAGGAGCTAGCAGCCGCCTACTTGGTGCTAACCCCTCGATGTACATAGCTTTTCTCAGCTGCCTGCGCGCCGCCGGCAGTCAGCGCTGTGCGCGCGGAGAGAGGTGCGCCGTGGGCTCAAGAGCCTGAGTGGGTGGTTTGCGAGGATGAGGGACGCTATGCCTCATGCCCGTTTTGGGTGTCCTCACCAGCAAGGCTGCTCGGGGGCCCCTGGTTCGTCCCTGAGCCTTTTTCACAGTACATAAGCAGTTTTTTTTGTTTTTGTTTTGTTTTGTTTTGTTTTTAAATCAATCATGTTACACTAATAGAAACTTGGCACTCCTGTGCCCTCTGCCTGGACAAGCACATAGCAAGCTGAACTGTCCTAAGGCAGGGGCGAGCACGGAACAACGGGGCCTTCAGCTGGAGCTGTGGACTTTTGTACATACACTAAAATTCTGAAGTTAAAGCTCTGCTCTTGGAGACAGTGGTCTGTCGGGATGGGAGGTGGGGGCAGAGGCCCAGATCCTGAGGGGTGAGATGGGAAAAGCCCTGCACTAGGGCCAGGTAGCCCATCACCATCATGCCAAGTGACAGAGGAGTAGCAGGTTCTTGTTCTGAACACCGTCATCTGTTGCCCAAGCTGGAGTGCGCTCACTGCAGCCTCCATCCCTTGGGCTCATGGGGTCCTCCCGCCTCAGCCTCTGGACACAGGCACACCACCACACCTGGGTAATTTTTAAAAATTTTTTTTGTAAAGACAGGGTTTCCCTATATTGCCCAGGCTGGTCTGGAACTCCTGGGCTCAAGGGATCCTCCCACCTCAGCCTCCCAAACTGCTGGGATTACAGGCAGCCATGCCCAGCCAGGGCAGTCATTTTTATGCACAACTTTCTGTGGGGCTCAGGTGCACCTATGATACATAAATTTACAGTTCTTGATCCCCAAACAGAGCAGGAGGCAGGGTGCCTGGGCCAGGCTTCCTTTGGGAAATGTGGTCCTTGAGGTAGAGTCACAGATGCCGGAGGGTGACCAGCACTACTGGGGAGAGATCTCCTCTGGGAGAGATGCATGCCAAAGGTCCTCTGCATTCCTCATACCTCTCTGAAAAGACAGGAGGGGGTGTTAGGCGACAGTCAGTGGCAACGGGTGAGGGTCAGGTGAAGAGTGAGGCAGAGAGCCCTTCCTGCCTCAGCCCCTGTTCCTGCATTGCCCTCTTTCTATACTGCACCCCTCCACCACCATACAGACATCCCCGTCTGCCCCCTCCCAGGCCAGCTTCCCTCCAGCACTTACGATGCGGACAGAGGGGTGTCCAGCTGAATGATGTGGGGCCCCCGCATCCTCTGCAGCTGGGCCCGAGTCAGCTTCCGTGGCCTGCTGTCCCGGGGCTCCTCGGCCCCCTCAATCCTTTGGCTGGCCAGCTCCTCCCGGATCTCTCTGAGCATGTCCTCAGCCCGCATTGGGCGCAGGGATGTGTGGCCAGCTTTCAGGAACAGAGGCCCCTCTTCTTCCTCCTCCCCTGAGGACTCCCAGGGGCTCTCCCCGGCAGAGTCAGCATGGGTTGGGGAGGAGGGAAGCTGGCCCCGAAGCCGGGCCCTGTGGAGTGTTTCCACCACCACATTCCGTCGCTCGGAGGCCCCATCTTCTTCCTCAGACCAGGTTGGTGGGTCTTCCTGGGGAAGACTGCCTCCTTTTAGGATTCCTTCCGGCAGTTCGGGGGCGCTTCGGCGTTGAGGAGCTTGGGGGTCGGGAGGGTGGGGACGCAGAGGGATGTCCCGGAGTTCCAGGGTGGAGAAGGTGAGGCGAGGGTCCCGCCGAAGGGCTCTTTGGCGTAGACGGCTCAGTGGGGAGCGGGACCCCGTGGGGGTGCCTGGGATCAAAGTGCCGTAGCCAGAGTCTGAGGTATCATCTGGCACAAGGGGAGCATCTTCATCTGTGTCTTCTGTCACCACCAGGTGGGGGATAATGGTCGAGAACTCAGGAGTCCTACAATTAATGGCAAAGAGTCAGATGCGTAGGGGTCAAGTTCAAGTCCAGGGAGTTTCCCTTGATCACTACATCCAGAAATGGCCCCTCCTCCAAACTTATTTTGGTATCATCTTTCCATCGCACTGTGATTGTTTTTCTCATCTGGCTGGCTAGATTTTAAGCTCCTAAGAGAGTACGGGCTGCCTCTACACTGTTTTATCCATAGCATCTGGTCCAGGATCTTGTACTGAGTGGGTAGTCAGGTTTTTGCTGAGTGGTTCCTGAACTTACCTGATGTTATCCTCAATGATCGATTCTTTTCTCCTTAAGCTGCTGCCAAGCAGTGGTGCTATCATAGACGAACCTCACACTCCCCGGGGATTTGGCAGCTCTAATATTCTGCAGATCCACACCTACCTTCACTCTCGAGCCTGCTCCTCTCACAGTGCTCCTGTGTGACTCTAGGCAGGCTAACTCTGTAGGCTGTCTGTGCCCTATCCCCCACCTCCAACCCAACACGGCTGGTACCAACCTTCCAACCCAACACAGCTGGTACCGACATTCCCTACCCTGCCCTACGCCTGCGTTCCTCTATCTATTCCCAATTCCACCAAAAATGTGCAGTAATGCCATTTCTCAGCCTTATGGCTCCCTCCTCCTGCTCGGGGAGACCTTGTAGTCCGTGTGAGCCTTACCTCCCCTCTGCGCTGCTCTGAGAGCCCTCCAGGGAAGGCGTGGAGGGCCTGGTGCTGGGGGACTCCCTGTCCTGGTCCCGATAGAGGGTCAGGAGCTCCCTCTTCTGTTGAACATACTCCTCTGCCTTCAGCTTCTGTAGGGCGGCCTGGGACAGGACACTTTCATTATTAAGAGCTCTCATTTATTGAGCACTTGCTGTTTGCCAGGCACCCTGCTAAGTGCGTTACATATATTACCTTATTTTATTTTATTATTATTATTTTTTGAGACTGAGTCTTGCTCTGTCACCCAGACTAGAATGCAGTGCCACAATCTTGGCTCACTGCAACCTCCACCTCCTGGGTTCAAGCGATTCTCCTGCCTCAGCCTTCTTAGTAGCTGGGATTACAGGCGCCCGCCAACGTGCCCGGCTAATTTTTGTATTTTTAGTAGAGACGGGGTTTCACCATCTTGGCCAGGCTGGTCTCAAACTCCTGACCTTGTGATCCACCCCCCTTGGCCTCCCAAAGTGCTGGAATTAGAGGCGTAAGCCACCGCGCCCGGCCTACATTACCTTATTTAATCTTTACAAAAACCCCATGAACCAGATATTTTTACCCCACCTTACTACTGAGACATGGAGACTCTAAGGTTAAGTAACTGCCTGAGGGGGTACTTCTTACCGTAAGAAAGTGGGGTGGTGCCGGGATTTGGTGGCACCAAACTCGGGAGCTAGTGTTGGGGGTGAGTGGGGTGAACAGAATGGCCCTTTTCCCACCTGTACAGGTCTTCCTGCTTCTCATGTCCCATTGGCAGACCTGTTATCAGGTCTTCCCCCTCCTTCAGGAAGCCCTCCCTGGTTGGTGGTGATGGTAGAATAAGTGTTCTGAATTGGTACTGGTTGCTCCTTCAAAAGCATCCCTCTCCTACCACCTGGGCCTCTGCCCTGAAGCTGGGAGGAGCAGGAGGGCAGAACGTGGGCAGAGGTGGGCTTTGTCCCAGGCTGAGGACTCTGCTGTCCTTCAGAGGGAGGAAAGTTCCTAGAAGGCTGAGGAGAGGACGCATTATATTGTCTGCCTTCTCCCTCCCTCAGCGATTTCATACAGGTACCATCAAAAGGAAATAGCGCCATCTGAGAAAAAATTTTCAAAGCACTTTTGCACATGTGGTCATTTGATACACATCATTGCCCTGTGGTGTGGAGAACATGAATGTTAGCCCATTTTACAGACAAGAAACCTAGACCTAGAGAGGTGAAGTGACTTGCTCAAGGTGCCACAGGTATGGAGAAGCAGAGCTGGGACAGGGCCTTGCTCTTTGAGTCCTGGTTCAGTCACTGCAACACTTTCAAGGACAGCCTTGAAGGGTAAAGGTTGTTGGCTTGGGGAGGGGGAGGGGGAGGGGGAGGGAGAGGGAAGAGAAGGTGGCAGAGCTGAGGTTGGAGGCGGAGGCAAGCCTTGGCAAAAGGGAGGTACTGGTGGCTGCTGTGGGCAGCACTGATATCAGGACTTGCTGGTGTGGCCATATCCTTGTTAAAATATTGAAGTCTTCCATGCTGGTAAGGGAATGGCTGCTGCCTGGGCCTCAACCACTTCCCCCATCCCCATGATCTAGCAACTAAGGGAGATAACCTCTGGCACAGCAGAGGATCTCTAGTGCAGCGCTCCTTTCTGATTGGTTGATGCCCATGCTATACTAATTGTTAAATATTTCCACTATCTCCCCAGCTTGAAGTATATGAGCCAGCAACTCCTGGGCACCTGGACTTTCCCAAAGCCTCTCAAGAAACCCGGGGGGCAGCTGGGTCAGGACAAGAGACGAAATGGATGAACAGGGATAGGAAAATGACACCAGGCTTATATTTCTGATTCT
The DNA here is from genome assembly GCF_029289425.2 of Pan paniscus. Classification (NCBI taxonomy): domain Eukaryota; kingdom Metazoa; phylum Chordata; class Mammalia; order Primates; family Hominidae; genus Pan; species Pan paniscus. Next base: position 11,884,422 of record NC_073259.2, on the reverse strand, counting down.
GCTTTTTCTGGCTCTCCAGTCACTTATTCCCAAGGCTGACAGCATTCTCATAAGATGTGGTCTGTTGGCCGGAGCAGGGGAGGGGACCTGGGGGTAGGAAACCTGCCAGGGCCGGGACCTGGGGCAGGACTCCCTCTTTCCCAGGCCTCATCTCCCAACTCCATGTGAAGGGAGGGAAGAAGTGAGAAAAGAGAGGGTGGAGGCGCTGGGCCGATCTGCTTGTCCTGCTGGGGTGCCCTTTTGCCCCACAGGACCCAAATTCAGGTTTGTGTTTCGGGTGCCAAGGGAGGGATGTTACGTGAAAGAAGAACTGGAAGGAAGCAGGGTTTCTGTAAGGGACGTTCAATGCCAGCATCTCTGCTAAACTTGCCCCTTGCCCGACCCCAGGAAGAGGCTGGAGGAGGCGGCGGGGGGGAGGGGGGCGAGGGGGAGCCCTGAGCATGGGGTAGGGGGTCGGGGGAATGGGCGGGATGGGGCTCTTGGAGGTGCCTCCCAGCGAGCCCAAAGCCTCTCCAGCAACCCTGGGAGAATTTTCTCGGCTTGGTTAAGAGGAGAGACACATGGGGGCAGAGGGGACGGGAAAGAAAAAGGAAATTGGCGCTTAAGCCAGAATGTGACACCCCTACAAAACTGAGAAGAGGAAGGGAGGGCCCCCAGCGGGATTCTTCTTCCTTTGTACCCGTGGAGAGGAAATGCCTCCTTTCCCTGCTGTCTCTGGGGTGGCTCCTAGATTCACCCACTCTCCTCCTGGAACTCCCCAGTGCCGGACTAAAACCGAACTCTGAAAGGTGCCCACTGACTTCCTGAGCAACAGAGGCGGATGTGTTTCCCCAGTCAGCAGCAGGCCCTACCCAGGCCCCAAAGACCACCCCTTTCTTCTAATGATGACAATGGCAAACATTTATGGAGTGCCCATACAGTGCTGGGCCTTGTGCCTGGCCACTTGCGGACTGTCTGTCCTGCGTGCACTGCAACTCCCCGAGAGGTGAAGTAACTCCCTGACAGCTGCGCGGGCCTCTCCTTCAGACCCTGGCTCTTAGCCTCGGCTGCCTCCTTCAGTCTCCCTGCTTTAATTTCTTGGTCGCCATCTCTGACGGCTCTTTCTGTTCCTGTCTCTGTTCCTTTTCCTCTTCTCAGTCCCTGGGCATTCCCCAAGATTCAGTCTCTTCTCCCTGGAGAAGCGTACTTTCTCTAAAAGTGTGAGTCATCACAGCTAGACCCGCTAGGAATCAATCTGCAAGTCAACGTTTCTGCCAAGGTGAGAAAACAATAGTCTGCCCCCTGGGGATTGCTCTATGAAAGGGACCAACAGAGTTTCTACTGCCCTCTTCAGTGTATAAAGACTGATGGCTCTAGAGAGGATTCCCTAAGAATCTGGTGTGAGACAATAGCAGGAAAAGTCATTTCAAAGTTTCAGTTTTCTTTGTTTTGCTAAGGAAGGCCAGGGAGCCTTGGTGCATATCTTGGTTATAGATCTTGACAGATCTTTCCTGTTAGCCTGGAGTGAGACTACCAGGGGACTGAGTTGTTTTGCATAGTAAAATACCCGTAATTTTCAGTAGCCCTTGGGATTCTAAAAGGGAGAAGGTGAGGGTCTGGCTGTTGTTCTGTGACTAAAAACCAAAAAAAGAGGAGAAAGTTCTGAAGGTGGAGGTGGCAGTTCCGAAGGAAAAAAGGCAGCCTGCCATTCACTGCCAGCCCCGCTGGCTATCCTGGGGAGTTGGGGCTCTAGGAACACCGATGCCACTAGCTTGCGCTTTTGTCCCTGGGCTCCCCTTGAGCCTCTAGCCTTCAGGAAAATGTTTTATTTAACTTTTTTTTTTTAGACAAGGTCTCACCCTGTTGTCTGGGTTGTAGTGCAGTGGTGGGAACATAGCTCACCGCAGGCTGTATCTCCCGGGTTCAAGTGATCCTCCCACCTCAGCCTCCCGAGTAGCTGGGACTACAGGCATGCGCCACCAGGCCCAGCTAATTTTTGTATTTTTTGTAAAGATGGGGTTTTGCCATGTTGGCCAGGCTGGGTCTTGAACTTCTGGTCTCAAGCCATCTGCCTGCCTCAGCTTCTCAAAGTGCTGGGATTAGAGGAGGTGAGCCACTACGCCTGGCCAAGAAAATTTGATTAACCACCAAAATGATGTCACTTGCCAGTCAGTCCAGCCTAGTGGAAAGTGTGTTTAGGCTTAGGTGGAAGTGATGGAGAGAAGTCCCTGCCATGCAGGGGGGACAGTGAACCGAGCCGGAAGCAGGGGACAGGGCAGATGGGAGACCACTGTCATCACAAAACCCACCTGCCTCCCCTTGGGGTGTGTTTTTTGTCCTCCTTTTTCACTGGAATTCCAGGTCTTTGTTTCTGTTTCTTTTGTTCCCAAAGCCCCTAAGATATCTCCACTAGGTTATATCTTGGCTGCCTCAATTTCAAAGCACTGCTGTTTAAATATTCCTACCGTAAAGCCACCTCACTGAGGAAGCAATAACTAAACAAACACATTTCCCTTTCCCTTTCTAATGACTGCATTTCTGTCTGGGGTCCCATTGCCAATGCAGTCTTCCAAGCTGAAGCTTCGGGAGGCCAACTGTGCTCTTTGCCGCTGGGTATCTGGAGTTCCTGAGCCTGTGCCCAGTGCTGGCCCCAGGCTGTGTGCCTAAGCCGAATGACAGCTTTGAATCTCCCTAGGAAGCAGGTAGTCATTGTGTATATCTGTTTTGCAGATGAAGAAATTGAAGTTGAGAGAGGTCATATAACTTACCCAAGGTCACATGGCTAGGACCTGGTAGGACCGGTGTCTGAACCTGGATTTTTCTGAATTCAGTATAGACTTTAACCAAAGTATCCCTAAGGCTCCCCCTTCTCTTCCCTCTTCTTTTTTTTTTTTTTTGAGACAGAGTCTCGCTCTGTTGCCCAGGCTGGAGTGCAGTGGCACGATCTAGGCTCACTGCAAGCTCCGCCTCCTGAGTTCACGCCATTCTCCTGCCTCAGCCTCCCAAGTAGCTGGGACTACAGGTGCCCGCCACCGCACCCAGCTAATTTTTTGTCTTTTTTAGTAGAGATGGGGTTTCACCGTGGTCTCAATCTCCTGACCTCGTGATCGGCCTGCCTTGGCCTCCCTAAGTGCTGGGATTACAGGCGTGAGCCACCGCGCCTGGCCTCTTCCCTCTTCTTTAGCTCCTTTCTTCTCCTTTGTTTTTTGTCCCTTTTTGCAATGTCTCCCTAAGGCTGTGGCACTAAACCTTCCATGTTTCACACCCAAACTAGTACAATAAACCTCCTGTCACCAATTTCTCCCTCCTCCAGCCCACCCAGCACACTGCTACCTGATTTCCTGAAAACCTAATTCAAGAGGAAACACACTGATTTCACCCTTGCTCAAGAATTCATGGCAGGGCTATGCACGGTGGCTCACGCCTGTAATCTCAGCACTTTGGGAGGCCGAGATATGCAGATTGCTTAAGCTCAGGAGTTCAAGACCAGCCTGGACAACATGGAAAGACCCTGTCTTTACAAAAAGATGCAAAAAATTAGCCAGGTGTGGTGGTACACACCTGCAGTCCCAGCTACTTGGGAGGCTAAGCTGGGAGACTCACTTGAGCCCAGGAAGTTGAGGCGGCAGTGAGCTGTGATCATGCCACTGCACTCTAGCCTGGGTGATGGAGTAAGACTCTGTCTCAAAAGAAAAAAAAAAAAAGAATTCACGGTGGCTGTCTCTTGTTGACCCTATTTAACTCAAGCGCATCCAGGCCACAGGGTTCTGCAGCTCTGAGATTCTGCAGAATCTGGCCTCTTACCACGCACTCACACAAACCCTGTGCTCCAGACTTAGGCAGATATGGCCGTCATTCCAGAAATATATCCAGCCCAGCTGGTCCTCTGATTCTTCTGCTCATGGTCTTCCTATCCTTAAAAGTCTAACTCAAATCTTCACTTCTCTTTGGCCATTCCATTCCTGTGGTGGGTTGAATAGTGGCCCCCCCAAAAGATAGATATATCTAAGTCCTACCCTCTGGAACCTGTGAATGTGAGCTGATTTCGAAAAAGAGTCTTCGCAGATTTGCAGAGATCCTAAGAGCTCAAGATGAGTTCTCCCTGGATTTAGGGTGGGCTCGAAATCTAATACTCACATCTTTGTAAGAGAAAGGAGGGGGAAATTTGGACACAGAGACATACAGAGAGGAAGGCCATGGGAAGACAGAGAAAGAGTTTGGAATTTTGTTACCACAAGCCACGGAACGCCTGGGGCAGCCAGGAGCTGGAAAAGGCAAGGATGGATTCTCCTCTAGAGCCTCCAGAGGAAACTCAGCTCTGCCAACACCTTGATTTGAAACTTCTGGCCTCCAGAACTGTGAGAGAGTAAGCTTCTGATGCATTTTAGGCCACCAAGTTTGTGGGACCTAATACAGCTCCATTTGCATCTCTCTTCTTTTGAACTCCTCCTGCTTTTTATCTGCTCACATCACTCCCCTGCCTGACTCCTTCACCGGCCCTCTGTCATCCGAAGGACAAAGCTCATCTATAGGATGCTTTATCATGACATGCAGAGATGGGCATGACCTGGTGGCACCTACCCCCTAGCCTCTCCCTGCTGCGTCTACTCTTGTACTTGATACTGTAGCAATACCAATGGGGGCAGTTCTCTCAACACACACAACTGTTTCACAGTTCCGGCCTTTGCACGTTCTGCTCCTCCATGTGGAATGCCCTTCCCTTCCACCCTGACTCCCTGACATACTCCTAGGTATCCTCCCAAATGGTGCTCAGACATCAGCTCCTCTGTGTCCCTTCCAAACAGACCCAGCAGACAATGCCTTGCTCCCTTCTCTGTCCCAGCTTCATTCTACATAACTTCTCTCTATTGTTTGTATACTAATTACTCAACCAGGCTGCAGCACCTAGGCCTTGAGGGAAGGAATGGTGGTTTATTCTTTTCTGATTCCCTAGCACCTAGCCCTAGTGCCGTACTCAGCAAGTGCCCTGTAAATGTCTGCGAATGGAAGATGACTTCTAGAAGTTAATCATTTCAGGCTGTACAAACCTTCAAGGGATGCTGTATCTTGGGCTCTCCCAGTGGCTGGCACAGTAGCTGGCCAAAGGCTTTTTCTGTCTTCTGATGGATGGTGGAGGCTCTGCCTCCCTCTCTGGGGCACATCAGATTGTCCAGTCTGAACCTCAATGCACCCCAGCCTCTCTCCTCCTCCCCTCTGCACTCCCATGTTCATTCGTTCCTTCCTTCCTTCTTTTTTTTTTTTCCTTCTTCTTCAGGGTCTCACTCTGTCACCCAGGCTAGAGTGCAGTGGCACGATCTCAGGTCACTGCAACCTCCACTTCCCGGGCTCAAGTGATTCTCCTGCCTCAGCCTCCCAAGTAATTGGGACTACAGGCACACACCACCACGCCCGGTTAATTTTTGTATTTTTAGTAGAGACGGGGTTTCACCATGTTGGCCAGGCTGGTCTCAAACTCCTGACCTCAGGTGATCCACCTGCCTCAGCCTCCCAAAGTGCTGAGATTACAGGTGTGAGCCACCACTGTGCTCCCATTTCTGAGCTCCGGGGACCCCTGCCCATGCCTCCCCGTTGCTGGCTTTCCCATACCTGGGCCTGCTGGGTCTTCTCCAGCCACTGGGCACGGTCTGTAGGACTGGGACAGTGCACAAGGAGGGCGCTGGAGACACACTGGAATTCAGTGAGGTGGATCAGCAGGAAGCTGTCTGGATGGAGGAGACAACCTTCAAGAGGCCAGCCTTTATTTGATCTCCATCCCAGCTTCTCCTTCCCCTCGCTGAGAAGAGGGAGAAGAAAAGACTCCCTGAAGGAAGGACATACTGGGGTCTCGCAGGGGTTGGCACACGAGCTTCTCCAGCATGAGAGGGGGGCGGATGACCTTGGCTTTGTCCGCCTTGCGCTGGGGCTTGGTCACAAGGAGCACATCAGAGAAGAGGAACAGGTACACGTCCAGCTGGGGGTGGGGGCGTAGGGGAAAGAGACAGGGTCAGCTGGAGCCAGGGGCAGGGCTGGTCCGGGAGGAGGCTCAGGCATGGTGCGCAGGCACACAGGGACACACGCAGAGCCCAAATGCGGGAGTGGCCAGGGGCGTCGCTTTGGTCACATCTCTCACTTTACAGGCAGGCAAAGTGGCTGGCTCAGGGTCACACAAATGACTGGGGCTTAGCCAGAACCACATCCTCTTCCCCAAACCCCTCTTCTCCCACTTCCGGCGTTTCTACCTCTTACCTTCTCCCACCGTGCCCCATCCCCTCCACTCTGTCCGCAGCACCCTCACCTTCCCTTCTCGTCCCTCCTTCACTCGCACGGGTCCCTCCAGCAGCAGCTGTCTGGTGTGCTCAGACGCAACCCCCAGCATGGGGGACGTCAGGTCCAGGGTGGAGAATGGACGCAGGTTCTGAGGGACACAGAGGGGAGGGGTCAGGGCGCTCGGCAGTCTGCCTGGACTTCCTGGCCAAGGGCGGCTCCTGGTTCTGCCACCAACATCTTTCTGTTTGTATCCTTCCCCCATGGGCTAGAGAAAGCCTCCCAGGGCCTCCTTTTTGCTCTTCTGACCTGTACCCCTTGGACTGTCACCACCGGGTAGGAATGATGGACACCCTTGTAGCACCCAAGTACGGGGTGTTCTGGCCTTGCAGCCCTCCCCTTCACCAGTATCCCTGGGACCTTGCTTTTCCTGGGTCCCCTCCCTTTGCCCTCTCACCTTCTCCACCTCATCACTGGGTGGCTCCAGCACCTCGTAGGGCCCGATGCGTTGTGCTGCAGCCGCCAAGCTCTCTTGCTCTTCGCCCTGGCGGACCTGCCCATTGATGTGTCGCAGGAATGACTCCACGGCTTCAATCTAGGTGGGGTTGGGGGTGTGGGAGGAGGGACGGCTCAGCACCCCTCCCAACCAATGCCAGCCACAGCACAGTGCCACACTGTCATGGACACACTAAGAAAGAGACCCCCCTCCCAGTCCCCGATTCACCAGAGTCCCAGCCCCACTGGGGCACCTACCATGGCATTCAGGGCCTCTTGGGCTCGTGCCTCGGGGCTCCTCTTGAGCACAGCATGGAGCAGCAGTGGGTACTTGGTGATGCGCTGGTGGGGCTTGATGAGCAAGTCACAGAGCATCTGCCTTCCAGAGCGCTTGTGCTTCTCACACCACTGCAGGGAAGGTGGGTGGGGCTCAGGGTTTGCTCCCTCCTGCCCTGCCTAGTGGTGAACTCAGCCTCAGGCTCAGCTGGAGACCGACCGGCTAAGATGCACCCGTCCCCCTCCCCAGCACCCCTTCTCCCACCTGCACGAAGGCATGGAAGAGAGGGTTAGTTTCTTGCTGCTCTCGGGCGTAAGCCATGGTCTGCTTCACTCGGAGGCAGTACTGGATGTAGGGGTGGAACCGCTGGCCAAACTGGAGAGACAGATACGGGAGGTGGGAAGCAGGCATGGGGAGAAGGCCATGAATACAGGCTCTAGCTGCAGGACCCAGGAGCAGGTGCAGAGAGCCTCACAGGGGCCCTTAGCCCAGCTCCTGACAGTCCCTCCCTCCCAGGATCCTCCCAGGAATGCTCTCGAGGCTAGGCCCCTCTCTCTGGATTCCACGAAGGAGCCTGAGGTCCCGACACTGACCCAGAGCTCTCTGAGCTCCCTCTATCCACAGTGCTGCTGGGGCCTGCTGCTCTGGACTTACTCTCCCACCATCAATAATTCAGCTGGATGGTTGTCAGGACATTGCGGATCCCATTTCACCCTGGGGGTGGGGTGGCGACCTAAGAGTTGGCTCAGAAGCCTTGCTCCTATGGAGGGGGTACCTAAGGCTCCCAGGAGCAGTACGCCTACCTCTCTACCCCACTGCAACTTTTTCCTGCAGGGCCCACATTGTCCTGGCTAGGTAACATTGTAGAAGAAAGTCGGATCCTAGGCCCTCTTGCTTTCTCTTGTCACTCTTCTCCATGCCCTGGGTGCCTCCTGTGGCCTTTTACACCCACCCAGGTCCTCCTAAGGGTCCCCTCACTTAGGCCTCATTTGCTGCACCCAGCTTTTGTAGTTGATGGGAGCCAAGGTGTGACCCTTCCCTGAGACAGCTGCATTTTCATTTCATGAGGGCCTCCAGAAGAACAAGGAGCCTGTGGCACAGAGGTCAGACTTGTGGCATGAAGGGAGGAGGTGAGGTGATATTAGGGGTAGGGGCTGTGTCCTGTGGCCCCTCAAATCACAGAGATTTGCATACTGTGGGCATGCCCTACACACAGGACCCCCGAGGGCTCCGAGTCCTGCCCCATCCAGACACAGCCCTTCACAGGCCTCACCGTCAGGAAGCCACTTTGCAGACCAATGGGGTCCAGAGGCTGGCCCGAGGCCCGAGTCTCCTCCAGGGTGGGCCCCAGCACCTCATCCCAAAAGCTCCGGTGGGTTCGAATCAGGCTGGGGACATTTCCAAACAGGGTCTCAGCTGACACCTGGAGGAGGGAGCAGAACTGAGCAGCACACTTTTGGAAGGTCACCAGGGGTGGCACTGGCTGAGGAAAAGTGAGGACCTTAAGCTTGGACAGCAGGGGCGGGGGTGAAGAAGGATGAATTGGGCACTGGGCCTGGAAGATCTCAAGGATGCCAGTCTGGGAAATGGGGGGCCTGTGGCCTGCTTGGAGTCCCCAGTAACAGGGAAGTAGGGAGGGCAAGGCGCCCCAAAAAACGGGGCAGTGGGAATTCAGACAGGGATGGCTGGAGGGCCCACCCTCATCCCCAGGCTTAGAGGTCGGGCTGTGCCAGGGTCCCCTCCTGAGCAGCCACTCACTTCCATCAGCAGTCCCACTCGCTGCAGGTTCAGCAGGCCGGCGGCTAGCAGCTGCAGGGAGGGAGATGAGGGTCTCAGGACCCAGCGCGCCCTTCAGTGTCGTCACCTCCCACCCCCCACCAACTTCAGTACTGCTGACCTATCTCCCTGCATCCCAGACTGGCCTGAAATCCTGCCCCTCCCTCCCCCAGTGACCTGCCTTCCAGTCTGGGAGGATGGGGGCTCATGCAGGGAAGATGGGACCGGGGCTGGGGCTGCGGGGGGCTCACATCAGTCATGATCTTGAGCTTTCTCACGTAGATCAGCTCGGTGGTCAGGAGCTCCCACAGGGCCTCCTGTTGGTGGCAGAGCTCCCGGCTCATCTCCTGGGGTGGGGAGAACGCTGGCTCAGTTGGGGAATGACAATTAGAATGGCAAGTACCAGCTGTTAAGTGCGACTGGATCCACTTCATAGGTTCTAGGCACTTTGTACATGACCATGACCTTTTAATCCTCAAACCAGTGCTCCGATGTGTAGGTGGTATTATCCCCACTTTACATATGTGGCAACTGAGGCCCAGAGAACTTTACTGTCTTGACCAAGGTCTGACTAGTAAGTGGCAGAGTTGGGATCTGAACCCAGATCAACGTGTTTCCAGATGTTTTTTCCACATGACCCCACTTCCCAAGGCCTTTCCCTCCTGTAGAGCAGAATCTGTGTGTGCATTCACGCCGTGGGGACGGACTCACCTTGTGAGTTTCAGGCTCACCTTGTGCCCAGGCACCAGCTCCCTCCAGGACTTCTCGATGGTCAGGCCACTGTCGCCACCCTCTCCTATCTCCCAGTGCCGCCGGTCCTCAGGGGGCAGCCGGGGCATCCCAAACATGCTGAAAGTGTGCAGCCTCACCTCCAGCTCATGGGCCTTGGTGAGTTCCTGGGGGAGCCAACAAGGGCATCAGCTCTGGTCACATCCTTGGCACCCAGCCACAGGGCCCCGGGAGGGCTGTGTGTGTGTGCATGTATGTTAAAGTGTGTGCGTGTGTGTGTGTCTGGAATGGGAGATGGCAAGCAGCACTGAGTATGAGTGGGGACACGGAGGCCTAGAGAACAGGGGTCGGCCCCAGCTGGAATTCCAGGGAAAAAGGCATTGCTGGAATGTGGGTGAAGAGGCACCCTGGTCTGTGGAAAGGTCCCTGGAGAGGGGTCTGATCTAGGCTCCCTGACAGGAAAGAGGCCTTCCGTGGGTCTCCTGAATCAGAATGAGGTAGGGGAGGGACAGAAACAGACACTTCAGAGGGACCTTCAGTGAATCAGAACAAGACTTAGAGAACCAGCGGTCTCAGGCCCCACTTTGACATTCGCCTATAAGATGGCATTTTTTATGAAGCAGCATGGCTTACATTTTACAGGTTTCTTTTTTTGAGACAGAGTTTTGCTCTTGTCGCCCAGGCTGGAGTGCAGTGGTGCAATCTCGGCTCACTGCAACCTCCACCTCCCGGGTTCAAGCGATTCTCCTGCTTCAGCCTCCTTAGTAGCTGGGATTACAGGCGCCCACCATGACACCCAGCTAATTTTTTTTTACATTTTTAGCAGAGACGGGGTTTCACCATGTTGGCCAGGCTGGTCTCGAACTCTTGACCTCAGGTGATCCGCCCGTCTTGGCCTCCCAAAGTGCTGGGATTACAGGTGTGAGCCACCGCGCCCGGCCCATTTTACAGGTTTCTTTGGTACCAAGAATGTGAGCAATAGACACTCCTGACCCTCACTCACTCCATCCGGATGTGGCTCGGGAGGAGAGGTGAGGCTCACAGTGGCAGTGAAGGATGATGTGGCACTGAGGATAGAGGGAGCATACCTGACTCTCAGCAACTTGGTAATTTGACTTGGTAATTTTCAAAGACTGAAAGCTCAATATCAATCGTTTATCCACATTTAATCAAAGTGTCTCAAGTCAAAGTCCCTGGTTGCCATGCATGGACCAAGGAGAGATATATCCCTGAGAGGTCCTAGGCAGAGCCATGTCTGACTGGCAGGCAGCAGCCTCCTGGACCTGTGTTCTCAGCTCCCGGAGCTTGCTGGTCATCTGTGGAGCCATCACAATTGGGGCCGTATGTGTGGGGATGGGAGGAGAGGGACCCCCTTACCTTGAGTTTGGGGGAGTGAAGCCGGCCAGCCCCCACATGGCCCCCGTGCCTCTTCTCGGGCTCTGGATCTCGCAGTCTCATGGGCGACAGGCCTCGGGCCTGGCCAGAACCCCTGGCAAAGGGGACATACTGCTGGAGGTGTCGGCGACTGGGATCCTGGGAGAGGAGCAGGGGAAGTTCTGGGGGTGCCTCCCTTTCCCCAGAAACCCCAGAGAGGTAGTAGGGGGGCAGGCTTGGCTCTAGATGTTGTTCCCCTACCCTGGTAAGTCGGGCTGGCTCACTTCTCCCTGCAAACCAGTTTGGTGTGGGCTGCTCCTGCCCCGAGTCACAGCGGCCACTGCCGGCAAGGCTAAGCTGAGTGGGCAGAGGCATGACAGCCTGGCTCCCTGAGTGGGCCTGGGGAAGAAGTGGGGCCTCCTGCCGAGCAGGTGCACAGGCACACACATGCCTGGGCTCTGGTGTGTGTGCCCCCACTGCCTGCTGCTCTCCGTACCATGGGGGGTGCATGGACAAGGCATGGTGCACACAGCATTCTGGTCTCTCGTAACTCTCCTTGTCTATGACCAGCCTCCCTCACACATGGGGATGAGGGCACTCACATGTGCAGCCTCCTCCCCAGGGGCGTGCAGCCTGCATCCCATCCAGCTGGGAGTGGCTGCCCTTCTGTGTGAAAGGCTGAGGCCACAGCCACACAGCTCCTCCCAGGGCAGGCCTGGTCACATTCCTTCATTTGCCTGTGGCCTGAATTACCCCACATACTTCCAAGTCTCCCTTCTCACCCACAGCCTAGGAAAGTCCCATCTCCAAGGGCAAAATTCTCGTGCATTGAGGCAGGGGATGTCCCAGCCGCAAGCAGAACTGTCCTCAAGGTGGAGGGGAAACCTGCAGGCTGAGGGACAGACCTGGCTTCCACACCCCTCTGCTTGGTTAGGACTGGAGGAGAGCCAGGCAGGTGGAGCCAGGGGTGGAGCCAAGGCAGGCACCCTCCTGTCCCTACCCACCACTGGAGGAGTAGGGACACCCTGAACCTTTGCTCATCTTCATCCTGACTCAGGGAGAGGCAGATCTCAGGGAGGCCTCAAACTCCTGCCAAGCAGAGGCGGGAGCCTGGGAGGCGCCAGCTCTGGGGTTTGATGACCTTACCCGCAGCTCTTTGTCTGAGACCTGTCTAACAGCACTCCTCGGAGGGCCTGGCTTCTCCTGGCTCCGCCTCTCCTGCCCAGCTGTCTGGGACTGGGGTGTGATGTCCCTGGAGCCTGGCCCTGTCACTGCCCTCCTCTTTCCCCGCAACCCAGGAAAGAAGAGTAGGCTAAGGGGCAGGAATAGCTCAACCTCTGAACCTGTAAGGGGACAGAGACTCCACAGCCTAGGTGTCCTCCCTCCTGCCCCACCAGGTCACTTTTGGGGCACAGCCTGGACTCACCAGCACAGGGTATCCTCGGGGATAGAGTCTGCCAGCAGTGCTCTGAGCAGAGGCTCGATGCCGGCCCCCATAAGTCTCAATGCGGGAGGCCACGAGTCCTTGGAGGGGGCCCTCATGTGGAGGACCAAAGGCCTTCATCCCTTCTCTCCTGGGTCACCTCCAAAGGGCCATATCTTCAATGTCCAGGAGAAAGAGGTCCCCTAGGGCTGCAAGAGAGAAAAGAGGAATGGAAGGGCCATCCCCAATCAGTGAATGGCACCAGGCGGGAGACCAAGGCTGGTGGGGGGCCTGGGAGGGAGGGTATAGTGGGGGAGGAGAGGGCCAAGGGCTTGGTCACTTGTTGGGGGGAACATGGCTGCCTCATCTATGACTTGGCGGGAGTAGGGTAGGTCCAGGTACATACTGGGCAAGAAGCCCCTTGGAGATGTACCTCCTCTCTCACATGTGTGCATATTTGGGGTACAAGCTCCTGCACTGGTCTCAAATGGGAACAAGGGTCACAGACAGGTCTCGGGCTTTCTGGATACACCCAGGTGGGAGGGTTCTCCTTGCACCTAGATGTAACCCCATCCCCTTCCCCATATAAAGCTTGGGGAAAAGCTGGAGGGAGGCTATGGTGGGTGGGGTGGGCTGGGAGTGGGGGTGGCTGGAGACAGCCCAGTCTGCCACCAGTTTTTGTACAGCCTGTAAGCCTTTACATATTTACATAGTTGAAACAACTGCTGCCCCCCCTGCAAAAAAGCCACCAATATTTTGGGACAAGTAAATATTACATGATATTCAAATTCAGTGTCCATAAACACAGTTTTGTTGGAATCCGTCCTCTTCTGCTGGTCTCCTAATAACCTGTGACTACTTCTTGCTAGTTGGGACAGACGGTGTAGGCCGCGAAGTCTCTAATCTTTACTGTCTGGCCTTTACTGAAAGGCTTGCCCATCTCCTACCTGAACCCTCCTGGCCACAGACAGGGAGGTGAGCGGGGCCAGCTGTCCGGCCACTGCCCTTAGAGACCAGCCAAATAGAGTTTCTCCAGTTTCAGGCTATATGTTTGGTCCTCCCCAGACTCTGGGAATACCACCATGGAGCTGGGGGCCAGGCGTGGGGCTCCATCCCTCCCCCCTAAACCTGGAGGGAGGGCCCGCCCTCGAGTGGGCAGGGCCTGGAAGAGGAGAGGACTCCTAAGGGGCGGTGGGCTCAAGAAGGCTGCGCAGGTGTTTGTGGCCCGGCCAGGTGGGCCTGAGGTCCTGCCTCAGCCCTCCCTCACCTTCCTCCGATTCAGGAGCAGAGGAGGAAACGTTCGCTGTCCCTCCTGCCGCCTCCCAATAGTCCTCCCTCTGAGGGCGCTGTCTCCCTCGCACTGCTCCCTACCCAGGGTCCTTTCTCAGCCCAGCCCCCGGCTCCCCTCCTCCCGCCTTCGGAAGGCCAGGCCTTCCTTCCCCTTCGCCCCGGCTTCCAGGCCCCGGGTCCCGGCCGCCCCGCCCCCGGGCCGCGTAGCCCTCCCGCCGCTCACCTGTGCCCACAGGTGTCACCGCACCCGCTGCCCTGCGCCGCCCTCCCCGCCCGCGGGGCTCCCCGTCGCCGTCGGCTCCCCGGCGATGCCAGCCAGCCCCGATGCCCAGCCTGGGACTGGGATCGAGCGGCCCGCGGGAGCCGGGCAGCGCGGGTCCGGGCGAGGAGGGCGGGGACCGGGCTGGCCCCTCCCTACTGCCAGCGCCGCTCGGGGCAGAGGGGCGGGGCCCTGGGGACCGAGCAGCCCCCGCCCTCACGCAGCCACCGCCTTCCCCGGAGAGGACAGCTCACGTGGCGGTGCCCTCCTTTCCCCTTTTCGGTCGCACCTGAACTCAACACCCGCCGGCCGAGCGGGAGGGCTGGGACCGCGCGCCCTCCACTCCAGGCCAGACCCCCGCGAGGCGCTGCAGTCATGAGGGCTGAGTGAGGGGCGGGGCGCCGCCGGGGGAGGCGGCGAGGGTGACAACCTGTGGCAGGCACCCCTCTCTCCTGCTGGTCGCGGCGAGTGGCCGGCTCTCCCGTCCTCCCCCTGCCTCGGCCTAGACCCCTAAGCAGGCAGGGAGCCCGCCTGCCAGCTGGAGGGGCAGGGGGCCCCGTCGCTGCTGTGGAGTCCAAAGTGTGAGCCTTATCTCTCAGAGGACCGGCTGGCCTGCCTGGTGGAAGGTAATAGTGGAAGGCTGTCCTGGACTTTGCCTTTGCTCCAGGGATAGGCATCTGAGGCCTGACCCTCACTTCTCCTATGACCTAAGACTCAGGTGGGGGCACCCTCCCAGTTCACCTGCAAATAAGCCCACTCCCGGCTACACCAGGGTCACCCAGCCCTTGCGGTGGCTGCTAAAATAGATGCTGTGGGGCCAGGCGCGATGGCTCACGCCTGTAATCCCAACACTTTGGGAGGCCGAGGCGGGCGGATCACAAGGTCGGGAGATCGAGACCAGCCTGGCCAATATGGTGAAACCCCGACTCTACTAAAAATACAAAAATTAGCTGGGCACGGTGACGGGCGCCTGTAGTCCCAGCTACTTGGGAGGCTGAGGCGGGAGAATCGCTTGAACCTGGGAGGTGGAGGTTGCAGTGAGCCAAGACAGCACTACTGCACTCCAGCCTGGGCAACAGAGTGAAACTCCACCTCAAAAAAAAAAAAAAAAAAAAAAAAGAAAAGAAAAAGAAAAAGATGCTGTGGAAGGACTGACACATGCTGGGCATTGCATGAAAGGACCGTACTTTATTTTCTTTATTTTTTATTTTTAAAATTTATTTTTTAAAAAGAAAATAGAGACAATATCTTGCTGTGTGGCCCAGGATGGTCTCCAACTCCTGGGTTCAAGCGATCCTCCTGCTTCGGTTTCCCCACCTTTTCACTTCTCTAAATCATGGCACCTCGTCTGACAGAAGCACTGGATATTTGAGATGGAAGTGTCCTGTGGATGTGTGGTCATTATAATCTCACAACCATGAAACCCAAGACCCTGTAGTTGGCGGGTGGCAGGTCTGAGGCTCCCAGCCCCTCACCCTGCCTGTGGTCTGTTTCCTGCCAATGAACTCAACAGTGATTGATATGGCTCCTTACTTCTTCAGAGCCCAGCCCCTCACCCTGCCTGTGGTCTATTTCCTGCCAATGGACTCAACAGTGATTGATACGGCTCCTTACTTCTTCAGAGCATCCTGAAGTTCAGGAAACACTTTCAGAAGCAGAATCTCCTTGAGTTGCCAGAGGAAAAGGCCTCTATTCCCTTTTCCCATCTAGGATATGAAACACATATATGATCAGAGTGTTCTAGTCCTCACTCGGACTCTGGTGACTCTATTTCGTTTGGAGGAGGAATCTATATCTTTGGGCGGTTTCTAATTTTGTATTCCCTGTGTCCATCCTCAAATCTGCCCTCTGGGATTCTCTTTCTCTGAGCTTGCTGTTGTGTGATTGCTCTGCTGGTTCAGAAGTGTCCTCTTTTCCTCCAGCTCCTTGAACCAGCCTGTCTCCTGCTCCTGGTCCATCTGGTGGTGGGACTAGTTTTCAGGGGTGAAGTCAGGTGGGAAAGGAACTGCAGTGGCAAGAAACCAGAGTTTGCCTAGTTCCTAGCCCTTCCCTCTTCCCATTCACTGTGTGTGTGTGTGTGTGTGTGTGTGTGTGGTGAGAGCTAGACAGAGATAGAGAGATGTCCAGGGATGACAAGAGTAGCCATGAGGGAAAGAGTTAATAAGCCAGGAGAGGAGGTGGTGATTACGGACAGTATTAAATGACACCCCAGAGACAGCTGGTGCCAATGGCCCCTAGCTTCTCCTCCCAGTGTCTCCCAGAAGGAGTGGGAAGGAGGAATAAGAGGGAAGATGAAATTGAGAGAGCACCAAAGACAAGCCTGGGCTTACAGTGCTCTGGGGTGAGCTGGCTAGACGGGCCCAGTGGAAGGTGGTGGTGGGTGGCGGGGTGGTTAACCCTTTCACTTCCCTCTAGGCGCTGAGGTCCAGTCTCCACCCACTACTGCCCCAGGGCCTGTCTTCAGCCTCCCTGGGAGGAGAGGTTCCCAGGGCAAGCTGGAGTCTAGAAGCCAGAGGTGTGGCCGGGCACAGGTGTGTGGCCTAGGAGGCAGGCCTCCATGTTCTGTTTCTTTTCTGTCACTCTCACAGTCTCCACTTCCATGACTCCTCTGTGCTGTGGAGAGCACACTCCTATGGCAGGCTGAGGGGAGCATTCTCAGGGAGCTGAATGAAATGTAAAGAATTGGGAGGCTGGAGGCTTGGCCTCTGCCAAGTGAGGCTAGGGGCCACCTGGTCCTTGGACCAGAGTATGCCATCTGGATACTTCTCTTTATTCCTGGTTGTCCTAGCCTTTCCTCACATGTCTAGCTTGAGTCATATGCCTCACTTTCTCCCAGGTAAGATGCTCCTCATTAGGCCCCTGGATTGACCCCATAACTGATGGTAAAGTGTGTGTCCACAGTCAGAGCTCTGAGGATCAAATGCTTCTGTCCAATAGCAGCCTGAGGATAACTGCCTGGGGTTGGCATAAGGGGCTCACCAGGCAGGAAGGTCAGGGAAACTCATTTGTGCCTGGACCTCTGCTGAGCCCATATCTCTCAGGGCAGAAGTGGGAACCATCTGGGCTAATGAGGGGCTGGCAGGCACTAGCAACAGGAGGCAGATAATGGGAGCTGTGTCCTCCCTGCCCAGAGCGAGGCAGAAACTGAGGGTTCAAGCTAGGAGGCGCCAGGTCATGTGAGGCAGATGAATACCAGGAGAACGGGCCACAGGGCACAGCCTCTGGTGCCTCAGGCCAGAACTGGTACTTCCCGTTTCTTCTTTCCTCCCCTCCTCCCTTCCTTCCACATTTACTGGCAATGTGTAAAACAGTAGGAATATAGAAAAGAATAAGAGGCCCTGACCTCTAGGGGCTTACAGACTAGTGGGGAGGCAGATGGGCGAAAAGAACATTGATATTTAAGTTAGACCAAGAATGACTGAGTCAGGAGCTGTGGGAACACTTTGGAGGGACCGGTTACTACCTAGGGGAGCCAGGGATGGCTTCTAGAGGAAGCGAGCTTTGTGTTGGGACTCGAAGGATGAGTAGCAGTCAGCTGGGCTGAGAAGGAGGAAAGGGCATTTCTGGAGGAGGGAAGAGCATGTTTAAAAAGAAACTGGGGAAGGGCAGACTTCCCTAAAGGCCTCCTGAGGGTCTACCCTCTTGGCTCCCTGGGAATATCCCAGCTTCCGAGCCGAGGGTCTCTGGGTGGTGGCTTAGGAGGACGAACCTTCTTTGTGGCCTTCCAGGACCTCCGCAGTTTGACCTCAGTTATACTTCCCTACTCAATCCCTACATGTGTCCCCATTCCCTGGGTCGGCCTCGACTTTCCTGACTCCATGCCTTTGCTCAAGCTGTTCCCCTCAGCTGGGTGCCTTGTCCTCCGACTCCACTTACCTCCTTCGAGGTCTTTCCTAGGACTGCCTCCTTCACGAAGCCTTTCCTAATAATCCCGCAGCCAGGCTGATCACTTTCCTCCCTGCTTGCAGCTGCCTTGACCGCTATGTTTCTTTAAAAGGCACCACTCTTGTTCTCCCTACTAAGTTGATATTAGCATGTGCCGCCTATGCCTGAGGGCAGAGACCAGCCTAACACAAGACTGGCATGGTGTTTGGGAATTGAACTGGATTGACTTGCTAGAGGACCCAGACAGAATGACTTGCAGATAGACTGGCCTGTACTGTTCTGTCCCTACCCAAAGGAACCACATTTGCTTTTTAGATACCTGGAATTCTTCCATAATTTCAGTTTCCTTTCCTGCTTGATTACTGTAGCATCAGGACATCTTTGATGCACCTAAATGTTCCTCTCCATTAGGACAAACATACCATGTAAGTTTACCTCGCAGGCCAATTCTTTTTTCTTTTTCTTTTTTTAAAATTCCAGATTCTTTCAGATCCTGAATTGCGGGCTAATTCTGATAGGTGGTGGGTTCCTGGAACATTAACTTAAGAAGGATTCTGTGGCTGGCTCAGCAGAAAGAATGCTAAGATGGCTTAGCAATGTCTGCCCCAGGGGAAAGAGGGCTCTTTCTGCCTTAGCGTGAGGTTTATCAGTCACTTGTCTTGCACTGAGCCAAGACTGGGACACTGAGAATGTAAGGCCTTTGCCTCTGTTGGAAGCTGATGGCGAAAGTGACTAGAAGACAGTCGGGTGGATCTACCTTCTTGGGATTTACGGTGGCATATCTTCCAGTCAGATGTCTGGATGTCCAGGTCTGTGCTCTGAGGCACCCTTTTGACATGCGGCCCCAGAGAGGCTGTGGAATTTTTTTTTCTTTTTTTGAGACAGGGTCTCACTCTGTCACCCAGACTGGAGTGCAGTAGCGCCATCACAGCTCTCTGCAGCCCAGACCGCCGAGGCTCCAGTGATCCTCGCATCTCAGCCTCCCGAGTAGCTGGGACCACAGGCACATGCCAACATGCCCTGTAGTGAACAGAACACTGGATGAACAGATGGGTGAACAGAATATTGATATGGAAGTTAGACATAGAAGGGATAAACTGGGAGCTGCAGGAACACTTTGGAAGGACCAGTTACTACATAGAGGAGCTAGGGATGGCTTCTAGAGGAGGCAAGCTTTGTGCCGGGACTTGAGGGATGAGTAGTAGTCGGCTGGGTAGACAAGGAGGAAAAGGTGCTGGACCAAGAGCTATGGAATCTTTTTTCTTCTTTTTCTTTTTGTTTGTTTGTTTGTTTGTTTGTTTGTTTTTGAGATGGAGTCTCGCTCTGTCGCCAGGCTGGAGTGTAGTGGTGGCGCAATCTCGGCTCACTGCAACCTCTGCCTCCCGGGTTCAAGCGATTCTCCTGCCTCAACCTCCCAAGTAGCTGGAACTACAGTAGCGCGCCACCACGCCCAGCTAATTTTTGTGTTTTTAGTAGAGATGGGGTTTCACCATGTTGGCCAGGATGGTCTTGTTGTCTTGACCTCGTGATCCACCCACCTTGGCCTCCCAAAGTGCTAGGATTACAGGCGTGAGTGACCGCGCCAAGCCAAGGGCTGTGGAATCTTAACCAGACCTATAGGGCCTTTGTGGCTCAGGAGCCCCAGCAGGTTCCTTAGCAGGTGACGTTGAGGCCATGGCACTGAATTTCCCAGCTGTGGAAATGTTCCCCATCCTTCTCTCTTTCCAGGCTGCTCAGGCCTTCCGGAATGACAAGGGCATATCCAAAGTGAAAGATGTCCGCAGCCATTTTATTTCTTGGCCTTCTGTCTTTGCCCCATGGCACCTGACAGCCATGGTCTCCCCTAGTGGCCTCCCCTGGAAATGCAATGAAGCCTCATTGCATTGTCTTGGTCTTTGGGGGCAGGAGCGGACAAGCCTCCAAGGCCTGGCCTTCCTGAGTCGAATGGGCCCCAAGTGGTTTGTAGTCCAACACTTCTACCCACACAGGAGCGCAGGCTAATGCCCTTCACGGATGGCTCCTGCCTGTGCCCAACACCTCCAGCCATGCTTCTTCCAGGGCCAATGCCTTTGTTCAAGTGGCTCTGCTCAGTGAGTGGGGTCACTTCCTTCAAGCCCCCTTCCTTCCAGTGGCCATTTGATTTCCTCCCTCAGGTCTGCACTCACGCTGGGTCCTCTCAGGTTTCTTCCACCTGAGGATGACTCAAATATCCACGCACCTAGGCAGTTTAAGGCTCTGGGTCAACCCTTGCAAATGTCTTCAAAGCTAGAACAGCCCTTCCCCCATGGCCAACTTCTACTAGCTCTGTGGCCCTTGTCACTTAGTCCAGGGTCACAGCCAGCCCTCACTTGGGGCACATGTATTTCGAGGCCCATTTGCCCAGGGTGGCTGACTGTCTGGGTCCATCTCATTATGGCACACCTTGCCTAGCCCAGGCAGATGAGCTGGTATTCTCCTGTTAGAGTAGACGCTAGCAGCACGACAGTCTTAAATCATCATTACTAATTTAATTTGACAACCCTGACTTTCAGGAAGTTCTTTCTCATCTCTGACCCAAATACCTCCAGCTTAAATTTAATTTCCTCGTACTCTGGGGAATACGCTTCTCTGTATCATGAACCCCTCTTTGGATAACTGAACCACAGTTCAGTCATTTTAGCAGGTTTAGAAGCCCTGGATCCTTTTGCCTTCCTTCAGAGACTGTGTTCTCAGTTTGTGTTCATATGGGCAGACAACAAGGTCTGAGGAACCACCCTGTGCACCAGGCACTGAGTGGATGCTCAGAAGACATCATTCCATTTCTCCTTACAACAACCCAAGAGGCAGATGCTACCGGTATCATCCTACTTAGTTGGTGCAAGACTGAATCTCGGAGGTAAAATAGCTTCACCAAGGTCACAAAGCCAGGATGTGGAAGAGCTGGGTCAATTCCTATACCTAACAAGGCTTTAGAGCAGACATTTGGTCCAGCTGCCAGCTGCCAAACAGGAGACCACTGTGAGTATGTAGGACAGATGTCTGCCTCTGACTTTGCATCCATTTTGTGTCGATTTCTTTTTTTTTTTTTTTGAACGGAGTCTCACTCTGTTGCCCAGGCTGGAGTGCAGTGGCATGATCTTGGCTCACTGCAAGCTCCGCCTCCCGGGTTCACGCCGTTCTCCTGCCTCAGCCTCCCAAGTAGCTGGGACCACAGGCGCCCGCCACCATGCCCGGCTAATTTTTTGTATTTTTAGTAGAGACGGGGTTTCACCATGTTAGCCAGGATGGTCTCGATCTCCTGACCTCGTGATCGGCCTGCCTCCGCCTCCCAAAGTGCTGGGATTACAGGCATGAGCCACTGTGCCTGGCCCATTTTGTGTCGGTTTCTACCTTAATTTTGCATTAATCATTTCTGCCTGCCTAAATGACGGATCTCTGCCTCCCTTACTGCTCCTGCACTTGTTGGTTTGTTGTTTTTAGAATACAAATGCACTGTGCAGGGCTCAGAGGCTTGGAGCCATCTCTGTCTCATGCCAGGGTCTTGGTTCATAGGGAAGCCCTTCATCGGGCTTTGGGGGCAGCTGGATTTGATTTGTCTGTATCTCCATCCTTGTATGTAAAATGAGGATAAAGTAACTAAATTTTGGAATCATTGGATCATTACAATAATAACAATAGCTAACTTTAATTAATTAATTTATTTCTTTTTTAAGAGATAGCGTCTTGCTCTGTCATCCAGGCTGGGAGTACAGTAGTGCGATCATGGCTCACTGCAGCCTCAACCTCCTAGGCCCAAGTGATCCTCCCACCTCAGCCTCCCAAGTAGCTGAGACCACAGGTGTGTGCCACCAAACCTGGCTAATTTTTAATTTTTTGTAGAGAAGGGGGTCTCCCTCTCTGCCCAGGTTTGTCTTGAATTCCTGGCCTCAAGGGATCCTCCTGAGTTGGCCTCCCAAAGTGCTCAGATTACGGGCGTGAGCCACTGCGCCCAGCCAGAGCTAGCTTATTAAAGCAATAACTATGTGCAAGGCACATAGTTTATATGTTTTATTTTATTTAATCCTCACAAAAATCCTATGAGGTAGATACTATCATACTCCTATCACAGGGGAGGAAACAGGCTCAGAGAGGTTACATGACATGTTCAAGATGACAAATTTAGCAAGAAAAAAAGTCAGGATTTGAACTCAATTGCCTCATTCCCAAGCTGGCACCTTTAACTACTATCCAATAGGAAAATAAACAAGTTGCTCTAGGTAAGCCTAGTGTATGGAAAGGAAACCAGATAAAACTGACTGCCTTGTTTCAGCCCTAAACGTCATCTCAGCATTTGAAGACACAAGAAATCTAACTCCTAAAGCTTTGAGAAGTATTTACTGAAGGCTGCTGGCCAGGGCTGGTCTTTACTGAGGGCTGTTGGCTGGAGCCCGAGCCCAGGGCTCTGTTGCTTATTACACGGCATCGTTTCCTAATAAGCATCTTCACTCCGCTCTCCCCAAAATATTCTTCCTCATAGTATCTATTCAGTCCTCTCCTCTCCTGCTCCCTCTTCTGTCTCCTTCCAACCCCTCTTCCTGATCTTCCCCCTCCCATGGCTCCATTCCCTTTCCTTTATGGAGCCATCTACTCTTGTCCTCCCTTTGGTAATCTCGTCTGCCCTTCTGCTCAGTAAAACAAAGATGTTTCACCCACGTCCTCAAAAGGAGGATAGTAAATCCATGTAACAATGAAATATTGTTGTCCTCGGCATGCTGGGCTGTCAATGCATGGCCAAAGCAGATAAAAGGAAACCCTAAGGGGCTGAGGAGACAACAGAGAGGGGATTTAGAAAACTGCTTTCCTCAGGCCGGCGCGGTGGCTCATGCCTGTAATCCCAGCACTTTGGGAGGCTGAGGCAGGCAGATCACGAGGTTAGGAGATCGAGACCATCCTGGCTAACATGGTGAAACCCCGTCACTCCTAAAAATACAAAAAATCAGCCGGGCATAGTGGCACGCACCTGTAGTCTCAGCTACTCAGGAGGCTGAGGCAGGAGAATCACTTGAACCCGGGAGGTGGAGGTTGCAGTGAGCTGAGATCGCGCCACTGCACTCCAGCCTCGGTGACTCAGAGCAAGACTCCGTCTCAAAAAATTAAAAAAAAAAAAAAAAAAAAAAAAAGAAAAGAAAGAAAGAAAACTACTATCTTCACAGGCCCTGCATTCTGTCTCTTTTCCTTCCCTTCCCTCCATCAGTACCGGGGGAGGAGGAGGAGGAGGAGGTGCGAGTATGAATCCCTCCTTACCATCTGACTCAAGTCTGCACATTCTCCAAGACCTGAATTAATCCCTGCCCAGACCCTCCTGGACCAACATGGTACACAGTACCTCCTCTGCCCCTGATTCCTGCTACATATGCCCCTCTTACATTTGCCTTACCTTTCTTGTTACCAAACTTTCATGGTGGGTGTCTCCTCTCCTTATCTAGGCCGTAAACTCCTTAAAAGCAGGACCTTGCT
Organism: Pan paniscus; assembly: GCF_029289425.2. Classification (NCBI taxonomy): domain Eukaryota; kingdom Metazoa; phylum Chordata; class Mammalia; order Primates; family Hominidae; genus Pan; species Pan paniscus. The sequence continues at coordinate 11,861,196 of NC_073259.2, read as the reverse complement.
CTTTCACAGTGCCAGGCTAGGTGGAACTTGACATAGATACTAATTAAAGATTTGCTTGGGAGATGACTGTGGAGTAAGACCTCTAGGAGTGAGGTCTCTGGAGTCTGCATTCGGGCTCCATCACTATGGGGTTGCTTGTCCCTGATTTTTCACGTCTCTGAGTGTCTATGCTATTTGGTAAGATCCTTCCGCACTGACTCTGCGCTTGGCCTTGTGATTTGCTTTGGCCAATAGAATGTGGTAGAAGTGATGATGGACTCTTTCTAGTCTTGGAGCTCCAAAGGCTTTGTCCACATTCATTGTCTCGGAAGCTTCCCACCATGATGAGGAACAAGCTCAGGAGGACAAGAGACCACGTGCAGGAGAGTAAGTCATCCTAGCTAAGGCCATCCTAGACCAGGCAGAGGAAAGCTGACCCATAGCCACAAACGTACGAGGGAGCCCAGCTGAAATCTGACTAACTTGGACCAAATCAGCAGAATGACTTAGCCAACCTGGTTGATTCATGTGCAAAAGTACATTTTTATTATTAGCCTGTTAGTAGATAGTTTTGGGTGCTTGTTATGCAGCACTAATGTGGTGTTGGAGAATGGATACAAGCATTTACCAGCTCTGTGATCTTGGGAAAGTTATTTAATTGCTATACTCTTTTTTTTTTTTTTTTTTTTTTTTGAGACAGGGTCTTGCTTTGTTTCCCAGGATGGAGTGCAGTGGCGTGATCTCGGTTCACTGCAATGTCGGTCTCCCGGGCTCAGGTGACCCTTCTGCTGCAGCCCCCCGAGCTGCTGGGAGTACAGGCGCATGCCCCCACGCCTGGTTAATTTCTGTATTTTTAGTAGAGACAGAATTTCACATTGTTGGCCAGGCTGGTCTCGAACTCTTGACCTCAAGTGATCCACCCACCTTGGCCTCCCAAAGTGCTGGGATTACAGGCGTGAGCCACCACACGCAGCTGATTGCTGTATACTTCAACTTCCTTGTCTGTAAAATGGGAATGTAGTGGATACTGTTGACAGCTTCAGCTGTGTCTCCTCTCCCAGAGATTGCTTCAGCTGAAGAACTGCTTCACCCAAGGTTCTGCTCCCTTTCCTGGGGCTGCCTGTATCCACGGGCTGGCTGATGTGGAAGTATTAAAGTCTGGGCCCCTTGTTCCAGCTGGGGGCAACTCTGCAGGGCCATCCTAGCTGCAGAGCTGCTTGTGGCTGCTGCATCATTCGCTTACCGCCTAATCCCGCTTCATTTCTCCACAAGGGTCAAATTCAAGAGACTTCCAAATCAACCTCTTACCTTCATATCCCCATCTTAGAATTTGATTTCCTGGCCAATCAAATTGGCAAGATCTGGCCAATGAGATAAAAGCAGGTATGTTCCTTAAAACTGCCTGTGGCCAGTGGCTCACGCCTGTAATCCTAGCACTTTGGGAGGCCGAGGCAGGTGGATTGCCTGAGCCTGTGTTGTCAGCTTGGGCAACACAGTGAAACCCCGTCTCTACTAAAATACAAAAAATTAGCTGGGCGTGGTGGTGTGCACCTGTAATCCCAGTTACCCTGGAGGGTGAGACAGGAGAATCGCTTGAACCTGGGAGGCAGAGGTTGCAGTGAGCACAGATCACGCCACTGCACTCCAGCCGGGGCGATAGAGCGAGACTCCATCTCAAAAAAAAAAAAAACAAACACTGTTTTGCCTTCAAACTTTGGATCTATTACTACTATCAATAGCATTTTGAAAAACTGCATACATCTTTGTATATTTTTGAATGTAAAATCTTTTTTTATATTTTAAAATGTAACGTTTAGCATATTATTGTTAACATTTAAGATGAAATAATTCCCTTTAATTTTAACTTTTTATTTAAAAAATTCAAAGTTTTAGAAATTTGCAAGAACAATATAATGACCTTTTGTATACCTTTTACCTACGATTACTGATATTTTGCCCCATTTGGTCTCTCACATTCTCTCTGCGTATCACTAGAATTATTGATATATAATTAAAACAGAAATTATATATATCTATATGTATTTTTTTTATTTTTTGAGACAGGGTCTTGCTCTGTTGCCCAGGCTGGAATGCAGTGGTGTGATCATGGCTCACTGTAGCCTTGACCTCCCTGGACTCAAGTGATCCTCTCTCCTCAGCCTCCCAGGTACCTGGGACCACAGGCACCTGCCACTGCACCTGGCTAATTTTTGTATTTTTTGTAGAGATAAAGTTTCACTGTGCTGTCCAGGATGGCAGAAATATATCTTAAATATATATTCAACTTAAAAAGAAAAAGTTAATTGAGATTGTACTCTTCCCCAGTGAGATGGACAGAGCTACCTCTGTACCCCCAAATTTTTTCAAAGAGAGGCAATATGTGCGGGGGTTTGGCTCATGTGTGGATTTAGGCAGCCTTGGTCTGAATCTTGGTTTTGCTGCTTATGGGCTGTGTGGTCTTAGACAGGTTATTTACCCTCTTTGTGCCACAGAATCTTCATAATATTTGTGTCTACGTCACATGGTTGTGGTGAGGACCAAATGAGTTAATATATAAAGTACTTAGTTAGAACATTACCTGATATATTGTAAGTATGGTTTATGTTTATGATATAATCGAGTGTATCAGTGGATGAATAATTATTTATTGCTAGATAATTAGGGTGCAGAGCAAATTAACAAGAAGATATATCACCAGTAAGTCGGAGGTTTCCAAAAGATGTATTCATGATCATTGTTCAATGCATTACTTACAGTAGAATCATTTCTCAGTGGTAAGTTAATCTAAGAACATGGTAGGAATAAATAAATGAGCAGAGAAGTGATTGATAAATGATAGCAAATTGGAGACATGTAAAAAAAATTTTTCTTAATGACTGAGGTAGGCTCAGTGGCTCACGCTTGTAATCCCAGCACTTTGGGAGACCGAGGCAGGTGGATCACTTGAAGCCAGGAGTTCGAGACCAGCCTGGACAACATGGTGAAAACCCTCTATAAAAAAACAAAAATTAGCCGGGTGTGATGGCTCCCGCCTGTATTCCCAGCTACCTGGGGGGCAGAGGTGGAAGGATCGCTTGAGCCTGGGAGGTGGAGGTTGCAGTGAGTCAAGATCATGCCACTGCACTCCAGCCTGGGTGACAGAGTGAGACCCTGTCTCAAAAAAAAAAAAAAAAAAAAAAAAGTGACGTTCCATTATTCAATAATTGGGAGCAAAAGGGAAAGAAGATTTTTTTCCTACGAGTCTTAGTAAATATAGAACACTAAAGTGCCTTTGATATATGTTTGTTTAACTGGAGGAGGCAATGTTCATCTATTGAAAGTAAATGTGAAACTTTTCACTTCCCCCTTCTTTTTTTTTTTTTGAGACAGAGTCTCTCTCTGTTGCCCAGGCTGGAGTGCAGTAGGTGCGATCTCGGCTCACTGCAACCTCCACCTCCTGGGTTCAAGCGATTTTCCTGCCTCAGCCTTCTGAGTAGCTGGGATTACAGGTGCCCGCTGCCCACGCCCGACTAATTTTTGTATTTTTGGTAGACACGGGGTTTCACCGTGTTGGTCAGGCTGGTCTCGAACTCCTGACCTTGTGATCCGCCTGCCTCAGCCTCCCAAAGTGCTGGGATTACAGGCGTGAGCCACCACACCTGGCCTCACTTCCCTCTTCTTGAAATTGTGCAAAATATTCAGAGAAGAGCAGTCCTGCCAGGGTGGCAGACAGCCTGGCCCTGGGCTCTGTGTGAGGGTTCAGAAGCTGCTCTGCCTGCCTCGAGCTTCACAGGAGATCAGCCTTGTCCGGGTGCTTTTAAGAATCATGATGATCTTTAAGATAGATAAGGCATGGAGCTCTGCCTCGAGCTTATCACATGCATGACTTAAGGTGCTATCACTATCAGTGTTTACTACCTGACTCTCCCTTAGCACTCAAGTATTCCTGGGGAGCTTTAGGGGTATGGAAAGTAATACTGTCCCTACTCCTGCTTCACCCTATCTGAGCCCACAACATCCCAACACATCTTCTTAACTTCACATTTTGCCCTTTACAAAAATATATATATAGCACAGAGAAGACACGAAGACCTACAAGAGGTTTGTGGTGATTTCATTAAACGAAGACTTGCCCACACTGATATTATTATTTATTTTTTAAATTTTTATTTCAGTAGATTTTGGGGAACAGGTGGTGTTTGGTTACCTGGATAAATTCTTTAGTGGTAGTTTCTGAGATTTTGCTATACTCATCACCTGAGCAGTGTACACTGTACACTTTTATCCCTCACCCTCTCCCACCCTTCCCCCTGAGTCCCCAAAGTCCATCATATCATTCTTATGCCTTTGCACCCTCATAGCTTAGCTCCCACTTATAAGTGAGAACATACGATGTTTGGTTTTCCATTCCTGAGTTACTTCACTTAGAATCATGGTCTCCAACTCCATAATATATATCACATTTTCTTTATCCACTCGTTGGTTCAACTCAAACCGATGTTATGAAGCATCCTTTCTTCAGGGCCATGAAGCTTTTACGCTCCAAGCATTCTATCTTAAAATTTGGGAAAGTTGAGAGGTCGTGTGGTGCCTGAAGTGTTCTATGTGGCATGGGTTATTATTATGATTGTTCTTAAGAGAGCCACCTGCCTGGCCTCCCATAGTGCTGGGATTACAGGCATGAGCCGCCACGCCTGACCAGCATGGATTATTTCTTAACACACCCCCTTCCTCTACAAAAGTTATTTTCAGCAATAATCATGAATTGAAGTTTTCATATTGGCCCTCATAAAACAAAAATATTACAACTTGTAATTTGCCTTCCATCTCACTGCTTTTTTTTTTTTTGACAGAGTCTCGCTCTGTCACCCAGGCTGGAGTGCAATCTCAGCTCACTGAAACCTCCGCCTCCTGGGTTCAAGTAGGTCTCATGCCTCAGCCTCCCGAGTAGCTGGAATTACAGGCGTGCGCCACCATGCCCAGCTAATTTTTGTATTTTTAGTACAGACAGGGTTTCGCCATGTGGGCCAGGCAGGTCTTGAACTCTTGGCCTCAAGTGATCCTCCCACCGTGGCCTCCCAAAGTGCTGGAATTACAGTTGTGAGCTACCACACCCGGCCTCCTTTTCACTGTTTTGAATTTTTAACACAAATAGAAAGTCCAAGTAGATAAGAGAAAAATAACTCAAGTTATTCCTTTGTCTTTGCAATCAGGGCACTATCATTGTGTCTTTTGAATCTACCTTCCAAAGGCAGAGATAACGTGGTTCTGTTAGTGGAAAAAAGGGTCCTGATCCAGAGCCCAGAGGGTTCTTGGATCTCGTGCAGGAAATAACTCAAGGCGAGTCACAGAGTGCAGTAAGAAGAGAGTTTATTGAAAGCTATCCTGTTACACAGGAGGGCGTCCTCAGAAAGCCAGCAGAGGACTGCCCTGGCTTTGTTTTAAGTTTTTCTTGTATAGGGGTCTTGTCGATGTAAAGGTTAAACTAAGCTGTGTCTACATGTGGGTGAGCAGACTGCATGAGAGAGTTTATTACTCTGTTGATTTAAAGAAAACTGTCCTTGACGTTTTAGTGTGTAAGTATTAATACATCAAGGTGTAACTATGATTATCTTCAGAGCATATGTTGATACGGGTATCGGGACATGTGGACTCTCCATTGTTGTCGGAGGGTGTTTTTGTAGGCATCTTTAGACTGTTTCCTCAACTGTAAACACACCATGACTGTAGGCTGTTACCAGCAAGGAATGTGCCTTTCTAGCTTTTTGTGTGTGTGTGCCTTTCTAGTTTTAAGATGGGAGTTGATTGGCCAGGTGCTGTGGCTCATACCTATAATCTCAGCACTTTGGGAGGCCGAGTCGGGAGGATTACTTAAGACCAGGAGTTGAGACCAGCCGGGCAACACGGGGAGACCCTGTCTCTAAATTAAAAAACAAAACAAAACAAAAAGATGGAGTTGAGTGTAAAATGGTGTCACTCTGGCTCTCCCAAGCTCCTGCTTCCCTAGCAGCTCCACACGAACGGAGGCACTGACCAGCCAGAAGGAAGAAACGCATGGAGCTGAGTCTGCGGGTATCGGGGGCCCACTGAATAACGAGTTTTCAGCTTTCATTTCTGCATAGGAGATAATGTTATTTATCTATTTTTTTTTTTTTGAGACGGAGTCTCACTCTGTCGCCCAGGCTGGAATGCAGTGGCGCGATCTCGGCTCACTGCAAGCTCCGCCTCCCGGGTTCACGCCATTCTCCTGCCTCAGCCTCCCGAGTAGCTGGGACTACAGGCGCCTGCCACCACGCCCAGCTAATTTTTTGTATTTTTAGTAGAGATGGGGTTTCACCGTGTTAGGATGGTCTCGATCTCCTGACCTCATGATCCACCCGCCTCGGCCTCCCAAAGTGCTGGGATTACAAGCGTGAGCCACCGCGCCCGGCCGATAATGTTATTTAAATGCTAAGTTATAAAAACAAGTTAAATTGAAGTTCACATTTTATTTATTTATTTATTTATTTTTGAGATGGAGTCTCACTCTGTCACCCAGGCTGGAGTGCAGTGGCCTAATCTCGGCTCACTGAAACCTCTGCCTCTTAGGTTCAAGTGATTCTCCTGCCTCAGCCTCCTGAGTAGCTGAGATTACAGGCGTGCACTACCATGCCTGGCTAATTTTTGTATTTTTAGTAGGGGTTTCACCATGTTGGCCAGGCTGGTCTCGAACTCTTAACCTCGGGTGATCCACCTGCCTTGGCCTCCCAAAGTGCTGGGATTACAGGCGTGAGCCACTGCGCCCGGCCGAAGTTCACATATAATTAAAACTCAGTGGTAATGACAGCATTTATTTAGATTTAGAACTTAGACCAATAAAATACTTTTTCAGGGAGGAATGTTTTATCACTGACATTGTTTAGGATTGCTGGCCCAGGGGATAACAAAGAACTTTTGGTTGGTTACTCGTTTACAATTCTCTAAGGACAATGCAGCCTCTATTCCCTGCCTTGGCGGTGGTGGGGAAACGGTTTTCACTACCCTGCTATTGCCTACCTTTCTTTTATAAAGTGGCGGAAGGGTGACTCGTGTCAAAAGGCTGGCGGGATGCCAGCATGAGTCCTTGGCCCCTCTCCTACTTCGTTCCTATCCTGTCCTGTTCTCCATCTTGCTGTTTGGACAGATGTTGCCATCCTGGACCTTGAGGCTGAGAGACTTGTCCGAGGGCTGGCACACCAGGAGGAGCCTAGGACCCTGGCACTTCATCAGCACTCCATGGAAAGTGCTCCGTCTTCAGACTATGTGAGGGAGAAATAAGATCTCATCTTTTCTGGGGTCTCACTCTCCCACCCAGGCTGAAGTGCGGTGGTGAGATCTCGGCTCACTGTAACCTCCGCCTCCTGGGTTCAAGCAATTCTCCTGCCTCAGCCTCCCGAGTGGCTGGGATTACAGGCGCCTGCCACCACGCCCAGCTAATTTTTGTATTTTTAGTAGAGACAGGGTTTCACCATGTTGGCCGGGCTGGTCTTGAACTCCTGACCTCAAGTTATCCACCCACCTCAGCCTCCCAAAGTGGTGGGATTACAGGCATGAGCCACCATGCCTGGCCCTCTTTTCTGAGGTTTCTGACACTTTCAGGGATCAGGGACATTTATGCCGGAGTCCTGACATTTAAGCCGAGGTCTGAAGAATGAATAGGTATTTTGTGAGTAAGAAGAGGGAAGAGAATTTCAAGGAGTTGGGGACTTGGGTAGGAAAGCTGAGAGCCAAGAGACCACATGGTGAGTTTGAGGAACGGAAAGAAGCTTTGGATGGGGGAGCTCAGAGTGCCAGAGTGTCTGGAATAGGAACCCCAGAAGGACTTACTTGTGCAGATGATTGATCTGTGCTCATTGGCATTACCTAACATTCTGTCTGGGAGTTCTGGGGTGCTAGGAGGTTCTCAGAGGCCAGACCAGGAAATCCAGGGCCTCACCTTCCCAGGGTTGCCCCAGGCAACCTCTGTTTGTAAAGAATCCTGTTTATTATCTGCTGACTCATGATCATCTGTGGTTGCTATGGTTCCCACCAACAATGAAGCATAAATCCATTCCTAGAGGGTGGGGTCTGCAAGGTGGGGCTGTTCTCTTCCTTTTCTGGCTCCCAGCTCCTCGCAGCTTCCCAGCCTGCAGCAGTGGGGTTGGGGGGTGGGGGGGTTGGGGGAGTGTCTTTGTCTATGGAATCTCAGATGTGGGGCTCCTTGGAAGGGTGGGACAAGGAGCTCAGTGGAGTGAAGGGACAGATCTCTGCAGTCAGGGCTGGGACCACGTCCACTGAGTGAGAGAGAACCGGGCAGCTCTAAGCTGATCAGAAGCCCTGTTCCCTCTGCATAACTAGACGAGGAGCCCAGGAGATGGAGAGAGAGAGACTCCAGGAAGAGTTAGAGCAGGATTAGGAGACCTGGCCCCTTTCTCCACCAGGGACAAGCAGAATTTGTTCCCCAAAGTGGTGGCAGATACATAAATGTGAAGCTGGGAGAAGCAGTTGTTTGGCAACAGGCAGAGATGTATATATGTTGTATAAAGGAACCAAGAGAAAGGGAAGCTAGAGGGACAGGTGGACTTTGGAAAGATTATTTCATTTCACACATTTGCACAAAGCCTTATAGGTTACAAAGCATTTGTGCATCTATTTTCTCATTTGCTTGTCACAGAAGCCCTGTGAGGAAGCCAGGGCAAGAAATATCAATCCATTTGAAAATGAGTAAACATTGGCTTATAAAGGTTGCTTAACATAGCCAAGGTCAAAAACGGACTAGAATTTAGAGCTCTTGGCTCATAGTTCAGTGCTTTCTTTAAACTTTTTTTTTTTTAAACAGAGATGGGTCTCTCTGTGTTGCCCAGGCTTGTCTTTAACTCTTAGACTCAAGCAATTCTCCTGCCTTGGGTTTCCAAAGTGTTGGGATTACAGGCTTGAGCCACCACACCTGGCCCAGTGCTCACTCTTTCTTTTCTCTCTTTCTCTCTCTCTCTCTCTCTCTTTCTTTTTTGACAGAGTCTTGAGTCACCACACGTGGCCCAGTGCTCGCTCGCTCCTTCCTTCCTTCCTTCCCTCCCTCCCTCCTTCCCTCCCTCCTTCCCTCCTTCCTTCCCTCCTTCTTTCCTTTCTTCCTTCCTTCCCTCCTTCTTTCCTTCCTTCCTTCCTGCCTGCCTGCCTGCCTGCCTGCCTACCTGCCTTTCTCTCTCTCTCTCTCTCTCTCTTTTTCTTTCTTTCTTTTTTTCAGAGTCTTGCTCTGTCACCCAGACTGGAGTGCAATGGCAGGATCTTGGCTCACTGCAACCTCCACCTTCTGGGTTCAAGCAATTCTCCTGCCTCAGCCTCCCAAGTGGCTGGGATTACAGGCGCCTGCCATCACGCCCAGCTAATTTTTTTGTATTTTTAGTAGAGATAGGGTTTCACCATGTTGGCCAGACTGGTCTCGAACTCCTAACCTCAGGTGATCCACCCGTCTCGGCCTCCCAAAGTGCTGGGATTACAGGTGTGAACCACCACGCCTGGCCACCCAGTGCTCTTTCTATCAAATAAATGTCTCAAACTTGGGCTTTCGTGGGTCATTTTAATGGGTGTTTAATACACACAAAGTGCCAAAATTTTGGGTCAACTTAAAAAATTGTCAGCTAGGCGCCACCAGTGGGTCATGCCTGTAATCTGTGTGCTTTGGGAGGCCAAGGTAGGCAGACCACTTGAGGTCAGGAGTTCGTGACCAGCCTGGCCAATATGGCAAAACCCCGTCTCTACTAAAAATACAAAAATTAGCCGGGCATGGTGGTGGGCGCCTGTAATCCCAGCCACTTGAGAGGCTGAGGTGGGAGAACCACTTGAACCCGGGAGGCGAAGGTTGCAGTGAGCCAAGATCATGCCACTGCACTCCAGCTTGGGTGATAGAGTGAGATCCTGTCTTGGAAAAAAAAAAAAAATTGTCACTGCTGGTGTGGTGGGGCACCACCTGTGGTCCCAGTTGCCTGCAGAGGCTGAGGTGGTCGGATTGCTTGAGCCTGGGAGGTCAAGGCTGCAGTAAGCTATGATGACACCACTGCACTCCAGCCTGGGCATCAGAGCAAGACCCTGTCTCAAAAGAAATTTTGTCTCAAATTTTAAAATAATGTATTAAAACATGAAAAAAGTAACAACGGTGTCTCTGTTTTAAATCAAGGAGAAGGACATTGTCATCTTCATTAGATTGTTTATATTCAGCTTGGTGTCAGACTATTGTGATGGACATTCTCGGGGAAGGTGATTTGCCGCACCACCAGGATCTACATCTGTAAGTACACTACATTCAAAATTTGGAAGATTGTTTTAACCCTGGGTGATGGTGGAAAATAGATTTCTTATCCAACCCTTGGCTTCATTGGAAAGTACTTCATGTTCTGATGTGGAATTTCAACTGTTTTTTCATTGTGGTAAAATATACATAACATGAAGTTTACCTTTTAATCTCAGTGGTTTTAAAATATACTCAATAATAAAAATATACTCAATAATATGTTTTTGATTTCTTTCTAAAAAAAAATCCAATGTTGGGAAATAGTAAAGCGTTGATGTTGCAACTGTGCCAGAGTTCTAAGTTCAAGAAATCCTGGTATTTTATTTCTAACATTAAGGTTGTAAAATGCTGGTCCTGAGTCATAGGTTCTGGTGTGTCACTAAGATACACTACTTGAACAAACCCTTTGCAATTAGATGAATGCTCTTCGTTAGCATATCAATGTCACAAAGTGTCATCCTGCATTTAGAAAAACTTGTGTGATGGAAAGGAAAAAGTAAAACTATCTCTGTTTGCAAATGACGTGATATTATATATAGAAAACCCTAAGGAATCTACAAAAATAATTAGAATCTACAAAAAATAATTAGAGCTATAAAACAGTTCAGCAGAGTTGCAGGATACAAGATCACTTACATTACTAGTTCCGGGCTCTTCTATGTACAAAAATCAGTTGCATTTCTATGCACTAGCAATGAATAACCTGAAAATGAAATTAAGAAGATCGTCTGCTTAGAATAGTATCAAAATGAATAGAATACTTAGGAATAAGCGTTTTTTTTTTTTTTTTCTGGAGACGGAGTCTCACTCTGTCGCCCAGGCTGGAGTGCAGTGGAACCATCTCGGCTCACTGCAAGCTCTGCCTCCCGGGTTCACGCCATTCTCCTGCCTCAGCCTCCCAAGTAGCTGGGACTGCAGGTGCCCGCCACCACGCCTGGCTAATTTTTTGTATTTTTAGTAGAGATAGGGTTTCACTGTGTTAGCCACGATGGTCTCAATCTCCTGACCTCGTGATCCACCCGCCTCAGCCTCCCAAAGTGCTGGGATTACAGGCGTGAGCCACCGCGCCCTGCCAGGAATAAATTTAACCAAAGAAATGCAATAATTGTACACTGAAAAATATTGTTGAAAGAAATTAAACAAGGTCTAAATAAAATCAAAGGACAGCCTATGTTTATTGTCTAAAAACTTAATATTGTTAAGATGTTGATACCAAATTTATCTACAGATTCAATGCAATCTCTATAGAAACTGTCCCCCCAAACCCCAGAAATGGACACGCTGATCCTAAAATTCATACAGAATTGCATGGGACCTAAAATAAACAAAACAATCTTGAAAAAGAACATAGTTAAAGGATTCATACTTCCTAATTTTCAAAACTTACTGCAAAGCTACTGTAATCAAGACGATGTGATATTGGCATAAGGATAGATAAACAGACGGATGGAACAGAATCCAGTCCACACACCGACAGAACAGAATCCAGTCCACACACGGACGGGAATAGAATCCAGTCCACACACGGACGGGAATAGAATCCAGTCCACACACCGACGGAACAGGATCCAGTCCACGCGCCGACGGAAGAGGATCTAGTCCACACACCAACGGGAATAGAATCCTGTCCACACACCGACGGAACAGAATCCAGTCCATGCACCGACGGAACAGGATCCAGTCCACGCGCCGACGGGAATAGAATCCAGTCCACACACCAACGGGAATAGAATCCAGTCCACACACCGACGGAACAGGATCCAGTCCACACGCCGACGGGAATAGAATCCAGTCCACACACCAACGGGAATAGAATCCAGTCCACACACCGACGGAACAGGATCCAGTCCACGCGCCGATGGGAATAGAATCCAGTCCACACACCGATGGAACAGGATCCAGTCCACGCGCCGACGGAAGAGGATCCAGTCCACGCGCCGACGGAAGAGGATCCAGTCCACGCGCCGACGGAAGAGGATCCAGTCCACGCGCCGACGGGAATAGAATCCAGTCCACACACCAACGGGAATAGAATCCAGTCCACACACCGACGGAACAGGATCCAGTCCACACGCCGACGGGAATAGAATCCAGTCCACACACCAACGGGAATAGAATCCAGTCCACACACCGACGGAACAGGATCCAGTCCACGCGCCGATGGGAATAGAATCCAGTCCACACACCGATGGAACAGGATCCAGTCCACGCGCCGACGGAAGAGGATCCAGTCCACGCGCCGACGGAAGAGGATCCAGTCCACGCGCCGACGGAAGAGGATCCAGTCCACACACGGATGGAATAGAATCCAGTCCATGCACTGACGGAACAGAATCCAGTCCACTCATCTATGGTCGATTGACTTCTACCAACATTACCAAAACCATTCAGTGGGGGAAAGAATAGCCTTTTCAACAAATGATGCTGAAACAAATCGATGTCCACATGCAAAAGAATGAATTTGAACTCATATCATACCATACCTAAAACTTAACTCAAAATATATCAAAGATCTAAATGTAAGAGCTAAAACTATAAAAGTCTGAGAAGGAAATATAGGTGGAGCCTGGGCAACATAGTGAGACCCTGCCTCTACAAAATATAAAAAAAAATTTGCCAGGCATGATGGTGTGCTTCTTGGGAGGCTGAGGTGGGAGGAGCACTTGAGCCTGGGAGGTTGAGGCTGCAGTGAGCCGCCATCGCACCACTGTACTCCAGCCTGGGCAGCGGAAGGAGACCCTGTCTCAAAAAAAAAAAAAAAAAAAAAAAAAAACGGGAAAACAGGTGAAAATCTCTATGATTTTGAATTAGGTAATGGTTTCTTAGAAATAAGCACAAGAATCAAAGAAAAAATAAATTAAGATAAATCAAACTTTACTAAAATTAAAAACATTGTATGTTAAAGGATACCAACAAGATAGTGAAAAGACAATCCACAGAATGGAAGACTATATTTGCAAAATATCTACCTGATAAGGGCCTAACATCCAGAATACGCAAACAACTCTTTTTTTTTTTTTTGAGATGGAATCTCGCTCTGTCTCTCAGGCTGGAGTGCAATGGCGCAATCTCGGCTCACTGCAACCTCCACCTCCTGGGTTCCAGTGATTCTCCTGCCTCAGCCTCTCGAGCAGCTGAGACTGCAGGTGCCCACCACCACGCCCGGCTATTTTTTGTTGTTGTCATTGTTGTTGTTATTTTAGTAGAGACAGGGTTTCACCATATTGGTCAGGCTGGTCTTGAACTCCTGAACTCAGGTGATCCACCCGCCTTGGCCTCCCAAAGTGCTGGGATTACAGGCGTGAGCCACCGTGCTCGGCCTATACAAAGAACTCTTACAACTCAACAGTCAAGACAACCCAAGTTGAAAAATGAGCAAAGCATCTGAATAGTCTTCAAAGAAGATATAGAAATGGCTAATGAACACATGAGAGGATGGTCAACTTCATTAGTTATTAGGGAAATGGAAATCAAAACCACAATGAGATATCCCTTCACATCCACTAGGATAGCTATACAATAAAAAAAAAGGAAAACAGGCGGGCGCGGTGGCTCACGCCTGTAATCCCAGCACTTTCGGAAGCCGAGGCGGGCAGATCACGAGGTCAGGAGATCAAGACCATCCTGGCTAACACACAGTGAAACTCCATCTCTACTAAAAATACAAAAAGTTAGCCGGGCGTGGTGGCGGGCACCTGTCGTCCCAGCTACTTGGGAGGCTGAGGCAGGAGAATGGCATGAACCCGGGAGGTGGAGCTTGCAGTGTTGCAGTGAGCCGAGATGGCACCACTGCAGTCCAGCCTGGGTGACAGAGCGAGACTCAATCTCAAAAAAAAAAAAAAAGAAACAAAAAAACAGCGTTGGTGTGATTATAGAGAAATCGGAGCCCGCATATACTGGTGGTGGGAATGTAAAGTGATTCAGCTGCTGTGGAATACAGTCTGGCAGCTCCTCAAAAAGTTAAATATAGAATCACCATATAACTCAGCAATTGCACTTGTTGGTATATATCTGAGAGAAGAGAAAACATGTTCACACAAAGACTTGTACATACATGTTCACAGCAGCATTATTCATAATACCAAAAAGTAGTAACAACCCCGACATCCATCAAGCAATGTGATGAATGAATGAACTAAATGTGGCATGTGTAGTCCCAGCTATTTGAGAGGCGGAGGCGGGAGGATCTCTTGAGCCTGGTAGGTTGAGGCTGCAGTGAGCCAAGATCACACCACTACACTCCAGGCTGAGCAACAGAGTGAGAACTTTTCTTAAAAAAAAAAAAAAAAAAAAAATTAGCCAAGGTAATTCAAATGTCCATCCAGTGATGTGATTAATGAATGAACAAAATGTGGCATAACCATACAATGGAATGTTATTCGGCCATAAAGAGGAATGAAGTTCTGTTGCATACTACCACATGCGTGAAGCTTGAAAACATTTTGTTAAGAAGCCAGTCAGATATTGTGTGATTCCATTTATATAAAATGTCCAGAATAGGCAAATCCATAGTGACAGAAAATAGATTAGCAGTTGCCAGGGGACAGCATAGGGAGAGAATTCGGACTAACTTTTTTTTTGTTTTTTAAATACGGTCTCACTTTTTCGCTCAAGCTGGAGTGCAGTGGCACAATCAGAGCTCACTGCAGCCTCAACCTCCCAGGCTCAAGTGATCCTCCCACCTCAGGTGCACACCACCACACCGGGCTAATTATTTTATTTTTTGTAGAGATGGAGCTTGGGCATGTTGTCCAGGCTGGTCTCAAACCCCTGAGCTCAAGCGATCTGCCTGCCTTGTTCTCTCAAAGTGCTGGTATTACAGGTGTGAGCCATTGTACCTGGTCTTTAAAATGGTGACTTTTTTTTTTTTTTTTTTGAGATGGAGTCTTGCTCTGTCGCCCAGGCTGGACTGCAGTGGTGCGATCTCGGCTCACTGCAACACTGCAAGCTCCACCTCCCGGGTTCACGCCATTCTCCTGCTTCAGCCTCCCAAGTAGCTGGGACTACAGGTGCCCACCACCATGCCCGGCTAATTTTTTGTATTTTTAGTAGAGACGGGGTTTCACCGTGTTAGCCAGGATGGTCTCCAACTCCTGACCTCATGATCCGCCCATCTCGGCCTCCCAAAGAGCTGGGATTACAGGCGTGAGTCACCGCGCCTGGCCTAAAATGGTGACTTTTAAATTATGTGAATTGTATCTCAATTAAAATGCCAAATTAAAACAAAACGCAGTTCACCTTTGCTCTCTAGGGTCAGAGCAGCTCATGGTGTGTGTGTGTGGGGTGGGGCGTTGGAGTGACGGGGAAGCATTCCCTTGTACATGCTGCCTGTTTCCACATGACCATGTTGAAAGGAATGTGTCCTTCGTGACTGCAGCCTGAGTCACACGAAAGCCATTTCAGTCTGTACATCAGGAGTTTTGCAGCCATAAAGAGGACTCTCGCTGGGCGCGGTGGCTCACGCCTGTAATCCCAGCACTTTGGGAGGCCGAGGTGGGCGGATCATGAGGTCAGGAGTTCAAGACCAGCCTGGCCAACATGGTGAAACCCCGTCTCTACTAAAAATACAAAAAAAAAAAAAAAAAAAAAAAAAGCCAAGCATGGTGGCGCGTGCCTGTAATCCCAGCTACTCAGGAGGCTGAGGCAGGAGAATCACCTGGAGGTTGCAGTGAGCTGAGATCACACCACTGCACTCCAGCCTGGGCAACAGAGCGAGACTCTGTCTCAAAAAAAAAAAAAAAAAAGGACTCTGCTAGCACATACACATCATGGTGTTTGCTCTTGTGTGCTGGTTGCCATTGTTATGTGACATGCAACAGTGGCATCTGATAAAACTGCTTCTCTGTAAGTATTAATGTCATTAACCTCCCAGCTGGTTTGTCTGACTTCTTTGCCGTCCAGTGACTTGCAGCTGTAAGAGTGAGGGCAGTTTTGAAGGATATGCTATATTCTTGCACAAAATTAATTTTTTATTCTGGGAAATGTTGCTTTCTGCTTATTCTGGAAAAAAAAAAATCAGTAGACTCTGATTGTGACTGATACAAAAGATCTGATGACTTTGAGCCAAGATCTGACATTTCATAGCAGATAATTCACTGGGGACAAGGAGTGAATAGCCAGTAAAACCCAGTTTCTAGATACTCTCTGAGGTAGCTCTTCTCTACAGTTTCTCTTTGCTGCTTGGGCTAAATAATCATTTACATTTTTCCTTCTTCCTAGCACATACAGCTATTTTATATTCCCAGTGAAATCCTGTTCACTGTTTACGTGGATGACATTATTCTGAGCTGTCAGATATATATTTTCATTTTCATTGCTACTCTGATGAGTCAGTGAAGCAATTTTGAGCCATTTAATAACTTTTGTAATTTGGAGATATTGCACAACCATATGAATGCATAAAGCATATTTTAAAATATAAACAACAACATGCATAGGATGGAAAATAAGATTAGCCCAGGTGGCTGGGCACAGTGGCTCATGCCTGTAATCCCAGCGCTTTGAGAGGCTGAGGTAGGAGGATTGCTTGAGCCCAGGAGTTGGAGACCAGCCTGGGAAACATAGTGAGACCTTGTCCCCACAAAAAATAAAATTAGCCAGGCATGGTGGTGCATGCCTGTGGTCCCAGCTACTTGGGAGGCTGAGGTGGGAGGATCTCTTGAGCCCCGGAGGTTGAGGCTGCAGTGAGCTGAGACTGAGCCTCTGCACTCCAGCCTAGGCAACAGAGTAAGACCCTGTTTCAAAAAACAAACAAGCCAACAAAAGGATTAGTCAAGGTAATTCAAGCAGTCCTGGAAACCCCTTGTGCCAATTTTAAGATTGTAATAATTACTAAAAACATAATCATTATTAGAACGTAATGATATTTCTGTGACAGCCATAATCGCTGTCATTTTTCAGATCTGTGAAAAGTAGGGGAACAAAATTGTTGATCACTTTGTCCTCTGAAACTATCTGTCTACCTGCGGACCTGTTGAGTAAACTGTCCTTGGGCCTCACTCTGAGAAACATTTCACTGCCTTAAGAGATATCAAATTCCTAAGAGATGGGCTGTGGGGAAGATGACTGAAGGACAGATGGGTGTACAAATCTGGAGGCTTGAGGGGAGACAGAGTGGACTCCGGCATTTTCCGAGTCCTACATTTCTTCCTCTGGCCTGGGAGTACGCAGCAATGATTATGATCTACCACCAGAGGGCACTGTGGCACTAGGGACGCCAGCCTTGGACCCCCTGGGTCTGGCGTTCCTATTCTTCTCCACGTGTTCTTGACGGCTACCCAAAGAGCTTTCAGCTCTTTAACCACATTAATTTCGTTTCTTTCCTTACATTCAGGGTTCTTAACCTGGCAACCATGGTAGGACTTTTTATGGTCAGTGAACCTCAGAATTTATATATATATGTCTGAGTAAGTGTATATACCTCTATCTAGAGGTAGTTTATAGTTGTAATCAAGTTCTCGAAGGTGTATGTGACCGTCTTCTCCCACCAAAAGTCAAGAATTATTGCCTAAGTAGTAGTATCCCCTTGAAGGGGTAGAATACAGTGATGTTAGGGACCAGTTGGTTGACCAGGGGCAAACACTTTTTATAGGTTATTTAATACAAGCCTCAAACTACCTTGCAAGATGTCTCCATTTTACCAATGAAGAGCCTGAAGTTCAAAGAGGCTAAAGATTGCCCGGGTCACCCAGCTAGGAAGTGGTGAGGCTGGGGTTCAGCTCCTGGAGTGTCCAGCTCTACGCTGTTGCTGCACTGAGAGAGAGCCTCACCCATTCATCAGCAAAGATGTGGAAGGCACCAAGGACATGTCCAGAGCTGTGCTGGGTGCTGAGGATAGTCTGGCGACCAAGCAGCGTTGGTTCCTGCCTTCGGGGAGCTTCATGCCTGGAGGAGGTGGTGACGGCGGTCGTGGGGGTTGGAGATAGACACTAAACACACAAGCGTGTAGCTACACACTGGGAACTGTGCTCCAAAAGAAATGAACAGGGCACAGCAGAGACTGTGGGGAAACCTGCAGGTACACTGGCTAGGGGAGGCCTGTCCGAGGAAACAGCATATTAGCTCAAGGTGAAGCCGGGACTGTCTTCAGGGAGGGAGAGCCCGGCCTGGCTGGGCAGGGGGTGCAGTCAGCAGGGCTTTCTAGGCCAGGTCAGTAATTCAGACTTTATTCTAAGGGAAACAGTACACCACCGTGGAGTTTAAAACAAGGGAGAGGCTGGGCCAGTGGCTCACGCCTGTAATCTCAGCACTTTGGGAGGCCAAGGCAGGTGGATCACCTGAGGTCAGGAGCTCGAGACCGGCCTGACCGACATGGTGAAAGCTGAGGCGGGAGAATCACTTGAACCCGGGAGGCAGAGTGAGCCGAAATCACGCCACTGCACTGCAGCCTGGGCGACAGAGCAAGGCTTCCTCTCAAAGAACCAAAAAGTGAAAGCAAGGGAGAAAGAAACTTGAGCTAATTTATGGGTTTTTCTTTTTAATAATGGCAAAAAAACAACAACCATAAAATGTACCATCTTAACTTTTTTTTTTTTTTTTTTGACGGAGTTTCGCTCTTGTTGCTCAGGTTGGAGTGCAATGGCGTGATCTCCGCTCACCACAACCTCCGCCTCCTGGGTTCGAGTGATTCTCCTGCCTCAGCCTCCTGAGTAGCTGGGATTACAGGCATGCGCCACCATGCCCAGCTAATTTTGTATTTTTAGTAGAAATGGGGTTTCTCCAGGTTGGTCAGGCTGGCCTCAAACTCCTGACTTCAGGTGATCCACCTGCCTCAGCCTCCCAAAGTGCTGGGATTACAGGCGTGAGCCACTACGCCTGGCCCCATCTTAACCATTTTTAAGGGTACATTTCAGTTGTGCTAAATGCGTTCACACTGCAGTGCAACCTATTTCCAAAACTCTTTGCACCTTGCCAAGCTGAAAGACTGAACCCATTAAACAATAACCCCCCATTCTCCTCTCCCCCGGGCAACCGCCATTCTACTTCTGTCTCTGTGATCTTGACGATGCTAAGTGGAATCATACAGTGCTTGTCCTTGGCTTATTTCACTTTGCATAATGTCCTCACTGTTCATTCATGTTATAGCATGTGTCAGAATTTCCTTCCTTTTTAAGGCTGAATAATATTCCACTGTATGTAGCATTTTGTTTATCCACTCATCTGCTGATGGACACTGGGAAGATTCCTTTTTTTGTTTCTTTGTTTTGTTTTATTTTGTTTTGTTTTGTTTTTGCAGCAGAGTCTCACTCTGTTGCCCAGGCTGGAGTGCCGTGGCACAAACATAGCTCACTGCATCCTCAGCCTCCTGGGCTCAAGTGATCCTCCTGCGTCAGCCTCCTGAGTAGCTGGGACTACAGGCAAGCACCACCACACCAAGCTAATTTTTAAAATTAAAAAAAAAAAATTTTGTACAGACAGAGCCTTGCCATGTTGCCCAGGCTGGTCTTGAACTCCTGGGCTCAAGTGATCCTCCTGCCTTGGCCTCCCAAAGTGCTGGGATTATGGGTGTGAGCCACTGTACCCCGGCAGATTCCATCTTTTGGCTGTTGCAAATAACGCTGCTATAAACCTGGGTGTACAGGTATCTCTTTGATACCCTGCTTTCAAGTTTTTTTTATTTTTAATTAATGTTTTAGAAATTATAAAATACATGAACATGGTACAAATTCCAGAATCACTCTGGCTGGGGTGGAGGAGAGATTGGGCGCAGTGAAAAGTGCAAGGGTGTTCTGTGGTCCGGGTCAGAGTTGGGCTGGCCTGTCATGTGGTGTGGGCCTGCTGATGGGACGGGTGGACAGTGAGGCTCTGTTTTAAGGTCCTGGAGGCTTTCAAGTGGTGAGGTCAAGTAGGCAGTCAGGTATAAGTCTTGAGCTGAATGGAAGTCTGTGCTGGAGAGAGACTTTGGGAGTCAAGGTGCTGGGGATGGTATCTAAGGTAAGCGATGGCCTAGGCCTAGGCAGACTGCAAATGGAGAGGAAGGGGGCCGAGACCAGTCCCTGATGCTTAGAGTTGGGTGGAGGAGGCACAGAGTGGGAGGAAAAGCAGGAGGCTCAGTGCCAGGAGCTGACTGAGCGGGGAGCGGCCTACAATGGAGGCGACCACTGTGAAGGACGATGGGGAGAGGACGAGGCACCCACTGTGCTCGGCAGGCAGCGCAGAGGCTGATGGTGACTTGGACAAGAGCAGTTTCAGCCGGGAGGGAGTGGCAGAGGCCAGAGGGAGTGCAGCCTCGTGAGCAGGCAGCTCTGGAGAAGCTGGGCTCTGAAAGACAGCAGAGAAACGGGGCAGTCGTGAGTGAGGGGGAGGTGGAAAGGAGAGTGCTTTGGGTGATCGTTTTGGCTTTTTAAGATGCCCGTGTTACCAAATGCATGTTTTTTGTTTGTTTTGTTTTGTTTTGTTTTGACACAGTCTTACTCCTTCACCCAGGCTGGAGTGCAGCAGCACGATCTCGGCTCACTGCAAACTCTATCTCCTGGGTTCAAGCGATTTTCCCGCCTCAGCCCCCCGAGTAGGTGGGATTACAGGCAAGCGCCACCACGCCCGGCTAATTTTTGTAGTTTTAGTAGAGATGATTTCCCCACGTTGGCCAGGCTGGTCTCGAACGTCTAACCTCAGGTGGTCTGCCCGCCTTGGCCTCCCAAAGTGCTGGGATGACAGGTGTGAGCCACCGCACCCAGCCCCCAAATGCATGTTTTGATACTGAAGGAAAGATCTGGCAGGGAGAGGGTAAAGATGCAGTCAGCAGAGTGGGGACACATGAGAGGACAGAGTCCAGGGTGCCTGTGGACAGCTGGCTTTTAGGGGCCCCTCTTTTGTGCTATCAGGAAAGAAATAGGAGGCAGGGTCTCATGTAAGTGGTGAATTTGGCCTTAGGAAGTTAAGAAAGTTCTTGTCTGATGACTCTACATTCCCCACGAAGGGAGCAGTGTGTCAGGTGAAATCGGGGGCGTGGTTGGGGGAGAAGAGTTCTAGGCCACTGGAGACTGTGCATGGTGGCCACATGCACAGTTTGTGAAGTTGGGCGAGAACCAACTTCACAAACATCTTAGGTCTGTTGGTGCCACTGGGAGCCCACTGGAGGGTGATGACAAGAAGTGACAGTGCCCTCATCTGCTCTGGTGGTTGTGTTTCCTCCACCAATGCTGGGCGCTGTTGGCGTGGCCTGGAGCGGTTCATCTGGGGCAAGGCTTTGTCAGGAGAGTATGACGGGAGGGAGAGAGAGGGAAGGGAATGGGGGACTTCTGCAAAGGAGTGGCTCTCATGAGGAACCCTTGTCTCTCTACTGGTTGACGTGAGAAGAGAAGCCAGAGGAGGGATGGCCTTGGGGGACAGGTGGACAGAGAGGGGGATGGAGACAGGGCCTCGGAGGTAGGTCAGTTTCAGGTAAAGGACAAGGTCAGGATGTGCCCCAGGAGTGGGAGGCTGGGGTGGAGGAAGTGGTCAGCAGAGCAGAAGAGGACAAGGAACAAGGAGGCCCTGGTGGCAGACAGGTCCCCCGTGTGGATGAGGAGGCTGCCTAGAATAATGAGAGGAGTGGGTGCAGAGCAAGACGGGAGCCAGGGGCCGAGCAGGAGGCCAGAGGAAGACAGTGACGAGGAGAGAGCGCTGGAATGGGATGCCCTGAAAGGATGTTCATAAGGAGGGGGTGCGGTGGGGGTGGGGGTGGGGGTGGGGCGTAACTTCTGGAAGCAGCCATGTGGAGCCTGGAGGACACCAACCTCATTTCCTGCCCCTAAGGTGTGTGGGGAATGTGAGAATAAGATCAAGGCTAGATTTGAGGAAGAATTTTCTGACCCCATAGGATATGAGGCATGAAGACTGGCCACTAAAGGAATGCTAGGAAGTATCTCTTTTCTTTCTGGGGAGGTTTAGGACCAGAACTGACTCCCACCCCCACTCCTTCACTTCCCTCTCCTCCAGTCTTTTGGAGGTCTGTTAGGCACTGCCTGGCGTCCTTTGGTCTAGGTCTCGTTCACTCAACAAACCTATTGAGCCCCAGAGGCTGGCTATTCTAGGAACTGGAGACACAGCAGGAACAAAACAGAAGGAGGAGTTCACTTCCCAGCAGAGGGTTTGTTTAGGTTTGTTCTTGGTGCAAAGCTATCCAAAAGGAGAGTTACTCATGGGTGCTGGAATTGGGATGTGGAGTGAATTCAGAGAGTGAGTCACTCTTGCTGCCTAGGGGTGGGGAAAGGTGGAGTGGCAGTGGCGGGAAATGGAAAAAGGCCAGAACTTGGTGTTTGAGGACTGGGGCTGTGTGGCCTTGAGCAAATAATTTGTTTTTCCTGTTGCTGACCTGGAAAGCAGGGGAGAGTCCCTCATTCCCCACATTGCTGTGGAATTAAATGAATGTGTTGCTCAAATAACTAAGAGCTATGCAAATTATCCTTATGCCATTCCTTAAGTCTTCACTCCCTTCTCCTAGTATGGGCACAACAATAGCAGCCCTCTCCCGCCCACGGTAGGTGTATTAAATACAAAACTATGCGCAAAGGCTCAGCACAATGGTAGGTGGCACCGGGTAAGTGCTGGTCACCCTCGTTAGTCCAGTCTCTGTTCAACGCCAGTGAATTCGCCACCATCTCAGGACCCAGCTCCACCGGGAAGGAGAAATGGGTAACTGTCCCAGGCAGAGGGCTGTGAGTCAGGGTGCTGGGGCCAGGCATGGATCTGCTGGGCACTCACATTCAGGACCTTAGTCCCTTGGGGATGACGGTGGAGGAGGAAGCCCCCGATGAGGAAGGCTTTTCTGCCTGCTTCCTTCTCCCTTGCACCCCAGAGCCCCTCATCCATCCATTCATTTCGTACATTTCTATTGTGGGACTATGCGGGCAAACGGGGCTTACAAGTCAGGATCGGGTGGAGAGCAAGACAGAGGAGGCCACTGCTCTCAAGGGCCTGCCGACCAGGCGCAGGATCAGGTCACTCGCCATCTCCCTGGAAGCTAAGGGCTATTTCTGGTCTCTCCTCTGCAGGCTGGGTGGGTAGTTGGGCTGTTCCAGCTTCCAGTTCCCACTTGGCCTTGGCTTGGGGTACCAGGAGAGGGCCCTGAAACTCATTTTTTAGAAGCAGAAGTGGGCGCGGGGGCAGTGGCTCATGCCTATAATCCCAGCGCTTTGGGAGCCGAGACCGAAGGATGGGCTGAGGCCAGAAGTTCCAGACCAGCCTGGACAACACCGCAATACCCGGCCTCTACAAAAAACGAAACAATTAGTCGGGTGTGGCGGCGCGCCCCTGTGGTCCCAGCTACCCAGGAGGCAGAGGCGGGAGGATCGCTTGAGCCTGGGACGTGGAGGTTGCAGTGAGCCGACATCGCGCCACTGCGCTCCAGCCTGGGCGACAGAGCGAGACCTCATTATCTACAAGAAAATTGAAAAATACTCCAATGCACCCCATATGTCCTTGGATTCCCGGGTTGCCGCCGATTGGCGCTTTCTCGCCAGAGCTCAAAGCCAGCTCGGCGCTCCGAGGAGGGCGCGGACGGGGCGGGGCGGGGCGGGGCACCCCGGCTGCGCTTCCGCGCGTGGCCGCGAGGGGGCGCGGCAGGACGGGCCTGCCAGGGCGGCCGCGGGTGAGTCAGGGCGGCGCGAGGATGAGTCAGCCCTCCGTGGGCTTACCGCGCCCCCTCCGCCCCTGGCTTCCCCGCCCGGCCGCGCCCTGGCCGCCGGCTCGCCCTGACCCTCGGGGATCCCAGGCTCTGCGCCGCCCTGCGCCCTCCCGGGACTCCCCTGCCGCCAGGAGACCGCGCCTCCCGGGAACACAGGGCAGGGCGCGCGGGCCTGGGCCGGGCCGTTCCCGCGGACCCTCCCGTCGCTCCTTTCCTGGGGCCGGGCGTGGCTTCCCTCCCAGAGCGGGTTTCGGGGCCGGCCCCGGCTCGGCCCGGATTCGAGGGACAGCTCTGCCAAGGCCCGGCCACGGGCGGCCGCCGCGGGGGAAACGTGCCCCCTGGCTAACGCATGGGGAGAAAGCCCGCTCCGTTCTTGGGTGTGCCCCGGTGTTTCGGCCTCTTCTCAGAGCAAATCAGGAAAAAATAGGAACTCCTGGGTGGGTCCCCGCTTGGCAGGTTGAAGAAGGTGTCCTGACAGGATCTGGCTCAGAAGCCGAGTGTGTTAAAGCTGCAGAAAACTTGCCAAACCTGGGCCACCGGCCTCACCTTGGAGATCCCGCCCACGGACGGACGCAGGGACTCTCCAAAAGTCCCAGAACTCACAAGTCAGCCCTGCTGGGCCTCCCACTCACAAGGTGCATGCAAAGTGCCTAAAATAGTGCCTGGCGTATAGTCAGCGCTCCACTAAGATTGCATTTTACAGATACAGGTGACCCTGAGCAACAGGGCGTTCAACTGCGAGAGTACGTTTATTCGAGAATTTTCTGCTGACTCTGGGACAGCAAGACCAACCCTCCTCTCCCTCCTCCCCCTCTTCCTCAGCTTTTATGCCTGATCTACTTCCATTTATGAATAGTAAATACACTTTCTCTTTCTTATGATTTTCCTAATAATATTTTCTCTACCTTCCTTTATTGTAAGAGTACAATATATAATACATATAACATCAAATACGTGTTTACCCACTGTTTATGTTATCTGCAAGGCTTCTAGTCAACAGTAGGCTATTGGTAGTTAAATTTTAGGGGAGCCAAAAGCTATACTCAGGTGTGGGAGCCTGTAGTCCCAGCTACTCAGAAGGCTGAGGTTGGGGGATTGCTTGAGTACCCGAGTCCAAGACCAGACTGGGCAAAAGCGAGAACGTTGCCATTGAAAAAAAAAAAATTATGTTTGACTGCTTGAGGATTGATGCCCCAATGCTTGCATGTGCTGTTCAAGGATCAACTGTATTTTATGTGTATAATTTGAGGTATATAATTATATTTATAGATGCATATTTATATAAACACATATGGATATTTATATATCTATGCCTACTAGCTGATCTTTATGTGTGCCAGGTACTGTTCCAAGTGCTCCTCAGGCATCAATGATCTCATTTGATTTCACAACCACACAAGGACATAAGGTGCTATTATTTATCTGCATATGGTAGCTGAAGAAACAGAAGCTCAGAGAAGCGAGATAACTTTCTCAAGAGCACACAGCTAGGAAATATAGTGCAGGAGTTCCCCCGACTCCCTAACTTTAGAGGCCGTGTTCAGATATTGGTGGAGTCTGGTAACATACTTACTATCAAGGGTTCAGCCCTTCACAGTGTCTGAAGAGCAAAGTGTTAAACCCAGCCGTGGGAGGAGGAGCCACTTTCCTTATGGAAATCTGCTGCCCTTGCTTGCTCTGCTCCTGCCACCAGAGAACCAAGCTCTCTGGTTGTTCCCAGGTGCCAAGGGGCCAGAAGAGACTCACTTGCCACTCTTTTCTCCTTGTTAGCTCTCCATATGGCCCCAGGACCTGGTCTCTGGCGCCCGCCATTCCCCTTGCTGGTTTGTTTGTTTTTTTGTTTGAGATGGAGTCTCGCTCTGTTGCCCAGGCTGGAGTGCGGTGGTGAGATCTCGGCTCACTGCAACCTCCGCCTCCCAGGTTCAAGCAATTCTCCTGCCTCAGCCTCTCCAGTAGCTGGGATTACAGACGCGCACCACCATGCCCAGCTAATTTTTTGTATTTGTAGTAGAGATGGGGTTTCACCATGTTGGCCAGGCTGGTCTTGAACTCCTGACTTTGTGATCTGCCTGTCTTGGCCTCTCAAAGTGCTGGGATTACAGGCTTGGGCCACCGCACCCGCCCCCTTGCTGGTTTTGTAGACGACACTTGCTGATTTGGGGTGGGTTATCTTTAGCAAGGTTTCCCATTTACCCGTGAGCAGAGCAGGGCTGACTTGGGGTTCATTAGAATCTCTCGAGACACGTTCAACACACAGATTCCCCCGGCCTTTTGAAAGCGGTGGTTCTCAACCTTGATTGTACAATGATACAGTGGACTTAAAGGGAATGCTCGTGCTTGAGCCCTCCCGAGAGATTCCGATTGAGTAAATCTGTGCTTCTCCTTGGGCATCAGGATTTCCACAAGCTAGGCTGAGGTAGCCCTAGGAATCTATACTTCGAAGAAACGGTTCCTGTGATTTTCCTGTGCAGCTATGTTTCAGGGTGGACTCCCTTTCTTCTCACTGGTAGAGTGCCCAGGATTTTCCCACTAGGGTGGTTTTGGAATAGAGGTTAGAGGTGAGTGCTGCTTTTGGAGTCCTGTCCCTTCTCAGCCTCTTCTGGCCCCTGCCTCAGTTTACTGGATTTCTCTCCTTACCAGGCACCAGTATTCTCCCCCTCCCAGTGGTGTTCATTCCCTCAGAGGTTCTGGGCAGAGTAGACCCTCCTCTGAGCTTTTCACCTGGGGTTGGACCCTTGAACTCTGAGGGCTTAGAGCGGCCCTGCTGGCAGCCCGGGAACTGTCATGAGCTCTCACATCTGTCTGCTTCTCCATGCGTGTGTCTGCTTCCCTGTGTGAGCTGGAGGGAGGGATCGCATCTCCCCTCCTCTGGGGCAAGTTGTTTCTCCCTCTCTTTCAGTATTGCTTTCCACCCTGGAGTAATGTTGGGTCTGGTATCTGCCAGCTTCATAGCATTTATTATTTTTTTTTGAGACGGAGTCTTGCCCTGTCGGCCGGGCTGGAGTGTGGTGGCACGACCTCGGCTCACTGCAACCTCTGCCTCCCAGGTTCAAGTGATTCTCGTGCCTCAGCCTCCCGAGTAGCTGGGATTACAGGCATGTGTCTCCATGTCCGGGTAATTTTTTTTCATTTTTGGTAGAAATGGTGTTTCACCATGTTAGCCAGGCTGGTCTCGAACTCCTGGCCTCAAGTGATCCACCTGCCTCAGCCTCCCAAAGTGCTGGGAGTACAGGCGTGAGCCCCCGTGCCTGGCTTGATAGCCTTTTTTGTTCTTCTTTGGATAGCAGGTATTTTTCCTGGGTTCCAAGTGTTAAGCTAGGAGTCTAGGGACCTATGTTCTAGACTCACTCTGTACCCTGGGACATACCATTTAACCTCTTTGACCCTCAATTTCCTCAACTGTTAAATGGGTACCTCACAAGATTGCAATGTGGTTCAAATAAGATAGTCTGCAAAGACATGCTTTGGTGACTGTGAGTGACACCAATGTGATCCTGATGGAGCTTTCTCTTGCCTCGTTGGCAGAGTGAGGGGTAATTGCCCTTTTTAGGGAACCCCCAAGATGTCAGCAGCTGATATTAAAGTCTCTGACAATGGGAGGTCCTAGAATCTTGCCTCTGCTCCTCATTGAATCCGAGTGTGTGCACTGAGTGCCTGCTGTATGCACCCAGCATGGAGGTGGGTTTGAGGCAATTCTGGGCTGTTTGTAGGGCAGTAAGGCAATCCACATAGGAAGGTAACTGTATCATGCTGGGTGAGAACTGCGTGCTCTAAGCAGTGAATGTGTTGGAATTTCACCGGGGTAGTGCAGCCTATATAGCCAGCGATCGAAGACTTTATGCAGAGGAGGAATCTGAACTAAATGAGCTCAGGGGGGCAGGTTGGAATTAGGAGGGCAGAGAGGAGGATTAAAGCAAAGTGGCCCTGAGAGGGGCTGCAGAGCAGGGCTGAGGGGAGGCCTGTGGGAGAGGAGAGTGGCTTGGCAGGCCGCCCTCGCCCTGCTTCCTGGGGTAACCTCGCCCAGCAGGACTGACCAGCATCAAAAGCCTGTGTCACAGTGAAGTCCCCTGAGTGAGGCTATGGCCCCCTCCCTTCCCACCTTTGCCTTTCTAAGCAAAAAGGAACATCCTTCTTCTAGGAGTCCCTCCTGGAGGGAGACCTGGTGCCCTGTCTGTCTAGAATCTGCAGCTCCCTGGTAACCATTTTTGGTGCATTTACAAGGAGGGAATACTAAAATCCCCTCCCATCCTGGGCCTTGCTCCTTGTCCCACTGGCAGGGGCAGGGGCAGGACAGAGTTTGGTATGCTGTGGTGTCACCACACCAATGAAAGCTGCTTGCTGACCACAGGCTGAATGTTCTAGGTGGCAGGTCACCCCTCCTGGACAGCGGCCATCTGCCGCAATCCTCCCTCCTTCGCTCTGGGTTATCTGGTACCCCCTGTGCCATCTCCCTCTGTAACTTCTTCCCCTCTATTTTCCTCCGCCTACAACATGGCATGCCAGCCCGAGCTTATCACCCTACCCTGAGCCAGCAGCATCCATTGTTCTCATGCTTGGGAATGGAGCAACAGGGGAAGTCACTCCGTTTGGGGCCAAGGAGGAAGGAAAGAGGGATGGGACTGAATGGGTAGGTGATGGAAAAAGTGACTTCCAGCCATTCCCTGGCCTGACCTGGATGGCAGCTTAGCGTGGTTGCCATGGTGATAGCCAGACAAACACCCACACCCCTCCCCACCAGCCCCAAACTGCATAATGGTGGTTGTGCCTTTTCCCAGCTCGAACCCCTCAGGCTTCTGCCTGGTGTGGAGTTCAGATTCCTCAGGCTGAGCTGCTCTTGCCTCAGTTTCCCAGCCTGACCAAAGGAAGCAGGTAGGGCTTCTGGGATAAAGAGCATGTGCTGGCCCTTCCCTGTGTGCCCCGCAGACACACACTCCACCCCACTCCCCATGCCCCAGGGCCCACCAGGCTGACTTCTCCGCTGCTTCTGACGGGCTCCCTTGCCCTCTGGGTTCCAGTCAGCCAGCGGGAGGCACCAGCAGGAATCGGAGGGTGAGAGGGGAGTAGATGGGACACCCACTCCCTGCTGGGCTGCTGGTGGGCAGTGGCTACCTCCCTCTCCTGAAGGCCATAGCTCCTGTCAGCAGCTCCCACCGAAGCTCCAGGTCTCCTGGCTCGGGTTCCCTGCTCCTTCTCCTGCTCCCCAGCCCTGGAGGGGGGGCCTCGGCTCTTGCTGGCTGCAGTGGGCCTCACTGTCCCTTGTTCCTTGTGGACTTCCCTCAACCCTGCCCACCTCTCCACAGTAAGCTCTTCTGTTGAATTCTCCTTGGTCACCCCTTTTGGATACATTCTGTTTGCTGCTGAGACCCTGACTGCTACAGAGAATGTCTCAACAATGAAGGGGGAGGCTGGACGCGGTGGCTTATGCCTGTAATTCCAGCACTTGGGGTGGGCAAGGTGGGCAGATTGCCTGAGCCCAGGAGTTTGAGACCACATGGCGAGACCCTGTCTCTACAAAAACTACACACACACACACACACACACACACACAATTTAGCCGGGCGTGATGATGCATGCCTGTAGTCCCAGCTACTCAGAAGGCTGAGGTGGAAAATCACCTGAGCCCTGGAAGCCAAGCCGAGCTGAGCAGTGCTGAGCTGAGCAGTGAGCTGAGGTCACGTCACTGCACTCCAGCTTGGGCAATGGAGTTTGTCTCAAAAAAAAAAGGAAGGCGGGCGGCTGTCTCAGGACACCTTTTTTTGTGGTCAGGGCTCTGGCAGGTTGAATGTGTGGGTGGGGTGGCCTCCCAGGTGTAATCTGAGATGCACCCAGAAGGCTGCCCTGCCTGGAAATAGCCAGGCTGAAACCTGAAGTTAGAGGGCCATTCTTGTGGTCTAAAAACTTTCGGGAAAGATTCCACATTCCCCAGGAAGGGGGGTGTCATAGCCAATCATTCATTTCTCTACCTGCCTTAGTTTCATCAGATAAGAAGCTTGACTGCAAACTTCAGAAATGCAAAGACTGTGTCTGTCTTCACTGTGTAGACATGGGGCCTGGTGCCGAGTAGGTTGAAATAAACAGCTGTTGAATAAACTTATTTACCACTCAACAGTGAGTGGTGAGTGCCTACTGTGTTCCCCTATGTTCCAGCTGGAGTCATTGGGAAGCAGGATTTTTCACTCTGCTGAGGTTGCTGGGGAATATGGAGTTGGGTGGGGAGCTGTTGCTGCATGTCTCAACACTGCACCTTTCCAGGTGCACAGAGCCAAACCCCTTGCAGCTACCTTTGACTCTGTCTCACACCAACACTCAATCCATTAGGAAAGCCTGCAAGGCAGATCCGAACCCAGCCACTCCTCACCCCGTCCACGGCTGCCAGCTGGCTCTCCCACCTGGAATCCTGCTCGACCTCCTCCCTCCTCACTAGTTTCCTAACTCCCACCTTCCCCACCTCCCACAGTCTATGCTCAACACCAGTCAGAATGACATTTATTTATTTATTTATTTATTTATTTATTTATTTATTTAAGACCGAGTCTCACTCTGTCGCCCAGGCTGGAGTGCAGTGGCGTGATCCTGGATCACTGCAACCTTCTCCTCCCGGGTTCAAGTGATTCTCCTGCCTCAGCCTCCAGAGTAGCTGGGATTACAGACACCTGCCGCCATGCCTGGCTAATTTTTTTTTTTTTGTATGTTTAGTAGAGACAGGGTTTCACCGTGTTAGCCAGGATGGTCTCGATCTCCTGACATCATGTTCTGCCCGCCTCCACCTCCCAAAGTGTTGGGATTACAGGCGTGAGCCACTGCCCTCGGTCTCAGAATGACCTTTAAAAATAAGTTGGGCCGGGTACGGTGGCTCACGCCTGTAATCCCAGCACTTTGGGAGGCCGAGGTGGGTGGATCACGGAGTCAGGAAATTGAGACCATTCTGGCCAACATGGTGAAACTCCATCTCTACTAAAAATACAAAAATTAGCTGGGCGTGGTGGTGCGTGCCTGTAATCCCAGCTACTCAGGAGGCTGAGGCAGGAGAATCACTTGAGCCCGGGAGGTGGAAGTTGCAGTGAGCCGAGATCGTGCCACGGCACTCCAGCCTGGCAACAGAGGGAGACTCCATCTCAAAAAAAAAAAGTAAAGACATAAGTTGGATTATGCTATATTTTTACTCAAAACCCCATAATAGCTTCCCAGGACACTTAGAGTGAAACTAAAGTTCTTGCACTGGCCCCTGAGGTAGGCAGCCTCAGGTGATCCCTGCCTCGTGGTGGTCACGCCCCTGTGTAATCACCTCCCCTGAGCGTGGGCTAAACCTGGTGACTTACTTCTAACCTACAGGATACTGCAAAACTGGGGGGCAGGTGGCTTGCGCTTGTAAATCTCGATATTTTGGGAGGCTGAGATGGGGGATTGCTTGAGCCCAGGAGCTTGCGATCACGCTGGGCAACATAGTGAAACCTAGTCTCTACAAAACATACAAAAATTAGCCAGATGTGGTGGTGCACGTCTGTAGTCCCAGCTACTCGGGAGGCTGAGGTGGGAGGATCGTTTGAGCCTGGGAGGTTAAAGCTGTAGTGAGCCGTGACTGCACCACTGGACTCTAGCCTGGGCAACAGAATGAGACCCTCTCTTAAAAAAATAAAAATAGGCCAGGCGCGGTGGCTCACTCCTGTAATCCCAGCACTTTGGGAGGCCGAGGCGGGCGGATCACGAGGTCAGGAGATCGAGACCATCCTGGCTAACACGGTGAAACCCCGTGTCTACTAAAAATACAAAAAATGAGCCTGGCGCGGTGGCGGGCGCCTGTAGTCCCAGCTACTCGGGAGGCTGAGGCAGGAGAATGGCGTGAACCCGGGAGGCGGAGTTCACAGTGAGCCGAGATCATGCCACTGCACTCCAGCCTGGGCGATAAGCAAGACTCTGTCTCAAAAAAAAAAAAAAATAAAAAATAAAAAAGACTATGTGGTAAAAGTAGTGGATATTGCTCCTGAGATTGGGTTATGAAAACCTGTGACTGCTGTCTTGCAGCCTCTCTGTCTCTCTCCTTCTTGGCTTGCTTACTTTGATTCATCAAACTGTCATGTTGGAGAAACTGTGCGAGGCCTCTGGGCAATAGCCAACAAGGAACTGAGACCCTCCGTCTAGCACCTGGTGAAGAACTGAACCCATCAAAGCCCTGTGAGTGAGCGTGGAAGTAAGTGGCTCGTTCCTTCTCCAGTTGAGCCTTGAGATGACAGCAGCCCTGGCCAGCACCTTGCAGCCCATGAGGAATCTTTTTTTTTTTTTTTTGAGATGGAGTTTTGCTCCTCTTGCCCGGTCTCAAAAGAAAAAGAAAAAGAAAAGAAAAGAAAAGAAATGAAAGAAAAAGACACCACGAATCCAAGATGGCGTCAGTCATACCACTGAAGGACAAGAAACTTCTGGAGGTCAAACTGGGGGAGCTGCCAAGCTGGATCTTGACGCGGGACTTCAGCCCTAGTGGCATTTTCGGAGCGTTTCGAAGAAGTTGCTACCGGTACTACAACAAGTACATCAATGTGAAGAAGGGGAGCATCTCGGGGGTTATTACCATGGTGCTGGCATGCTACGTGATCTTCAGCTACTGCCTCTCCTACAAGCATCTCAAGCACGGGTGGCTCCACAAATACTACTGAAGAGGACACGCTCTGCACCCCGTACCCCACGACCTTCTAGGCCTGAGCCCCTCTGTGAGGAACACAATCTCGATCGTTGCTGAATCCTGTCATATACTAATGGGAATTAACCCCCAAATAAAAGATGACTGGTAAAAAAAATTTAAAAACATAAAATAAAAATAAATAAAAAAAGAAAAGAAATATTTGATAAATGAATGAAGGAAGAATACACCTGAAAATGAGGGAAGCAGAGCTGGTAAATGTCCAAAGCCAGACCAACCGCTGGTGGTACCGTGTGTACCCTGGAGCCCAGTGTGCCTGGATGGTTCAGGTCCACAAAGCCAAAGACTTTCCTTTCACTCATTGGCCAGTCTGAATAAGGTTTACCGTCACTTGCAAGCAAGAGTCCTGAGTAATATATGGGATTAATGAGGAATATAGTGTGGCTGCGATGCTGAAGGAGGACAGGAAAGGAAAATGTAGGGGGCCGGGCGTGGTGGCTCACGCCTGTAATCCCAGCACTTTGGGAGGCCAAGGCAGGCAGATCACGAGGTCAGGAGATCAAGACCATCCTGGCTAACATGGTGAAACCCCGTCTCTACTAAAAAATACAAAAAAAATTAGCCGGGTGTGGTGGTGGGTGCCTGTAGTCCCAGCTACTCGGGAGGCTGAGGCAGGAGAATGGCATGAACCTGGGAGGCAGAGCTTGCAGTGAGCCGAGATCACGCCACTTCACTCCAGCCTGGGCGACAGAGTGAGACTCTGTCTCAAAAAAAAAAAAAAAGAAAGAAAATGTAAGGAGAAAGGGAATGGTGGGGCAGCCATTTGTGAGCCTGTACTGTGTGCCCAGTAGTGGGCTGGCTTTGTCATGTATATCTTCGCTTTTCATTCTCCTGACAACCTTGTGAATTAGGTGTTGTCCCTCCCACTTCACAGGTGAAGAAACTGAGTGAGGTTAAGTGCCTGATCTAAGATCATAAAGCTAGCGAGTGGCAGAGGTAGAAGGAAATCCAGGTCTTTCTGATTTTAAAATCCCATGCTTTCTTGGTGGTTTATTTTTCTCTCTCTCTTTTTTTTTTTTTTTGCATCGTGGGTTGGCCAAAATCTCCAAATATTTTCACTACTGCTGGAGCCCTGGCAAAGGCAGCAAGTGGGGTGGCTGCCAGAGGCTGGGGCCGAGGAGGGAAGGGAGGAGGGGTACATGTGAGGGCCCTTTGTAGGCAGGTATTTATAAAGCTGGGGCTTCTCCCTTGTAACAAATATCAGTGATATTTCTCCTGGCTCTTAGATGGGGGAAGGTATCTTCGCCTCTGTTCCCAAGTACACATCCAGGGAAGGCAGTGCCTGGAGGTCAGGTGAGGCCAGGCTGGCCTGGAGAGGTGAACTAAGGCTGCTGGACTGAAGGCGTCCTGGAGGTTTTTTGTCCACCACATGAATGCCCCGCCTACAGCCCCCTCTGAGAGAAACTGAGCTTCTCCCGGCTCCCTGCTGCCCGTTCCTAGGGTGTGCATTTCCTGTTCTGACCCACATGGCCCTGTCCCCTCTGACCTCAGCTGACTGGCCCAGCATTGGGCACCCTGCCCAAGGGCAGCCCCATCACAGCTGACCAGGGGTCACTGGGGGGCTTTGGCCTCTGAGCGATGTGATGAGCTGGGCCTCCTGGTAGAGGGGGCAGAAGCAGGAAGACACATTGAAAAAGCAGAAAAAGAGGTAGCCCACTAGAGAGATGACCATTTCGGCCTGGCGTGGGTGCCTGAGCGCTGTCTGCTCTCTGAATTAAGAGGCCTGCTGCATGGCTGCTCCTGGGGCCCGGAACGCTTCAGTCCCTTTGTGTTGTCAATTCTGGACAAGAATCCCGTGCTGTTTTAAAAAATTTTTTATTACTTTTAAATTAATTTATTATTATTTTATCTTATTTTTAAAAATATTAACTTCCCATACTACACTGATGTGTATTTTTGAGTTTATACTCTTTTTTTTTTTTTGAGACAGGATCTTGCTCTGTTACTCAGGCTGAAGTGCAGTGGTGCCATCTCAGCTCACTGAACTCCTGGGCTCAAGCAGTCCTCCTGCCTTGGCCTCCCCGGTAGCTGGGACCACACCTGTGCTCCACTGCCCTATTTTTATTTATTTATTTATTTGAGATGAAGTTTTGCTCCTGTCACCCAAGCTGGAGTACAATGGCACAATCTCGGCTCACTGTAACCTCTGCCTCCCGGGTTCAAGCAGTTCTCCCTGTCTCAGCCTCCCAAGTAGCTGGGATTACAGGCATCCACCACCACGCCTGGCTAATTTTTGTATTTTTTAGTAGAGATGAGGTTTCACCATGTTGGCCAGGCTGGTCTTGAACTCCTGACCTCAGGTGATCCACCCACCTCGGCCTCCCAAAGTGCTGGGATTATAGGCATGAGCCACGGCTCCTGGTCTCCCCTCTTTTCCAGTCTAGCTTGAGTGGGTACGATTGTGGTCACCCAAAGAGGCAGACAGGACAGTCTAGGCTGCAGAGCCTGATGTGGTCTGCCCCCCTTCATTCACAAGGATCATGACACTCGGGCCTGTGGCCTCCCACAACTGGAACCGTGGGGAGGGAAAGGAGGGGCCAGGGGGGAACGTGGTTTTCAGTCCTGACATCACAACATACCTCAGTCGTGGGTGTGTTTTAAGTAATCTGTTATTCATCATAACCAAAGCACTTGTGTGTATTTTAAAGCACATAATTTGCTTCTGTAACCACATCAAATTTCCAAAGGCCCAGAAGGGTACACGCTGAAAAGTCCCCTTCCTTCCCTCTGGGCAGCTCCCTCCCTTGAGGCAGCCATCCTTACCAGAATTTGGGCATCCTTCCAGAAACATTTTGTGCACCTATCAGCAAACACTCTTGTACACATTCCTCCTTTCCCTTATTTAGTACCCAAATGTTAGCATATTATTCCCATTACCCTGCACCTTGTTTTTTTCATTTGTGAATAATTAACTAACTTTCCCCCCAGTGAGAGCAGGTTTGAGATCATCCCCACAACAAAGTCACTTCTGCCACTTGCCTTCCAGGGCACCTTTCCGAGCGGGAGAGGGGGTTAGTGAGCAGGGCCCGGGACCCTTTGGGAGGGTGTGTGTGTATTCGTGTGTGTATGTGTGTGCGTGTGTGTGCGTGTGCATGTGAGACCTGCAGGACAGCCTCACTTGGAAGACCTGGTTTTAGGTCTAAGACCCCACGAACAAGCCCAGGGCCTTAATCCCACTCCGGTTCAGTTTCCCTCCCACAAAGAGGAATGACAAGCCTGTTCCCTGGGGCTGTTGAGGTTGGAATGAGGACGTGTTAAGAAACTGTCTTGTGAATTGTCTAGTCCTAGGTGGTGAGCGGTTATTGTCAGCCAGACAGATTCAAAAGCTTCTCATCCATTTTCCCTTAAGGATGTGTCTGGCCTTCTCTGCTTACTCCCAGCCACCTCCCCATTCCCTGCTGAAGGCATTATCTCCTCATGGAGCTTCCCTCCCACGTGGACCTGCCTGTTTATGGGCATCTGCTCTCCACCTCACCTCCCTTCCGCCACCCCCTCTTGGGCACCTGAAACCACTTCTGCTGGAGTGCAGCAGTGCAAATACAGCTCACTGCTGGCCTTTTTTTTTTTTTTTTGAGATGGAGTTACGCTGTGTCACCCAGGCTGGAGTGCAGTGGCGTGATCTCCACTCACTGCAACCTCTGCCTCCCGGGTTCAAGTGATTCTTGTGCTTCAGCCTCCCCAGTAGCTGGGATTACAGGCATGAGCCACCAAGCCCAGCTTTTTTTTTGTATTCTTTTGTAGAGACAAGGTTTCCCTATGTTGCCCAGGCTGGTCTTGAACTCCTGGGCTCAAACAATCCACCCACCTCAGCCTCCTAAAAGTGTTGGGATTATAGGTGTGAGCCACTATGCCTGGCCCCTTCATATGTGCTTGCTTTTTTTTTTTTTTCAAGACGGTATTTCACTCTTGTTGCCCAGGCTGGAGTGCAATGGCACAGTCTTGTCTTACTGCAACCTCTGCCTCCCAGGTTTAAGCAATTCTCCTGCCTCAGTCTCCTGAGTAGCTGGAATTATAGGCATGCACCACCACGCCTGGCTAATTTTATGTTTTTAGTAGAGATGGGGTTTCACCATGTTGGCCAGGCTGGTCTCGAACTCCTAACCTTAGGTAATCCGCCCACCTTGGCCTCCCAAAGTGCTGAGATTAGAGGCGTGAGCCACCGCACCTAGCCTCTTAGTGTGTGTGTGTGTATATATATATATGTATATATATATACACACACACATATATATACACATATATACACATATATATACACATATATATATACACACACATATATATACACATATATACACACATATATATATACACATACATATATATACACACACACACATATATATATATATACTTTTTTTTTTTTTTGAGACGGAGTCTTGCTCTGTTGCCCAGGCTGGAGGGCAGTGGTGCAATATTGGCTCACTGCAACCTCCGCCTCCGAGGTTTAAGGAATTCTGAGCTTCAGCCTTCCGAATAGCTGGGATTACAGGCGCGTGCCACCACGCCCAGCTAATTTTTTTGTATTTTTAGTAGAGATGAAGTTTCACCATCTTGGCCAGGCTGGTCTTGAACTCCTGACCTCATGATCCACCCGCCTCAGCCTCCCAAAGTGCTGGGATTACAGGCGTGAGCCACCATGCCCGGCCGCTTCTTCATGTATTTTAATTGAACATTTAAGGAACCTTTTGTGTCAGTTGTTGTTCTAAGCACTTGGATGTGTTAACTCAATTTTCCCAACTACAACCCAAAGAGGCAGGTACTATTACTATCCATTTTGTTGTGTTTCGTTTTGTCTATTTCTTTTTTGGAGATGGGGTCTCCCTATGTTGTCCAGGCTGGTCTTGAACTCCTGGACTCAAGTCATCCTCCTGCCTCAGTCTCCCAAAGTGCTGGGATTACAGGAATGAGCAGCCTTACTAGCCATTTTACAGATGAGGAAACTGAGGCTGGAGAAGTTAAGTGCAGCTGCACTGAGTGCATCAGGCACAGGCAGGCAGTGCTGGTGCTGGTTTCAAAACCAGGCCGCCTGCTCTAGAGCCTGTGTGGCTGGCCCTCCCTCACCCCCTGTCTTCCTTCCTTAGGTAACTCCTTTGTAGTATTAATACCTTGGTCTCAGCTTAAATGTCACTTTCTCAGGGAAGTATTTCCTAAGGCCCCTCCTGCAGTGTAAGTGGCCTTCTGAGGGCTCTTGGGTCCTCTGTATCTCTTGATCACTTCTTGTTTTGTACTGTAATTGCTTATTTATTTGTCTGTGCTCAGTCCCCTGGGTTTGGGTACGTTTGTTTGCCCTTAGATCTGATCTGCCTTGCATACAGAAAGCATGCCATGAATGTGAGCTGAGTGACCTTTCCATGATGCAGCGCTGCCTGGAGCTGTAGGAAGAAAAGAGTCCCCAGTGGTGGTTTGGCCCAAGAGGGAGGAACGTGAAACTAGAAACAGACCGGGAGACGTAGCCGTGCCGATACATGTGTGCGTTTGGGTGTCTCAAGCGGTGGTAAAGAGAGCATGGGTTTCAAAGTGTGGTGAACCTGGTTCAAATCCCCACTTCACCACCTGCTGCAGTATGATCTAGAGAAAGTTCTGGAACCTGTTTGTTTCTCATTGACCTAAGTTACCTGAAAGGGCTGGCACGACGCCAGTGGGCCCTGCTTCTGCTGCTGCTGCCAATGTCCTTGTGCAAATGGCCTCCGCCTTCTGCACTTCTGTTCCCATCTGCAAAACAAGAGCCTTGGCCAGGGCATTTCTAAGGCCACTTCCCTGTTTAAGCCACTTTAGCTCGATGGAAGCGTCTCAGGTTTTATACTCTGGAACATTTGGATATAGCTGGGAATTTCTCTCCTGGAGGAAGCAGAGGGTGATGTTTCAGCCAGCAATCCTGCACCCGCAAGAAAGCCTGCCCCTGGTCAGCAGAAGAGCAATCAGAGTAGCTGCTTATGAAGATGGAGTGGCCTCTACCACAGAGGTACCTTTCTAAAGCTGCTTGGGAATCAGATTACAGTGCTTCCCTCCTGCTAGCAGGGAGGCCGGGTGTGCTGATAAGACCTCACATGTTTCTGTGCAAAACTGATCTACATTCAGCTTCACAACAGCCCTGGAGACAGTGACCTTGACTAACCACCGGCCCATGCTGGCCACAGTGAGGGGCTGTGTTAGTCAGGGTTCTCCAGGGAACAGCCAATAAGATACGCGTGTGCACGTGTGTAGACATATATATGTATATATTCAGAGATTTACTTTAAGGAATTGGCTCGTGGGTTATGGAGTCTTGGTGAGGTCCCAGTCTGCAGGGTAGGCTGTCAGGTGGGAGACCCAGGGAAGACCCCCTCTTGCAGTTCACCACAGAATTCTCTCCTGCTGTGGGGGGGTCAGTCTCTCGTTCTCTTCATGCCTTTGACGAGTTGGATGAGGCCCATCCACATCATAGAGGACAATCTGCTTTACTCAAAGTCCATCACTGAAATCTTTTTTTTTTTTTTTTTTTGCTTGTCTTGCTCTGTCACCCAGGCTGGAGTGCAATGGCACGATCCAGGCTCACTGCAACCACTGCCTCCTGGGTTCAAGCGATTCTCCTGCCTCAGCATTCCGAGTAGCTGGGACTACAGGCGCCCGCCACTGCACCCGGCTAATTTTTGTATTTTTTTTTTTTTCAGTGGAGACGGGGTTTCACCATGTTGGCCAGGCTGGTCTCAAACTCCTGACCTCAAGTGATCTGCCTGCCTCAGCCTCCCAAAGTGCTAGGAATACAGGCGTGAGCTACTGCGCCCAGCCTTAAATCTTATCATCCAAAATCACCTTCAGGGAAACATCCAGAATGTCGGACTAAATATCTGGTCACTGTGGCCCAGGCAAGTTGACACATAAAAGTAATCATCATGGGGGCTTCCTGTTTAATCCCTAAGACCTGGTAGTAGGTGCCAGATTCCCGTTTCCGATGAGGAAACTGAGGCTCCAAGGAGTGGAGAGGTATCTCAGGGCACGGAGTTGCCGTGCCATGCCATCAGAAGGCAGGGCATGAGAGTGATGCCTGCGTGTCACCTGGGTGACCAGAGAAGAGGTGTGTGAGGTCACCCACCAGAACCAGGTGGAAGTATGACTGTGCATGGAAAGGGGATGATGGGCACCTGGGGTCTCCCCACCCCTCAAGATCTGAACAAGAGTGGCTCAAATCTTCATCCCCCACATGGCAAGTCTAATGTCTTCCTAAGGTGCTTAAGTTGTCTGGGATATGCTGGAATGTGTTTTCTTGGTCATTCTGGCCCCTGAGTTCCTGCCTCTGCCCAGAGAGCGATCTTAGCCCATTTGTCCACCCAGCAACCTTCTTCCTTTATTTCAAAATCCACCCACTCCTTGCTCCATCACGTTGCACCTGTGTTTGTGGCAAGCTTTGCTGATGGTCTGGAGAGATGAAGGGAAATTACAGAGCAGCAATGACAGCTGCAAATGAGATAGTAGACAATGTGCTCTTGTAAAACCAGCCTCTCTTGAACATTTCCACAGCTCTGGTGCCCTGTTACTTGGTGCTCCACCCCTTTCTTCTTCCTTTCTCTGCCCTCTCTTATTGCTACCCTCTTCCTCTCAGAAATGCAGTCAAATTCCTCCCACATTCCTTTGCAGTGAAGTTCTACCTTCTCTCGTCCAGAGTCCTTATCTTGGCTCCAGGCTCCCGCTGGGTGTCCTGGGGGTGGGAAGGTGTTCTACGAGAGTTCTTTACACCAAGAAGCAGGCCTCCTCCTCCCTAGGTGCCCTTTTGAGGGTGGAGTCTGGTTTCTTCTCCCACAGGAGTGGGAATGGGGCAGTGTCTGAGGCCAACTGCAGCATTGCCCTTCCCAGGACTGGCCAGGTGAGGCCATCTCCACCTGTCTGGCCTGAGGCAGGTGCCTGTGTTGTGGGGACAGATCTCAGTCACCTCAGCAGCAGACTCCAGGCTCTGATCCCAAATAGCCCTGCGATTCATCCTGCTCTGTGACTTGTCCACAGGGAGTGGGTGCCCTCGCCAGGGGCAGGAGGGTCTGGTCTGGAAATTGTACTTGACGCTGGTGTGTCTCAGTCTCTGAGCTCAGGTGCACTCTAACACCCATCCTGGAGTCCACAGTGTGGCCCTCCACTCGGGATGCTTTGGGTTCTTGGATTCTCAGCCCCTCCTATTAAAAAAAAAAAAAAAAGATCATGTATCCCTCTGATCAAAACCTGGGATGGCGCTTTGTCATAGTGGCCTGAACCAAGACAATGATTATTAACTCCTTGTGGACCTGATTTGCATTTCCTGATTGCTAATAATAATCTTGGGTGCCTGTAATCCCAGCTACTTAGGAGGCTGAGGCAGGAGAATCGCTTGAACCCAGGAGACGGAGGTTGCAGTGAGCCGAGGTCGTGCCACTGCACTCCAGCCTGGGTGACAAGAGCAAGACTCCGTCTCAAAAAAAAAAAAAAAGAGTAAGCATCTCTGGCTCGTGCCTGTAATCCCAGCACTTTGGGAGGCTGAGGCCGGCAGATCACTTGAGGTCAGAAGTTTGAGACTAGCCTGGCCAACATGGTGAAACCTCATCTCTACTAAAAATACAAAAATTAGCCAGGTGTGGTGGTGTGTGCCTGTAATCCCAGCTACTCAGGAGGCTGAGGCAGGAGAATCGCTTGAACCAGGGAGGTGGAGGTTGCAGTGAGCTGAGATCACACCACTGCACTCCAGCCTGGGCGACGAGAGTGAAAGTCTGTCTCAGAAAAAAAGAAGAAAAAAAAAAAGATTCAGATTAATCTCCATCCTCATTGGACTTGACCCCATCCACAGCATTTGACCTGGGTCCTCACTCTTGCATTTGGGAAACCCTTTCTTGCATCTCTGGAGCTTTCACTCCGAATTCTCTGCTCACCCCAGTGACTACTCTCTATTGGTCTCCTTTGACCTCTCAGCTCCATCCTTGGACCTCTTTCTCCTGTTTCACTTGTTCCTTAGGTCTTTCATCCAGTCTCATGGCTTTACTATCAAGCATATGCTAATATCTTCCATTTTATAGCTCCTTCACCGAAGCCTCTGCCTGAACTTCATATATTGAACTTCTGATTCCATATTTCTCTACTTGGATAGCTAACTTGATATGGCTAAAATTCAACTCCTGATTCCCTCACCCCCAAACCTCCTCCTGAAGTCTCCCCATATCCATAAAAGGCAACTCCATGCTTTCTGCTGCTCAGGCCCCAAACCTTGAAATAATCCTTAAGTCTGTCCCATCAGTAAGTCCCACTAGCTTTGTCTTAAAAATTTCATCCAGCCAGGCACAGTGGCTCACGCCTGTAGTCCCAGCACTTTGGGAGGCCGAGGCGGGCAGATCATGAGGTCAGGAGATCGAGACCATCCTGGCTACACTGTGAAACCCCGTCTCTACTAAAAATACAAAAAAATTAGCCTGGTGTGGTGGCAGGCGCCTGTAGTCCCAGCTACTCGGGAGGCTGAGGCAGGAGAATGGCGTGAACCCGGGAGGCGGAGCTTGCAGTGAGCCGAGATAGTGCGACTGCACTCCAGCCTGGGCAATAGAGTGAGACTCCATCTCAAAAAAAAAAAAAAGTTTCACCCAGAATCATACCACTTCCTACTCCTCCTCCCCTGCTAGCTTGGTCCAAGCCACTATCATATCATCTCTCATCTTGATTAATCCAACAGTATCTTAACTGATGTCCTCCTCTGTGACCTTACAATGTACTCTCCAGACAGAGAGCCTTTTAAGACATAAACAAGATCAAGACACTCCTTCTGTTCAAACCCTGCAATGAATGACTGCCCCTCTCCTTCAGAGCAAAACCCAAAGTTCTTGGAATGACTTATGAGATCATCTTGCCTGTCACTTCCCTTCTGATCTCCTCTCGATTATTCTCTCTCTTTTATATGTGTATATATATATGCACACACACACACATACATATATATACACATATATATATATGTCTCTGTGTGTGTGTGTGTGTGTATATATTTTTTTTCTTTTTTTTTTTTGTGATAGAGTCTCACTCTGTCACCCAGGCTAGAGTGCAGTGGCATGATCATGGCTCACTGTAGACTCGTCTTCCTGGGCTCAAGCAGTCTTCCCACCTCAGTGTCCCGAGTACCTGGGACTACAGGTGAGAGCCACCACAGCCAAGTAATTTTAAATTTTTTATAGAGACGGGGTCTCACTATGTTGCCCAGGCTGGTCTTGAATTCCTGGCCCCAAGTCATCCTCCTGCCTCAGCCTCCCAAAGTGCTGGGATTACAGGCGTGAGCACCGTGTCTGGCCTACTCTTCCTCCTGCTCACTCTGTTTCAGCCTATTTGGTCTCTGTGCTGTGCCTGGGACCTGCAGGCACCCTCGTGCCTCAGGCCTTTGCATTGGCTGTTATGAGCACACCTCATTTTATTGTGCTTTGCTTTATTGCACTTTGCAGATATTACTTTTTTTAAAATTTTTTTTGAGAAGGAGTCTCGCTCTGTCACCCAGACTGGAGTGCAGTGGAGCAATCTCGGTTCACTGCAAGCTCCGCCTTCCAGGTTCACGCCATTCTCCTGCCTCAGCCTCCTGAGTAGCTGGGACTACAGGCACCCGCCACCGCGCCTGGCTAATTTTTTTGTATTTTTAGTAGAGACGGGATTTCACTGTGTTAGCCAGGATGGTCTCGATCTCCTGACCTCATGATCCGCCTGCCTCGGCCTCCCAAAGTGCTGAGATTACAGGCGTGAGCCACTGCACCCAGCATTTT
Organism: Pan paniscus; assembly: GCF_029289425.2. NCBI lineage: Eukaryota > Metazoa > Chordata > Mammalia > Primates > Hominidae > Pan > Pan paniscus. Next base: position 11,817,928 of record NC_073259.2, on the reverse strand, counting down.
TTTTTAATTGAAGGTTTGTGGCAATCTCGTGTCCAGCAAGTCTATTGGCACAATTTTTCCGATAGCCTGTGCTCACTTCATGTCTCTGTCACATTTTGGTAATTCTTGCCATATTTCAAACTTTTTCATTATTAATATATCTGTTATGGTGACCCATGATTAGTGATCTTTGATGTTACTATTCTGATTGTTTTAGGGCACCACGAATGGTGCCCAGATAAGACGGTGAACTTAATCAGTAAATGTTGTGTGCGTTCTGACTGCTCCACTGACCTGACCCTCCATTTCCCTATCTCTCTTCCTCTCCTCTGGCCTCCCTAGCCCCTAAAACACAACAGTATTGAAATGAAGCCCATTAATAACCCTACAGTGGCCTCTAAGTGTTCAAGTGAAAGGAAGAGTCACACGTTTCACACTTTAAATCAAAAGCCAGAAACGATTAAGCTTAGCGAAGAAGGCTGAAAGCTAGGCCTGTTGTGCCAAACAGCCAATTAGTGTATTAAAAATAAAAGTTCTTGAGGGAAATTAAATGTGCTACTCCAGTAAATACACAGATGATAAGAAAGCAACACAACCTATTGCTGATAAGGAGAAAGTTTGAGTGGTCTGGATAGAAGATCAAATCAGCTACATTTCCTTAAACCAAAGCCTAATCCATAACAAGGCTCCAACTCTCTTTGATTAAATTCAGTGAGGCTGAGTAAGGTAAGGAAGCTGCAGAAAAGTTAGAAGCTAGCAGAGTTTGGTTCATGAAGTTTAAGGAAATAAGCCATCTCTGTAACCTAAAAATACAACATAAAGTAGCAAGTACTGATGTAGAAGCTGCAAGTTATCCAGAAGATCTTGCTAAGATAACTGATGAGGTGGCAACACTAAACAACAGGTTTTAAATGTAAACAAAACAGGTATCTACTGGGAGAAGATGCCATCTAGGACTTTCATGGCTAGAGAGGAGAAGTCAACACCTGGCTTCAAAACTTCAAAGGAAAGGATGACTCTCTTGTTAAGGGCTAAGGCAGCTGGTGACTTTAAGTTGAAACCAATGCTCATTGACAATTCCTAAAATTACAGGGCCCTTAAGAATTGTGCTAAATCTACTCTGCTGTGCTCTATAAATGGAACAATGAATCCTGGATAACAGCATGTCTGTTAACCATTATACTATGGTTTATTGAACATTTTAAGCCCTCTGTTGAGACCTACTGCTTAGAAAAAAATATTCATTTCAAAATATTATTGCTCATGGACAGGCACTTTGTCACCCAAGAGATGTGATGAAGACATACAAGGAGATTAATGCTGTTTTCATGCCTGCTAACACATTGATTCTGCAGCCCATGGATCAAGGAGTAATTTTGACTTTGAAGTCTTATTATTTAAGAAATACATCTTACAAAGCTATAGCTGCCATAGATAGTGATTTCTGTGATGAATCTGAGCAAAGTAAACTGAAAACCTTCTGGAAAGGATTCACCATCCTAGATGCCATTAAGAACATTCGTGATTCATGGGGGGAGGTCAAAATAGCAACATTAACAGAAGTTTGGAAGAAGTTGACTCCAACCCTCATAGATGTCTTTGAGGGGTTCGAGACTTCAGTGGAGGAAGAAACTGTAGATGTGTTGGAAATAGCAAGAGAACTAGAATTAGAAGTGAAGCCTGAATATGTGACTGAATTGCTGCAATCTCATGAGAAAACTTTAATATTAATATTTAGTAAACCATTCAAAGTAATGGCAAAACCACAATTACTTTTGCACTAAACTAATAGATGAGGAGTTGCTTCCTATGGATGAGCAAAGAAAGTGGTTTCTTGAGACGGAATCTACTTCTGGTGAAGATGCTATGAACATTGTGAAAATGACAACAAAGAACTTAGCATATGACACAAACTTAGTTGATAAAACAGTGGCAGGGTTTGAAAGGACTGACTCCAATTTTGAAAGAAGTTCTATTACAGGTAAAATGCTACCAAATACCATTGCAGGCTACAAAGAAATATTTTATGAAAGGAAGAGTCAATCAATGCAGAAAACTTCATGTTGCCTTATTTGAAGAAATTGCCATAGCCACCCCAAACTTCAGCAACCATCATTCTGGTCAGTCAGCAGCCATCCATTAAGGCAGAAAGATATGACTTGCTGAAGGATCAGATGATTGTTAGCATAATTTTTTTAGCAATAAAGTATTTTTAAATTAAGATATGTACATATTTTTTAGACATAATGCCATTGCACATTTAATAGACTACTGTGTAGTATAAACATAATTTTTATATGCACTGGGAAACCAAAACTTTGTGTGACTCACTTTATTGCAATATTTATTTTAATGCAGTGATCTGGAACCGAACCTGCAATGTTCTCTGAGGTATGCCTGTACACTGAAACAGTTTAAATGTTCTTGTTTATTTTCCTTTTTTCCTTCTTCATTTTTATTTATTTTTTTGAGACGGAGTTTTGCTCTTGTTGCCCAGGCTGGAGTACAATGGCTTGATGTCGGCTCACCGCAACCTCCACCTCCTGGGTTTAAGCAATTCTTCTGCCTCAGCCTCCCGAGTAGCTGGGATTATAGGCATGCACCACCACACCCGGCTACTTTTGTGTTTTTAGTAGAGACGGGATTTCTCCATGTTGGTCAGGCTGGTCTCAAACTCCCGACCTCAGGTGATCTGACCGCCTTGGCCTCCCAAAGTGCTGGGATTACAAGCGTGAGCCACTGCGCCTGGCCCTTGTTTATTTTCTTATTGTCTGTTTCCCCCCAATAAAAACATGTTCACAGGCCAGTCTTTTGTTTTGTTCACTCCTGTATCTTCAGTACCTTAGAACAGTGCTTGGCACAGAGTGAGCCCTCAGTAACTATTTTTTTTGTTTGTTTTTTGAGACAGAGTTTCACTCTATCACCCAGGCTGGAATGCAATGGCGTGATCACCGCTCACTGCAACCTCCACCTCCCGGGTTCAAGCGATTCTCCTACCCCAGCCTCCCTAGTAGCTGAGATTACAGGCGCCCACCACCACACCCAGCTAATTTTTTTGTACTTTTAGTAGAGACGGGGTTTCGCCATGTTGGCCAGGCTGGTCTTGAACTCCTGACCTCATGCGATCCGTCCACCTTGGTCTCCCAAAGTGCTGGGATTACAGGCGTGAGCCACCGCACCCGGCCAGTAACTATTTATTAAACAAATCAAGTAATGGATTGTTATTATTATTATTATTATTATTATTATTATTATTATTTGAGATGAAGTCTTACTCTTGTCCCCCAGGCTGGAGTGCAGTGGCACGATCTTGGCTCACTGCAACCTCGGCCTCCCGAGTTCAAGCGATTCTCCTGCCTCAGCCTCCTGAATAGCTGGGATTACAGACGCCTGCCACCAAGCCCGGCTAATTTTTGTAGTTTTAGTAGAGACAGAGTTTCACCATGTTGGCCAGGCTGGTCTAGAACTCCTGATCTCAGGTGATCCACCAGCCTTGGCCTCCCAAAGTGCTAGGATTATAGGCGTGAGCCACCGCGCCCAGCCCAAGTAATAGATTATTATGCCCTATGTAATCTAAATCAGATAAAGGGGAAGTGACATCAGGAGGATGTGAGAGACAAGGAGAAGGTGGTAAGGTCAGTGGATGAGAGGTTTTGGGTAGGGTAGGACTGGAGTGAGTTCGAATGACAGAAAGGGATTGGAGACTGTGATGCTTGGATTGAGCTAATGAAGGGTCTCTTTTTTCTACTTTATTGGCTACTTCATCTCAGTCTTCATTGCTGGTTTCTCCTCAACATTTAAAAAATTTAAAAAGTTTAAATGTAGAGATGGGGTCTCAAACCCCTGGGTTCAAGTGGCCCTCCTGCCTCAGCCTCCTGAGGGTCTGGGACTACAGGTGCACCTTTGTAGTGTACACCAGTGCACCTGGCTCCCATCAACATCTCAATCTCTAAAACTGGAGTGAAGTAATAAAAAAAAAAGTCTGGGGCAGTGTTTTTCAAATTGAGAGACACAGCCCATTAGTGGATCATAAAATTAAGTTAGTGGGTTAAAACCAGCATCTATAAAAATGAAATAGAATAGAATAGAATAGAAAATAGCAGAGCACATTGCATGCAGCAAGGATATGTATCATATCATAAAACTTTCATTTCAATTTTATATATGTAGATGTGGATTTTTTGTTTTTGTTTTTGTTTGTTTGTTTGTTTTGTTTTTTTGGAAATGGAGTCTTGCTCTGTCGTTCAGGCTGGAGTGCAGTGGCACGATCTCAGCTTACTGCAACCTCCGCTTCCCAGGTTCAAGCGATTCTCTTGCCTCAGCCTCCCGAGTAGCTGCGACTACAGGCACCCGCCACCACGCCCGGCTAATATTTTTGTATTTTTAGTAGAGACAGGGTTTCACTGTGTTAGCCAGGATGGTCTCGATCTCCTGACCTCGTGATCCACCCACCTCAGCCTCCTAAAGTGCTAGGATTATAGGCATGAACCACCGTGCCCAGCCAGATGTGTGTATTTCTATATGGTGCCTGTGTGTACTGAGTCACACATATGGTTGGGTCATGGACAAACAAGTTTGAAAGCCTCTGGCCACAGGAGTGAGTGAGGAGGTCAAAAAATCGAGAGGCCAGGTCATTGGAAAGATTTTATCGTAAATCCTGAAATTACCAAGACTTTCTAGGGGTAGTGCTCAAATACAGAAATTTTACCGGGCGTGAAAATCTTCAAGACATGTCCCAGTGAGTCTGTAGATGGTTGCAACGGCCGGTGCTTAGTCCTTCCTCCAAGATCTCTAATTCTACCCTTTCCTGCCCATTCCTGGACTTTGGCCTGCTGCTGGCTCTTTCCTCACTAGTGCACCCCAAACTGCCTTAGTAGCCTGAGCAACCCGCCTCCAACACTCTGGGTCCAGCCCCAGTGCCGAGTTTCCTCATTCGTACCTCCTGCTGTCTCCAAGGGCACCTCGTGATCATAGCAGCATAATGACAAGGCTGGCCATCATTTACTGGGTCTCTCCATATGCTCTGTTTGGTAGGAATTGCCCCTCATTTTATTTAATTAATTTATTTATTTTTTGAGATGGAGTTTCGCTCTTGTCGCCCAGGCTGGAGTGCAATGGCACAATCTTGGCTCACTGCAACCTCCGCCTCCCAGGTTCAAGTGATTCTCCTGCCTCAGCCTCCCAAGAAGCTGTGATTACAGGTGCCTGCCACCATGCCTGGCTAATTTTGTATTTTTAGTAGAGTCGGGGTTTCACCATGGGGTCAGGCTGGTCTCGAACTCCTGACCTCAAGTGATCCACCCGCCTTGGCTTCCCAGTGCTGGGATTACAGGCGTGAGCCACTGTGCCCAGCCTGCCCTTCATTTTATAGAGGAGAGCCAGGAGTTTAGAGGTTAAGTGATTTGTCCAAGATCACTCAGTAAGTGGCAGAGCCAGGGTTTGAGCTCAAGTCTGTCTCCCTCCCTACAAGGCCTTTGCAATGTACCCCACAGCCTCCCTCACCAGTTATCTGAGTCACTCTTGCAGACCATTCTCACAGCATGAAATTCAGATTTCACGCTTTGATAACAGCTACGAATCACTCCATTTCATGAAGAGTGGGGTTCTCACAGAGTTGAAAATGTTAAAATTCTTTTTTTTTTTCCCCCAAGATGGAGTCTTGCTCTGTCGCCCAGGCTGGAGTGTAGTGACACGATCTCAGCCCACTGCAACCTCCACCTCCTGGGTTCAAGCAATTCTCCTGCCTCAGCCTCCCGAATTAGCTGGGATTATGCCCAGCTAATTTTTGTATTTTCTTAGTAGAGACGGGGTTTCACCACGTTGGCCAGACTGGTCTCGAATTCTTGACCACATGATCTGCCTGCCTCGGCCTCCCAAAGTGTTGGGATCATGGGCATGAGCCACTGTACCTGGCCTGAAAATGTTAAAATTCTTGAATGGCTACTGTCCACACTGCATGTCAACCCTGCCCCCAGAGCTGTGTTGGGGACATAGAGAGAAAGTGAAGACCTGAAGACCCAGCTCCTGGCCTCAGGAGATTACAACCAGAGTACTGGAGACCTTAGAGATTAGACGGGTTATCTGCATTTCACAAATGCCAGCACGGAGGCCTGCGTCACAAAGCAGGAAAGAACAGACGTCTTGGAGCACGAAGTAAGAATCACCTTGTTGCAATTATTTATTGACTCCTGGGTCACTCCCCATCATTTCTTGAAGGTTTTAGTGTCTGGTAAAATATCACTCTCTCTCCAACCCTCTCCCTATAAAATCTTCAAAATACAGATCTCCTGCCCAGCAGTTTATACCTTTCACAGGTTGAGATGATGAAAGGACAATGTGGGGGATAGATGAGTCTGGCTCTCAGTGTTAGGGCCACTAAATTGCTGTGTCCCACTTGACTCTGGGTGTCTGGAGGCCACGTGCTCCAGGTGAGGCAGGACCCTCCCAACCCTGGGCGTTGGGGAATGAGTACTGCTTTGCCTGACCTGCCGTGGTAATTCCTCCCACCCTACTTGCCTGGTTTAAGAATGGGCATGTGATCATATCTGGCCAACAGGATGTAAGATGTCTTCTGCGGGAATTCTTTTCTTTCATATTCTTTTCTTTTTTTTGAGAGGGAGTCTCACTCTGTTGCCCAGGCTGGAGTGCAATGGCGTGATCTCAGCTCACTGCAACCTTTGCCTCCCAGGTTCAAGCCATTCTCCTGCCTCAGCCTCCGAAAATGCTGGGATTACAGGAATGAGCCACCGCGCCCGGCTCATGTTCTTAAAAAAGAGACACACTGAAGGAATATTTTCTCTTCCAGCTTTTAGACATAGATATCATGATGACATGAAGCCTTGAGTTGTGGTAGCCACCTTGTGTCTTTGAAAGGATAAACACAAAGTCAAAAACCGATGTGCTAAGGATGGTCAACCATGGAACTCCCCCTCCTCGGACCTTCCTGTATGTGACAGAAGTTCCTTATTGCTCAAAAATGTTTGGGTTGGGTGCGGTGGCTCATGCCAGTAATCCCAGCACTTTGGAAGGCCCAGATGGGTGGATCACTTGAGCCCAAGAGTTCAAGACGAGCCTGGGCAACACGGTGAAACTGTCTCTACAAAAAAATACCCATACACAAGAAAAGTACCCGGGCTTGGTGGGACACGCCTGTAGTCCCAGCTACTCAGGAGGGTGAAGTGGGAGGATCGCTTGAGCCTGGGAGTAGGAGGCTGCAGTGAGCTGTGATTTCGCCACTGCACTCCAGCCTGAGTGACAGAGCAAGACCGTGTCTCAAAAAAAAGTTTGACTTTGGGCTTCTGATGCTTGTCACCCAAAACATCCTCATGTAACGTGCAGCATCAGATGGCCATAGAAGGCCAAGCAAAGTAGCAATGGGTTGCGATGAGGGGTGCAATGCCGGCTGCTGGAGCAGACAAGCCCAGGATTCCTAGTGTTTAGTACAAGATATCCTGACCGGGCGCGGTGGCTCACGCCTGTAATCCCAGCACTTTGGGAGGCTGAGGCGGGTGGATCACGAGGTCAGGAGATCAAGACCATCCTGGCTAACATGGTGAAACCCTATCTCTACTAAAAATACAAAAAATTAGCCAGGCGTGGTGGCAGGTGCCTGTAGTCCCAGCTACTCGGGAGGCTGAGGCAGGAGAATGGCTTGAACCCAGGAGGTGGAGGTTGCAGTGAGCCGAGACTGTGCCATTGCATTCCAGACTGGGTGACAGCACGAGACTCCATCTCAAAAAAAAAAAAAAGATACCCCTCCCTGCGTCCCCGCCAGTGCACAAGCAGTCTTGCTGAGGTGCCTTTCATAAGGCCATTCAGGGATCCGAGATCATTTCTTCCTTCCTCTAGATTCCTCCATTGATCTGTTAGAGGAGAAAGAGCCGAGAAGACACACCTGCTTCTGTGCTGGAAGTTACGCTCACCACTTCCACTTTTATTCCACCAGCAAGAAGTGGTCCCATCATCCCTTGCAGATGCAGGGAGACTGGCTGGGCAGCCCCTTCCAGCACTGACTGCACCCTCCATAAAGGGGGCAGGGCCTCTGACGATCAGCAGGAGGTCTCTGCCACAAGGTCTGATGATGGGTTGAGGAGGCTCTGAGCTGGGCCTTGGAGGGAAGGAAGGACCTCATGAGGAAGAGAGGGAGGGACTCTAGGTGGGTGGTGGTGGGCACAGTATGTGTTAAGGTAAAGAGCTGATTCAGGCCTGGCGCAGTGGCTCACGCATGTAATCCCAGCACTTTGAGAGGCTGAGGCGGGTGGATCACCTGAAGTCAGGAGTTCAAGACCAGCCTGGCCAACGTGGCGAAACCCCGTCTCTACTAAAAATACAAAAATTAGCCAGATGTCATGGCAGGTGCCTGTAATTCCAGCTACTTGGGAGGCTGAGGCACAAGAATTGCTTGAACCTGGGAGGCGGAGGTTTCAGTAAGTCGAGATCGCGCCACCGCACTCCAGCCTGGGTTACAGGGCGAGACTCTATCTCAAAAAAAAAAAAGCTGATTCAAAGGAGATCCAGTTGGGGTAGGGTCTGCATTTGGTGTGAAGAGGTCTATAAATTTGGGTAGAAAGAGAAGACCCAAATATAGGGGCCCTGTGTGTCTGAGTCAATCTACCCTTGTCACGTGTTCCCTGGAGTTAACTTGGAACCGTTGTGCAAGACGGGCTCTATCTGGGTCCCCACCTGTAAAGCATCAGGGATGAGGATGAATCCCACGATTTACCAATGGCTTGGGTAAAAGAAGACCTTTTATTTGTTTCCGAGGAGGTGGAGTAAGAGAAGGGAAAATTTACAGGTCCAGCAAGGGTCGGCAAGACAGAGTTGGCATGTTCCAGAGAAGGGACCCTGGCATTTATTTGCAGGGCAAATATGAAAGTAGCCTTATTAAGGGAAGGACCCACAGACTGCTTGGGGCCAGGCAGTCTGGATTTAAGTGCTAACTGGTGACAGCTGCCGGAACAAGCCCAGGCCCTGGAGACTCCCGGACCAGGGAATGCTGCAATTCCCTGTTAAGCTACTAGTTGTGGGAAGCTGAGCTTGGGGTGGCTCCTCCCACTCAGAGAAGGGGAATCCTGGATCCCAATGAGCTCTCCGTGCATGCAACCCAGCTCAGAGTCACTTTCGGACAACCCTGCTCCTGGCACAACTGGAACCCGAGGATTTTGTAATCTTTTGGTGAGGTGGAGTTCAACACTCTTACATTTCAGTCAATAGGATTCCATAGGAAAAATGCCGTGTATTTTGTGTTTCCTATGTGCCATGCATGTTGTATTTGCACCTGGTAGGTGGAACAAGCAGGGTTGGTGGGTTGCGATCTTAAAGCACCTTTCTTCTGTCTCACGTTTTTCCTAAATTGTGGTCAGTGGGGGTCGTTGTTCCCTGGCTCAAGATAGATATGTGACCAGTCTCAGACTTTCTTGATCCCTTTTAGGGAGAAGTCCCATAGTGACTTCAAGCTGCAAAACACAGTCTTAATTCTAGAATGATGATGCTCAATTGTAGGTAACTGTCAAAGATTCCGATTCAAGTTATGACAGCTTTCCCTCTGCTGGGAGAAGCCAGGCTGTGGGGAAGAGGAGGTGGCCAGCTTTTCCTTTCTTGCTTGCTCACCTCAGGAAAGTTTTAAGAGTCACCTCTCCACAGCCCCCAGAGTCACCAGCAACAGCTGGGACATGCCCCCTCCTCAAGGTCTGAACCCCAACTCTGCAGAGCCCCTCCTCTGGGCTTCTAGAATCTGATAATCCCATCTCTTCCTTCTGTCCCGCAGCCCTAGGGCTGCCAGCTGTTTTCCCTGGCTATGATTTCTGCATTACTTCTTTGTTCTCTTAGTGGTTTTTCAATACTTGCTTAACCAGTTTCCTATATTAAATTCTCTCTGATGAATTACCTGTTTTGGATTCTGTTTTCTTGGCTAGACTGTGTTTATACATTGGTTATTCAACAATTTCCAACCTACTACAATTGTAAGGAGATATAAATTATACTAGATATAATAGCTAGCTCTTATTATAGAGAAAATGATGAAACATTTGCTTGTGTCAGCCAGGGCTGAAAACATACTCCTCTCCTTGGGAGAGAGAGATTTGAAATAACTGAAGTGCTATTACCCTCCTCCTCTGTATTTGCTTTAAACCCAGAGAGTGGTCAAGATGTCATTCGTGACCAAACGCCTATTACACCTTCCAACACTTTGGTATCTGCAGGAGGATCTGGGAACATGGGAGGTGATGGGGGACTCCGTGCTGGTCCAGAAGGAAATGAAGGGCAGCCTGATATAAAATGGTGGTGGCCACTGAATTTGGGTCTAGGTTTTTCTAGGTCTGGCTGGGGCAGGGTGCATGGCAGAAGAGTTAGAAGTTCCCCTGAGTCTCTTTCAACATCAGGGGATTGTGATGGAGAGGTATCCATGCCAATGAGGGCTCCCGGAGAAGCTAGAGATAAAGTGTTGCTGATTGCAGCACTGATAGGGACTTGAACTCCTATGTGCTTTCCATCTCCAAGAGCTTAGAGAAATGTGGGTCTCCAAGCAAATACTCAGGAAACCAGCTCTCTTGTTTCCAAGAGATTCAGGGGATTCCTAACTTTAATTTGCTGAATACTGTCTTTGCATTTCATCTTCATTCTCCTGCTCGTTTTCTTCATTACTGATAACTCTTTTAAGAAAAGATTAAGAAAAGTGGATCAGGGTCGAGTGCAGTGGCTTATATCTATAATCCCAGCACTTTGGGCTGAGGTGGGTGGATCACTTGCGGTCAGGAGTTCGAGACAAGCCTGGTCAACATGGCAAAACCGTGTCTCTACTAAAAATACAAAAAATTAGCTGGGCGTAGTGGCGCATGACTGTAATCCCAGCTACTCAGGAGACTGAGGCAGGAGAATTGCTTGAACCCGGGAGGCAGAGGTTGTGGTGAGCCAAGATTGTGCCACTGCACTCCAGGGTGACAGAGTGAGACTCCATCTCAAATAAATAAATAAATAAATAAAAATTTTAAAAAATGTTGGGATTACAGGTGTGAGCCACTGTGCCTGGCTCTAATGCTTCTTAACCTTAACTGACTTTCTTTTATGTGCTCCACATTTTTGGTCAGAAGCTTCAGAAATGTCATCAGTTTTAGTGCAGTCTTAAAGCTGTGACTTTACCATAAACCTTAATCAAAGTTGTGTCATCTCATGTCAGCATCGTGACTCTGGCCCGCATCCCACTGAGCAACCCCAACTCCTCATGGAAGCCACGGCCACCCAGCACTGCCACAGCAAGAAGGCTCAGGAGGTGCATAACTGATCTGCAGATGAACCCAGCACCTACTCAGGTATATGATCTCTACTGTCTCTTTTTTTTTTTTTTTTTTTTTTTTTTTCTGGGACAGAGTCTCACTCTGTTGCCCAGGCTGGAGTGTAGTGGTATAATCTCAGCTCACCACAACTTCCACCTCCTGGGTTCAAGTGATTCTCCTGCCTCAGCCTCCCAAGTAGCTGGGACTACAGGCACCCACCATCATGCCCAGATAATTTTGTGTATTTTTAGTAGAGACAGGGTTTCACCATATTAGCCAGGATGGTCTCGATCTCCTGACCTCGTGATCCACCCGCCTTGGCCTCCCAAAGTGCTGGGATTACAGGCGTGAGCCACCACTCCTGGCCCTGGCCTGATATGTTTTATTAGCTCCAATTTATATGAGGAAACTGAGGCCGAAGACACGCTAGTCAAGTGTCTGAGACATAAGTTGTACATAGGTCTATTTCCCATGTCTCTGTGCTTTCTACTGTAACCATGCTCTTCTCCAGGCTGGCTGGAGCTTTGTGGTCCCCGGCATCAGTGACCCTTTTCTTTGGCCCTGTTTCTCCATATGTTAAGAATGGAGAATGATCCCCATGCCTCCCCAGCTCCCAGTGTAGTACAGAGGATCAGTTGTTCAGCCCAAACTATGCTGAGGTCTATGAGCACCGCTGCCTGTCCTTGCCGGGTGTGTTAGCCTCGCTGGGTCACACACTGCCTTGCTTGGCCAGGTCAGCTCTGGGTCCTCGGCTCCTTGCAGAGTAGTGGAGATTCTATACTGGAATAAGAGCTGATCCTGACCAGGCATGGTGGCTCACGCCTGTAATCCTAGCACTTTGGGAGGCCGAGGTGGGTGGATTACCTGAGCTCAGGAGTTTGAGACCAGCCTGGGGAACACGGTGAAAACCTGTCTCTACTAAAAATACAAAAAATTAGACGGGTGTGGTGGCATGCGCCTGTAATCTCAGCTGCTCAGGAGGCTGAGGCAGGAGAATGGCTTGAACCTAGGAGGCGGAGGTTGCAGTGAGCTGAGATCATGCTACTGCACTCCAGCCTGGGCGACAGAGCAAGACTCCGTCTGAAAAAAAAAAAAAAAATTGCTGATCCTGCCTGCATTTCCACAGTGGAAGCAGATGGTTTGGGGAAATCTAATTTAAAAGGAAAGAAATCAAATTAGCTCTCCAGGGGTCTGATGGCCAAGACTTGAGTGAAGACAATTACATTAGATGCTGAGGCCTCACCAAGACGGCCTAAAGACTGAAGGTGGGTAGGGTGGAAGCCACCCCGGGGTCCCTTATCCCTGGGTGGGTTCAAATCATGGCTGAAGGGGACAGGAGAGAGCTCAGATTGGTGGAATAAAGTCCTTAGACTCTAATGATGCCTGGCTTGGGAATGGTGAACCTGCAGCTGACTCTGCCACTTGACTTTCTATGGCTCACAGACCCTCTTGGTAACCTCTCTTTCTCAAAAAGCCCCACACACAGTCTTACCTCTTTTGGATTGTGGTCAATTTAAGGAGAATGATTAAGAAAAACAGCTCTCATCAGGTACTGTTTGACAAGAATGTCAGGGCTATTTACTCTGAGACACCAAAGCCCCTTGGGGTATCAAAACTACCATGTGGGGCCAGCGCAGTGGCTCACGCCTGTAATCCCAGCACTTTGGGAGGCCGAGGCAGGTGGATCATGAGGTCAGGAGATCAAGGCCATCCTGGCTAACATGGTGAAACCTCATCTTTACTAAAAATACAAAAAATTAGCCAGGCGTGGTGGCGGGCATCTGTAGTCCCAGCTACTCTGGAGGCTGAGGCAGGAGAATGGCGTGAACCCGGGAGGCGGAGCTTGCAGTGAGCCGAGATAGCGCCACTGCACTCCAGCCTGGGCAACAGAGCGAGACTCCGAGACTCCGTCTGAAAACAAAAACAAAAACAAAAAACAGGCTGGGTGCGGTGGCTCACACTTGTAATCCCAGCACTTTGGGAGGCCAAGGTAGGCGGATCACCTGAGGTCAGGAGTTCAAGACCAACCTGACCAACATGGAGAAACCCCGTATCTATTAAAAATACAAAATTAGCTGAGTGTGGTGACAGATGCCTGTAATCCCAGCTACTCCAGAGGCTGAGGCAGGAGAATCGCTTGAACCCGGGAGATGGAGGTTGCGACGAGCCGAGATCCTGCCATTGCACTCCAGCCTGGGCAACAAGAGCGAAACTCTATCTCAAAACAAACAAACAAACAAACACTACCTTGTGAGCTCAGTCAGAATGGCCATCCCAGGCAGTCCTTGAGCCTGTCAGCTTGAACCAGAAATGTGTCCCAGGGTGTTGGGAACAAGCCGTCCAAAATCTGGCCATAAACTGTCCCCAAAACTGGCCATAAACAAAATCTCTGCAGCACTGTGACATGTTCATGATGGCCATAACGCCCATGCTGGAAGGTTGTGGGTTTACCAGAATAAGGGCAAGGAACACCTGGCCTGCCCAGGGTGGAAAACCACTTAAAGGCATTCTTACACCACAAACAATAGCATGAGCGATCTGTGCCTTAAGGACATGCTCCTGCTGCAGATAACTAGCCCAACCTATTCCTTTAATTCGGCCCATCCCTTGGTTTCCCATAAGGGATACTTTTAGTTAATTTAATATCTATAGAAACAATGCTAATGACTGGCTTGCTGTTAATAAATACGTGGGTAAATCTCTGTTCGTGGCTGTCAGCTCTGAAGGCTGTGAGACCCCTGATTTCCCACTTCACACCTCTATATTTCTGTGTATGTGTCTTTAATTCCTCTAGTGCCACTGGGTTAGGGTCTCCCCGACCGAGCTGGTCACGGCACCAGGGCGTTCTTTCTGCCTACATTTTTGTGCTTGGAAGGTTGTGGAGCATCCCGAACATCAGTGCTGTTCCCTGGCCACAGGCAATTGGACCAGGGATTGGTAGTGTTCTGCCAAGGGGTGCCAATAAGGCTGCGTCTTATTGGTTGGAAACAAACTACCTACTTAGATCCTTCCTGCTAAAGGAGCTTGCCTGTGAGATGCAAAGAGAAGTGGAGATGCTGGGGCAGATGCCATATGCAGGACTCCCATGAACTACTGTCTCGGGTCTCTGCAGAATTCAGCTTAGAAAGTGCAGAAACTCCTGAGTGGTGGTATAGCTGTTGAGATGATGAATATCCTTCCACCAAGCTCATTTAAGGCTTTGAATGCTCTCTTCCTTGCATCTTAAAGAGCCCAACCATGGCATCAAATATTAAAAAAAAAAAGCAACAATTTCAGAGATAAAATATTATTTTGAAATATTTTGGGGTTGCCCATAAAAATGTTCACTGTTCCTATTACTTAATTTTTACTAGCGGTCCTTCCCTCACGCCCACCCCGTAAATGAATATAGAGGGGGGGAGAGCTGCTTTTCCTGGGTATTTGCTTGCAGACCCACATTTTTATAAGCTCCTAGAGATGGAAGGCCTCAAGTTCCCATGGATGCGGGAATCAGCAACATCTTCTCTGTAGCTTTTCCTGGAGTCCCCTCTATGTCCTGGGGCCCTCCACTCATGGGGAGCCTTTTCTCTGCTGGACAGCCCTGGTTTAAAGGGGTTTCCTTTATGTTCAGCCAAAATCTTACCGGAGAGTTCTGCCCAACAGTTCTCATTCTGGCCTCTGGGACAACATACATTCTGGTTCATCTTACAGCCCTTAAGATATTTGAAAACGAAGACAGTTGTGTTGTTGGATGACCCCTCCCCCAGGCTACAATCCCCTGGTGCTTCACTCTCCTCTTGGGTGACAAGGTTTTTAGGCAGGCCGCCTACCCTCCTAAAAAAGTTCTGTCCTTTCCAGGTCTCTGTAGATGGTCACCTTTCTTCTTGAGGAATCGCCCCAGAACAGAGCACCATATTCCCCTAGGGCTGACTATCACATCTGTGGCTCAGTTGTCTCCATCTGGACACTTCTCTGGATGCATCCTCTCTTCAGTTTTGGCTTCTATTAAGTTTGTGGTAAGCTAAATTTCCACATCTTTTTCAAATGAAATTTTTTCTTCATCCTGCATTTATGTAATGGGTTCTTCCACTCAAAAGATGTTCCAGGATGTCCCTGTCAAGTTTCCTCCTGTGATATTAATCCTGGAAGGCAGCACTGTGCGAAATATTCAATGAAACTGGGAGAAAGATAGTCCTGGATTCAAACCTGTATCCAGCCTATTAACTATACGATATTGGGGCAAATATTTAACTTCTCTCAACCCTATGTTTTCTCCAAATGTGAAATGGAATACAATACCTTTAACTCACTTGTCATTTTCCAAACTTCACTATAGACTGAAAAGAAATCTACATGCTCATATTTTCCGTCTCCCTTATAGCTATGAGTAGCCACGTGACAGATTTCTAGTCAATGATATACAAATGTGAGTTGACTTGCAGCTTGCCAGGGGAAGCTTTTGCATTTGAGATAGAAGAGATCATTGCGGCTAGTAGTTGTTCTTTTTTTTTTTTTGGAGATAGAGTCTCACTCAGTAGCCCAGGCTGGAGTGCGGTGGCATGATCTCGGCTCACTGCAAGCTCTGCCTCTTAGGTTCATGCCATTCTCCTGCCTCAGCCTCCCAAGTAGCTGGGACTATAGGCGGCCGCCACTACGCCCGGCTAATTTTTTTGTATTTTTATTAGAGACAGGGTTTCACCATGTTGGCCAGGATGGTCTCGATCTGACTTCGTGATCCGCCCGCCTTGGCCTCCCAAAGTGCTGGGATTACAGGCATGAGCCACCGCGCCCGGCCTTAGCAGTCGTTCTTCCCCTACCTCTACCTGTGAATGTAGAAATGGCTGGAGCCGCAGCAGCTACCTTATGACCGTGGGATACAAGCCAAGAGAATCACAGAGATGCAAGCCAAGAGAATCACAGAGATGCCATCTTCCACACAGCAGAGCTGCTAAATCAACACTTCTAATTCCCTCCAGACTTAACATATGAGAATTCGGCTGTTACCCAACCAGCCAAACGTATGCTTGCCCAGCTAACTTAAAGTGCTGTGGTAAGGACGAAAGGCTGCTAAACATATTGTATGGATTGCTTGATTTTGTTTACTTATTCCTGTTGAGATATATCCTTTGGGTGTCATATTCTATTATTCCAGTCTCTGAGATCTCTTTGAACTATATACGTCTGTTACTCAAAGTACTGGGTATTTCTCAGAGCCTTGTGAAATATGCATATAATAATACAGTATTTAGTAAAAGTCTTTTTTTTTCCTTTTTGAGACTGAGTCTCACTGTCGCCAGGCTACAGTGCAGTGGCGCGATCTCAGCTCACTGCAACCTCCGACTCCCTGGTTTTAAGCGATTCTCCTGCCTCAGCCTCCTGAGTAGCTGGGATTACAGACACACACCACCACGCTCAGGAAATTTTTGTATTTTTAATAGAGATGGGGTTTCACCATGTTGGCCAGGATGGTCTCCATCTCCTGACCTCATGATCCGCTCGTCTCGGCCTCCCAAAGTGCTGGGATTACAGGCATGAGCCACCGTGCCCCGCCTGTTTTTTTGTTTTGTTTTGTTTTGTTTTTGAGACAGAGTCTCACTCTGTTGCCCACGCTGGAGTACAGTGGTGGTGCGATCTTGGCTCCTTGCAACCTCCACCTCCCGGGTACAAGTGATTCTCCTGCCTCAGCCTCCCGAGTAGCTGGGATTACAGGTGCCTGCCACTATGCCTGGCTAATTTTTTGTATTTTTAGTAGAGATGGGGTTTCACTATGTTGGCCAGGCTGGTCTTGAACTCCTGACCTCAAGTGATCCACCCACCTCAGCCTCCCAAAGTGCTGGGATTACAGGCGTGAGCCACTGCGCCCGGCCGTATTTAGTAGTATTCCAAGTTATCATTTAAAACATTGACCAGGAAAGAACATGGCAGGACTGCACAGGCCACTGGTCGAGACCTCTCCCCCTTGTATGGTTGTGTTCACCCAACCACGATATGCCTAATTGTGCTGGAATTCCACCCATACCACTCCAACTTGTGCCCAAGAAGCTTATGAGATATCCTGGCCTATCTGTCAGTGAAACAATTCCCTGTACACCTGGAGGACTCTAGGAAATGATAGCATCATGGAATGAGCCCCTGGGTCTATGTGGAGTCTTGGCCCCACCCTTGGCCACTCAACTCCCTCTGGAGGACGTGGTTTTGGAGAGTAGGGCCTTGGGAGGAGAGTCCAGGGGGTTTATGGATATTAAAGCACTTTCAGTCCTTGAGGGCACTGGGTAAAGTAATAGCCTTTTACTAAATCCAGCTGCTTTGATTCAAATTTGTTGCCCCTGGGCTGCTTTTCACAGTTGAGCCAAGAGGCCAACACCTCCATACAACTGCTTCTCTTACGCTCAAGGAGATTCTTTCTGGACCCAAAGCAGTTGTTGCTTTTGGCAGTGTCTGTTGCCTTTTTGTGACCTAAAACTTCCTAAAGGCCTTTGCTCCAAGGCCCTTCAGGACCCGAGAGCAGCAGGCCGTCCTGGTTCTCCCTAAACTGCAGAGCTACACCTGGCCCTGTCCGCCAAGAGTCAAGGGAGGCTCGTTTCGGCCTGATTGTGGACAGCCAGCTCCTTTTGGGATGTCTGCCAGCTTTCAATGATCCCTTGTCTTCTGGCGCTGGGCCCAATCAGCAGGTCACAGAGGGTGGCTGAGTGTTTACTCCACGCACCCCTCCCTGCCCGCTGCTAGCTGAAGGGACAGAGGTAGACATTTGACTCAAACTGGGTCAAATTTTTCTCTCCTAAAACTTCAAGTGGGGCTAATGGAGGTTGCCTCTGTGTAAGCTTGGGAGCTGGGGGGCAGCCGGTCGGGAAGCGGCTGAGTAACAAAGTTGGTCTCCTCGAAGAGCAAAATATAGTAGCGCAGAAATGGAGAGCTATAGGAGTTCTCGGTCCATGTTTCTGGAATCTTCCTAAGGCTCAACCATTTTCATTCTTGGGTTAATTGCTCACTTTTGCTTAAGCTAGCCCATTTGTCCTTACATTATTAACAACAAACAGAATGGCAGGATATAGATAGCCCCAGGTGTTCCGGGATTTAAGTAGCCGCAGTCTGTTCCACGCTAACCTACCCTTCAGCAAAGCTGCAGCATGGAATGTGCTTGTAGCCTCTGAGACCTGCTTTCTCTAGAAGGAGCTGGAGGCTACACGCAGGGGTCTCCTCCATTCCTATATAAAATGAATGGTTGGCCAGGCGTGGTGGCTCACGCCTGTAATCCCAGCACTTTGGGAGGCCAAGGCGGGTGGATCACCTGAGGTCAGGAGTTCAAGACCAGCCTGGCCAACATGGCAAAACCCTTCTCTACTAAAAATACAAAAATTAGCTGGGCATAGTGGTGGGTGCCTGTAGTCCGAGCTACTCGGGAGGCTGAGGCACGAGAATGGCTTGACCCTGGGAGGCGGAGGTTGCAGTGAGCTGAGATTGTGCCACTGCACTCCAGCCTGGGAGACAAAGCGAGACGACATCTCCCAAAAATAATAAAATAAAATAAAATAAAATAAAATAAATGGTTGACCTGTTACTTCCACAACGGGAACAGTCGTCAGCCGTCAGATTAATAAGGGACCTAGGGCCACAGAGCAGCAAGGACACTCAACAATGCCATACCAGCTATTTTTGTATGTGTGTTTAGTAAAATATAATATACAATTTACCACTTTGACCCTTGTTTTGTTCCTTTTTTGAGACAGCGTCTTGCTCTGTTGCTTCGGCTGGGGTGCAGTGGTGAGATCCTGGTTCACTGCAGCCCTGACCTCCCAGGCTCAGGTGATCCTCCCAACTCAGCATCCCAAGTAACTGGGACCACAGGTGTGCACCACCATGCCCAGCCAGTTTTTTTTGTTGTAGAGTTGCAGTCTCACTATGTTGCCCAGGTTGGTCTTGGACTGGGCTCAAGCAATCCTCCCACCTCAACCTCCCAAAGTGCTGGGATTACAGGTGTGAGCCACTGTGCTCAGCCCATTTTAACAATTTTTAAGCACTAAGTATATTCACAAAGTTTTGCAACAATCACCACCATCTATTTCCAGAACTTCTTCATTATCCCAAACAGAAACTCTGTACTCATTATACCGTAACTCCCTATTTTCCCTTCTCCCTAGCCTCTGGTTACTTTTAATCTACTTTCTTTATAAATTTACCAATTCTAGGTACCTCCTATCAAGGGAATTGTAGAATATTTGTTCGTTTGTGTCTGGCTTATTTCAATGAACATAACATACTCAAGATTCATCCATGTTGCAGCATTTAAGGTGGAATTCTAGCCCATCATATGGATAGGCCACGTGTTGTTTATCCATTTATCTGTTGAAGGACATTCGAGTTTGCACATTTTGGCTGTTGTGAATAATGCTGCTATCAACTTTGGTGTTCTGATGTTTGAACGTAATGGCATTCAGGGACATTCTGATCCTTCTTTCCTGGTTTTCTTTTTGTAGTGTTAAGGAGGAACCCAAATGGAATCAAGGAGTGGAACATAAAAATCGGTTTCTTATGCCTCTGCACTTCACCTTTCTCCTGTTCATCCCACTCTGCCATCATTGCCTGCTTGCCTCCGAATTGCCCACGACAGTGCAGTCTGGGCACGGACCACACCTCCCATGCAGCGGTGGCTTTGTGATCTGTCCACCTGGGTAAGCTGAACCACACTTCCCAGAATTCCCTTCCCGTGTGTTTCCGGTTAGAGTGGAGCACAGAGGAGAAACTTGTGGAAGGTTTGGAGGTGGGAAGTGAAGCAGCAGTCATTTTACAGCTCACACGAATTGTGGCTTCTCTGCTGGCTCACCTCAGCAGAGGCAGGAACTGACACGGGGCCAGGTGCCACCGGTGGCTCATGCCTGTAATCCCAGCACTTTGAGAGGCCAAGGCAGGTGGATTGCTTGAGACCGGGAGTTCAAGACCAGCCTGGGCAACATGGCAAAACCCTTCTCTACAAAAAATACAAACATTAGCCAGGTGTGGTGGCTCATGCCTGTAGTCCCAGCTACTTGGGAGGCTGAGGTGGGAGGATTTGCTTGAGACCAGGAAGGTCAAGGCTGCAGGGAGCTGAGATTGGGCCATGACACTCCATCCTGGGCAACAAAGTGAGACCCTGTCTCAAAAAAACAAAAAAGAACTGACACAGACGGATGTGTCTGCCTTCAAGGGCTCCTGCTTGGGCTTGTCCTCCCTTACTTTACATCCGTCTGTCCTTCCCGATTGTCTGCAGAGCCTGCTTAAGCAGCCCCAGTGCCAGTGACTGTGTAAGGTCAAATTCCCACAACAAATCTCTTCAAACAAGTACCTCTTAGTGGTTCTGCTTCTCTGATGAAACCCTGATGGGTACACACTCATTTATTCATTCAACCAAAAAATATTAACTGATAAAAAATACTGAACACTACACACTACCATGCACCAGATACTAGGTGCTAGGTAGTGAATACAACAAAGTTCCTGCCACCATGGTGTGAGGTGTACTGTCATATCCCCAAGATATACCTCACTGCTGAATGAGCGTCTGAGGACCAGGTGCTGGTGCTGACTCCTCTGTTGACACCTGTGTGACTTTGGATCAGAATCCTTTAATCTCTCCACATCTAGATTTCTTCATTAGTAAACTGGGGTGAGCAACCTCCCAATCTACTTCTCATATAAATGCAGGTGGGGCAGGGTGCAGTGGCTCACGCCTGTAATCCCAGCACTTTGGGAGGCCGAGGCGGGTGGATCAACTGAGGTTGGGAGTTCGGGACCAGCCTGACCAACATGGAGAAACCCTGTCTCTACTAAAAATACAAAATTAGCCGGGTGTGGTGGTGCATGCCTGTAATCCCAGCTACTCAGGAAGCTGAGGCAGGAGAATTGTTTGAACCCAGGAGGTGGAGGCTGTGGTGAGCCAAGATCGGGCCATTGCACTCCAGCCTGGGCAACAAGAGCAAAACTCCGTCTTTAAAAAAAAAAAAAAATGCAGGTGGAGTTAATAGGAGTTGAAAGACATTTGCAAACCAAATAGCTCTCAAAATAATTAAACGAAACAAAAACCAGTCCAGGACATTGTCATAATTTTTTATTATGTATCAAATTGTCTTCAATATAAGTTACAACTTGATTAAAGTTGATAGACATTTGTATCTATTTAAAGACAAAAAATTCTTTTATGTACAATATCTTGTCTAGAGTCTAGCAAATATAGTACCTTTCATTGCAGGATTTCTGCTTAATATAACAAGCAAAAACAAACAACTGAAAAAATATAAACCAAAGCAAACCAAACCCCCCGCTCAACTACAAATGTCAATATTGAATGAAGCATTAAAAGACAAACATAAAGTAACTTCAGCTTTTATCTAGCAATGCAGAATGAATACTAAAATTAGTGGCAAAAAAACAAACAACAAACAAAACAAACAAACAAACAAAAAAATCCCACCAATCTTCATGGGTAAACTTTCCTGCTCAGGGATGTAAGCTGACTCTAGACCATCTCGCGGTTCCTGCGGATAGCACAGCACAAGATCATACTGAAGATCATGCCAAATATCTAGGAGATAGGAAGAAACATGAGGATCAGGGTGGTTTGATCTGAAGGAAGGCTGAGGGAAAGGGAGAGACATGGGTCACCCAGTCCAAGAAAAATGACAAGGAGAATGGCATCCAGGAGGCCAAACGAGTCAGAAGGTGCTGAAGCAGGAGAGATGCAGGCCAGATAATGAGAAGGATGTGGGACGTGAGGAATCTGGGGGGGTTGGCAGTCAGCTGCACAAGCATTTTCCTTGGAGAACTTTCAGGGTGGGAAAGTAAGCTCAGAGCCAAATTTAATGCTCAAATTCCAGGTTTTCCTATAGTCCTAGTCCATACAGGTTAGTACTTTTGCATTTGTCTTTGTGTGTATGTTATTTAATATTCTTTTTTTTTTTTTCTTTTGAGACGGAGTCTTGCTCTGTTGCTTAGGCTAGAGTGCTGTGGTGCGATCCGCCTGCCTCGGCCTCCCAAAGTGTTAATATTCTATTTTAAAACGTATTGTTATATCTTGGCTGGGCACAGTGGCTCACGCCTGTAATCCCAGCACTTTGGGAGGCCAAGGCGGGCAGATTACCTGAGGTCAGGAGTTCGAGACCAGCCTGACCAACATGGTGAAACCCCATCTCTACTAAAAATAATCAGCTGGGCATGGTGGCACACGCCTGTAGTCCCAGCTACTCGGGAGGCTGAGGCTGGATAATTGCTTGAACCCAGAGAGGCGGAGGTTGCAGTGAGTCGAGATCACACCACTGCACTCCAGCCTCGGCGACAAGAGTGAAACTTCGTCTCAAAAAAAGAAAAAAAGAAAAAAAAGAAGGTATTGTCGTATATTTTGCTGAAAGGTGCTTCATGCCTTTCTTAAGATGCCGGTGAAGGGTGCAAATAACCACTAAGAAAGGAGGCGATTCTCTCTTTGGGGGCAGTCTGGCAAGAGGGCAGAGGCAGGCGGGGGTGGGGGAAGACTCAGTGAGCCAAGGCCATCCCAGCGAGGACCATGTTCCGTCTGGGGCTCTCCCTCATGGGAAGAGAGGACATGACCCCAAGGAACCTGGTTGGCCCTTGTTGGTTTCTAGGGGCTGATTAGCGAGAGACTCCTTCTGGCTGCCCATGTTCAGATGCACTTCAGGAAATGGAACAATTCCCACGCCGGTAGCCTCTAGTGAACTACTTTCTTAGGGAGAAGAACAGCAGGTGCGTGAGGAGACATGCTCTGAGGACTAGCAGCGCCAGCACTGCCACCCATGTGCCCTGAACCTTAACAGCTAAGAGAGTCGACTCTTTAGAAACCCAGGGGGAGCCTCAGATACTCCACTCAGGAGGTGAGAAGCTTTGATCAGAACATCGGCCTCTCTGTCTCTCCATTCCCTAGTGGTAAAATGGAAATACTAAGGGCACGAGGACAAAGTGAGTTGACAAATGCACAGAGTGCGGCGGTGTCTGGGTAGAGCATGGGCTGAATCAACGTGAACTCCTCAGTCCCCCTCCTGGGACGACGTCCTGCCACTCACCATGACCACGGCAATGCCAATGCCCACTGCGCCGATGATGTGGAATTTATTGTCGAAGACCTCTTTGATGGCATCAGGACAGGACTTGGGGAGACAAACCAAGACCTGGGTCACACACAATCCTTCCTCCCAGGGCACCTCTTCCCTCCCATGGCCCCCGTCTCACCCGGGAGAACTGGTGGGCAGAGGGTGGGCTGGGGACAGGAGTGTTCGGGGATAAGAGAAGTTCCGGCTGGTGGATGGAAAGGGGAACAAAGGGATGGCTATGCTAGTGGATCCCTAAAATCTGGGCAGGACAGCAGGGAAGGAGGAGGGACGGGCCCTGCTTGGGGGTCTATTTCTGATATGGTTGTAAGGTCACTTTTTACTATTCTGGAGTTGGACATTAACTCTGGCTTACAGACAGGAGCCACTGACAAAGTCAGAGCGGGAGTCCAAGACTCAGAAGCACGCCTGCCCTTGAGAGCTTCCGGGCTGGCAGCAGTGGGCGGTGCCAGAACACTTGTCATTCCCCGGTCCGGCCTTTGTTTTATTGCCCTTGAGTAAACAGAGGGCCCAAAGTAGGAGAGAAAGAGATGGGTGCCCTGGGGCCCTTTCACAGGCAGAACTGGTCTTTCTGAAGCAGCACTTGGCTGCTGTCACTTTCATGCTTGCAGGGTTTGTCCAGAGCAATGGGGGCAGGGACACCAGGATCCTGGTCTGAGTTTACCTTCACGGTGAAGGTTTCGAGTACGTCCTTCTTGGGGCAGATGTCTGAGATAAACTGTTCCACGCCCCCAGCCAAACCACAGCAGTTCAACTACAGCGAGAAGGCAGGGATGGGGATGAGAGAAACAAATTTTAAAAAGACGATTAGAATGTTTGCACTGGTCTGGTGCAGTCAGCACCCTGTGTGCAGACACAATCCGGAGAAAGCGCAGGAGGGTGTCTTTGCCAAGGCGACATACCGCATAGTGGATGGCTTTCAGCGTTTCCCGCTGGGGCTCATCCTTGGTTTTCAGCTTGTTGTAGGTGTCCTTGTAAAACTCCTGGACTTCCTTAATCACCTACAATGGGCAGACAAGAGAGGGGCAGAGACAGCATTTTCACATCTTCCTCCACGAACAAATGTTACGCGTTCCATCTTGTTCTCTCTAAGCTCTCAGCCACCAGATGCCTGTGCTTGGACAATGTCACCAGGCAGATGGCAGCCACTAGCACTGCCTTCTCTCAGGGCCTTTGGGCACTTCCCATCTCTTCCTACATCCTCCAGAAACCCACTCGGGCCGTCTCTCCCTGTCCCTTACACTTTGGTCAGTCCTTCAGCTCTACTTGGCTCCTAAATTGAATCTCTACGATCTAGAGGATGATAATAATTGAAATACTACTCCTGACCTGACTATTTTCTCAGGCTTCCATCTTCTTTTTCTCTTCACTTAGGTTTGAGTTTTGGCAAATTACTAAGCCTCTCTGTATGGAGTTTCCACATTTGTCCCTGCAGCTCATAGATTATTTGTGAGAATTTAAATGAGATATTGCATGTTAAGCCTTTACCACTATGTCCAGTACAGAGTAAATCTGGAGCACGTGCCAGCTATTGTATCATAATATAGGGGATGTATTATTATGTGCTTGCACCTGGCGCATCCCAATTTAATGTCTGTCTGCCCCTTTGATGCTCACCTCATCCAGTTAACAGACCAACAGCCAGCATTTTTCCTTCAGCATCTGTCTGACATTTTTCACAATGATCCCCTCCTATTTCTATGGCTGTAGCTGTTATTGCTTACAGACGTGTTTTTTTTTTTTTTTTTTAAACAGAGTTCCCTTGGCTGGGCTAAAAGTAGTGAGTTATCTCAATGGATTGCTCACGTCAGTTACAGATGGAAGTCCTTGTTCTACTCTTCCCTGTTTCTCACTACCGTGCTTGACTAGTCTCAAGAACAAAACAAAACAATAGGGTTCCTGCCTCCAGCATCTCAGCATCTCTCTTCCTTCCCCCTTCCTGCTGAACATGACAAGGCAGCCCTTCCAAAAACACTACTCTGATATGCCCATCCTGGTCCAAAACTCTGCAGGGCTCCCCACGTAAGCCCAAGCTCAGCCATGCTCAGCCCCTTTGACTGGAAGTCCCCTGCCTCCACTAACTTTCCTCCTGAACGCATCTCTCATTCAAGGTTTAGGTCACGGCTCCCTTCTCTATGAAGCCAAAAGAGATTCCCTTCCCAACCCCACCTTTTCAAATCCCATAGTACTTTGGATATAAATCACCTCTATGACCTTTATCAATTTCATGTCTTTTCCCCATACTAGATGGCCAAGTCTCCGGATGTGGGGCCCATAGTTCAAACATCTGTGGACCCTGCACAGGCTTGGGGGCAGCACTTGGCTCATGGGGGCAGCACTTGAACACGTTATTTATAGATCAGAGGAGGAGGCAAGGGTGTCCAGCCCACAGAAAGCCTGTATTTCCTGAGTAATCTTTCTAAAAGTTGTGGGGAGGGGCTGCTGAGGTGTGAGATGGACAGACAGACACACACACAGGCCCAATGGGTAGTTTCTGAACATCTACTATGAGTCAACACCATGGCTGGCACAATCTCGGACAGGACAGTAAGCGCACTGACATTCCCTGCCCCGAGGAGGGCACATTCGCTGGCACACAGGGACGCGATGAGATAAGAGGCCTGGTCAATAGCTGAAAGCTGAACAAAGTGCCCAGCCAGGACTTGCCCCCTGCTTCACTGTCCCCCATCCCCCAACTCCCAAACCCAAGAGATCTCATGGGAAAAACCTACCTCATCCTTGTGGGAATATCCCCAGATGGCCGCAGCTATTTCAATGGCAAATATCACCAAGAGGAAGCCGAAGAACTGGAAGGCAACGAGGGGACGGGGTGAGAACAGTCCCAGCCAACCAGCCAGGAAAATCAAAGGGTATTTTGGGACAAAGAAGAAGGACAACTCTCTGGGAACAGGCATCTGGTGACACAAATGAATAGCCTAGCAGGGGCAGGGAAGAAGTTCACAGAACAGGCAGTTAACCAAGCCCAGGATAGAGGCCACAGTGAGGCAAGGTGCCCGGACATGAGGAAAGAGCTGAGCACAGCTGAGCCCAGAACTAGCATTTACAAGGCGTTAGTTAAGAGTCAGTGAGCAGGAAACTACTATTGTTCACAAAAGACACGAGATTTGGGCAAGTAAAGGGAGCGAATCCACTCCGTGGAGTTTGGAAAAGACCAAAACAGATTTTGAAACAAGAAGGAGAAGGCAAAGGTACCTGTGGATTCAGGGAAAGAAAGCAAACGTGGTCCTCGAGAAAAGGGGGAAACAAAGTCCTTTTAGTTGCCTAGGGGAAGCGATAAGACAGGCTCCAGAAAGGAAGAGGGGCGACGCCTCACATCGGGGAGGGGCCCAGGCTGAGGACAGCTCATGCCCTTTGGGTACCTTCCTGACCCCATCCCCCTCCGTCTGTTCTGTGGTCTGGGTCTGGGCCTGCTGAGGTTTTGTTGGTGGGAGTCAGGGTGGCTGTGGGGATGCCAAGGGGATACTCACCAGTCCCAGCATGCACTGGGACTCCTGCACAGCCCCGCAGCAGCCCAGGAAGCCCACCAGCATCATGAGGGCGCCGGCTCCGATCAGAATATAGACTCCTGCGGGAGGACAGAGGAAGCACACATGCGTGGAGACATCAGTTCAGAGGCCCAGGCATCTCCGGCAATTCCTGGTTCCCTCTGCCTGACTCCTGCCTCCCCACCTCCTTATTCCCCTCATCTCAGGGAAGAAGTTCCCTTTCCTTAAAATACAGCCTCCTCTTCCACCTCTGCCCCAGATCTCCTTCCCACCAGCCTCTCTTGCATGACTCTGCTTCATCAAGCTCACGCTCCTACCTTACCCTCAGCCCTTCTGGAAGGTGCCCATTAGCCCTCAATCCAGGACAGAGAATATCCATGGGAATCCCTACATTCGGAATGCAAACCGGTCCAGTCTGTCAGCTCTTTCCAGCAAGATGAATCCACTCAAGCTAGTTAGCATACACCTTCCACACTCTGGCTAACTTCTGGGACCCTGCCTTACAGAGGACGCTGTCAGAGCAGATTTCCAGCAGGAAGGGGCCGTGCACACCTAGGCACCCCCCTACCCAGGGGTGGGGGGAACCAACTCTGCCTGTTCCCAGAAGGGGGGCCTCTTTGCCCTGTTGCTGGGTGGTGGTTAGGCACATACAGTTAGGAACACCCAAAGGCACCTCTTGGCAAAGGTCCAATACCTGACTCTAGTGCAAAGGACACAGATCTGGGTGTCAGAAGACCCTTCTTTTGGCCCTAACACTGATGCTAATTGCTGTGTGACCTGGGGTAAGACATTTTCCCTCTCTGGGCCTCAATTTCCTTACTAGTAAAATTAAAGAGGTATGTTCCTGGAAATTTCAAAACATCTCTATAGCATGCTAACAAGATCTTAACAGTCACAACTCAGTTATTGCAGGTTAAGGGTGAAGAGGCTCCTCCCTGCTAAGGAGAGGATGAGTGACACCATTACTAAGCCCTTGATCTGAGTGGCTCATGGAAAGGAGGTGAGAGAAGGGCAGCAACTTCTATAACTTTTGCCCAAACCCAGAACAATGCAAATTCCTGGGACATAAACACAGTGGAGCAGCACTGGCCCCATTCGTTCCACAACCCACCAAAGGAATGCCCAGAGGGGCCACCCCACAGTTCTATTCTTGAGAAGCCACAGCTGTCCTGCAGGGACTATTCCCTTAATCAGCACCCCAGCCCTACATGGGTCCCAAAGGAAAACCAGCAGCGAAGTCTCTGTGCCTCCCTGTCTTGCAGGCATGTTCTATCTAGCCTTGGGAGAGGCTACTGTCACATGTTGAGAGCACCAGATCTGTGACTCTGGGGAAGCCACTTAACCTCTCTGTGCAACAGTTTTCTATCTGTAAAACAGGAGTAGCAATAATGCCCACTTCCAGGATTGCTGTGAGGATTAAGTGATATAATCCACATGTGCACAACAAATGCTAGCTGTTGTTAATCTCAATTATACCAAGCATGAGTAACAATCATTAATAATCACCATGGTGAATTTTAACCTGCTGCTGTATCCCTACTGTCCTTTCACTGGGACCAGAGAGATATCCTTGATGTAGGGGCTGAAAACACACATGCGAGAGAGAAAGTCTGTGATGTTTCCCCACAATACACAGCAGGACACTCGATGAGAACCCTCGGCAGGTGACACGCTGACTTCACTGTCCCACATCTGCACCCCGAGCAGGGGTGAGACTTTGCAGGCAACAAACCATGCAGTCTGCCCACAGCTGAGGCTCACGGGCAGCAAAGAGCAGAATGCACACAGAGAGCATTTGTTCCTCCCCCTTCTCCCCCACATCCGTCGTGAGGTCAAGTCACGTGGGGTTACTGGCAAACCCCATGTTGCAAGAATATGGGTATTGTTCTTGTGCATGCCTGGCCCACACTGGGCAAGGGGACAAATGTAGCTTGTCCTCAAGTCAGGTCGCATCTTCCTGGGCAGTCAAACGCTGTGAGGCCACAAGCTGGGCTTGGGGAGGCTGTGCAGCCCCACGCATGGGGCACTGGGTAAGAGGGCAGCCTCCTTTGGTTCTCTCACATGGGGACAGTAGAAAGGCCCCAGTTTCTCCCCATCTCATGGGGGCAAGTCAAGGAAGGATGAGATCACTCCTTTGAGCTCCATAGCAGGGGCTGAATAAACAGGAGGTATTAAGAGATCAAAAGGATTTACAAACACATGAAATACCGTGGAGTGGGAACGAACAGGCAGACATGTTTTCTCTAAGTCCAGATCCCAGTTCATGAACCTGGTGGTCCTGGCAGAGGCCAAGGGAATTGGATTAGCTGCAAGTGAGCTACTAAAGAGAAAGTATTTCCCACGCAGAGAAAGAGAACATGCTCCTAATGGGGCTTGTGGTTAATATTAAATATTCATGCTAGGGCTCAGCAGAGGAAGATTTTAGGATCAAGGGTTTTGTGGGCTTTAAATCTTGCGTGGATGGCTACGGATCTGCAGTGCCTAGCTTTAGCCCTCTCTAGTCACGGGAAAAGGGAAGCGATCCCCTGGCAGCTGTGTTCGGGGACTCAGCAGCAGCCGGCAAGCTATAGGACAGCTCATCTGGAAGCAGGCCCCATGGAAGTCACGGAACCACTGCAGGGCTCGGGCTGGTTTTTACAAGGGCTATTCAGTGCTTCCCTTTGGAGAAGCTACTCATCGCTTACACCCCAAGCTTGTTAGCCAAGGCTGCTGTTGATAAATGACAAAGTGTTCCCCTTTATAAAACAAGTGAATGTTAGCTTGCTGTCTGACTCATGGAAAAAGTTATCCATCACAGAGCCTTCTCTAGGATTACGGTATTAATTTGCTTAAGGGTTGTTTATTCTGCTTTTTTCAGGCTGACATTACAGGCCTAGAAAAAAAAAAAAAAAGGCTGGTGTAGCAGCAGTAGCACATGCCAGCGTGTCCTTTACACAAGAAATGGAACAGTGTTTTTCACTGTTCACCAGGGCTCTCAGTTTAGGCCAGGGAGAGGACACAGCAGGCTCCCGTCCCTACACCAGCTCTGTCCTGCAAACAGCACTCACCACGCCTGTTTGTGTGAAGGAGAACAAAATCCAGTAGGGCCTCTGGCCTGCAATAAAAGTTTATTATATCCAAATAACTCCACCAGGTGTTCAACGGAGCCCTACCTCTGCCCTACCTCTGCCCCGCCTGGTTTCGTCTTGGTTCCCGCCCTCCCGAGTTCACGGGAATAAGTGCCACAATGGAATTCCATTTGCCACACACTGTACTTCTTTGCCCCAGAGGGGAGTGGGTGTGTAAGCTGTGCCGTGGTTGTGTAAGCTGTGCTGGTTTCAGGAGGGAGAAAAATGAAGCCCAGAGCAATAAAATGAACTGCCCCAGGTCACAAGCCAGGATGGGGATGCCAGCTTACTAAGGCCAAGTGTCGCGTGTCCTGAAAATCACCAGGCACCTCATCATGGATAGGGGGCTGGCCGAGGAAGGGGGGGCATTCACGGCCTCTGGCTGGAGCCCCCCTAGATGCCCTCATTCAGCAGCCATGGTTCTGGAGGGACACCAGGGAGCTGGGAAAGGCTGCTGGCCTAGGACCAAGAAAATGAAGTTCCCCAACAAGTTTGCAGCCTGGGATTAGGGATCTTGCTGACGGGCTGAATCTCCAGGCCTGGACTGGAGAGAAGGCCCATATAAGGCTGTCAGCTGCTCTGGACTTACCATAGACTGTTCTGAATGTTGGAAAGGTTTTCACTTGCTTTTCTGCCTGGTTATATACTCTTTCTCTACTTGGTAAGCTGTGGCCCTGCTGGAGAAAAGACACCCCTGGGCTGTTCAGGTTTCCTGAAAAGTCAGCTGCATGGTCAGGCTGGCCTGTGGGTTGCTCTGCAGACAGTTGGTGGCCCAGTGCAAGGGGCGGTCACCCCATGACTATCCCTTGGAAAAGCAGCTAGGGTGTGGCTGGCACTCCAAGCTCATCTGCTAGGAGAAGGGCTCTGGGCCAATACAGAAGGCTGGTCTCACAGCCTCGTGGGGAAGGGGACACAGAGCGACGCCTCCTTGGCCCTTTGCCCATGGATGACAATTATTATTTCCTAAAGCGTTCAGTGACGTTCAGGGCATAGCTCAGACCTAAGCAGTGCTCAGAGTGCTGTGCTGCTGTTTTTTTTTTTTTTTTTGAGATGGAGTCTCGCGCTGTCTCCCAGGCTGGAGACAGAGCCTCAGTGGTGTGATCTCAGCTCTCTGCAACTTCTGCCTCCCAGGTTCAAGAGATTCTTGTGCCTCAGCCTCCCGAGTAGCTGGGATTATAGGTGCACGCCACTACGCCCAGCTAATTTTTGTATTTTTAGTAGAAGTGGGGTTTTGCCATGTTGGCCAGGCTGGTCTCGAACTCCTGACCTCGGGTGATCTGCCTGCCTCGGCCTCCCAAAGTGCTAGAGGCTGAGGTGGACGGATCACCTGAGATCAGGGCGGATCACTGTGCCCAGACACAGTGCTGCTGTTCTAACCTTACGTGCATCATCCCCCTTGCCGGCACTTCTGCAGGCAGAACGAAGTCTTCAAAGCTCCGCTCTCTTCCCCGAACGGGGTGTCGCTGCAAAGGATCTGTATTTCCCTGGCAGAGCTAAGTGGACAGTGGCCCTTAGACCCCAACTAGGGGATCTGTGTCTCTTTGGGGTTGTGCCTTCAAATCACCCTCCTGGTCACTTCAGGTAGGACCACCGGCCACCAGGAGGGCCCTGCAATGACCTGCAGGATCTGAATCCTGTGAGGTTCCCAGAGGTGAGCCCCAGCTCCTCTAATGGCACTCACCATTCTCCTGCCACCCTGCAGCTTTCCCACCTGTCAGCTGCTGGCTGGGCCACCGACGCAGGGGTTTCTCTCCCTGACTGCAATTTGGGTGAAGTAAAAGGGCCAAGACAGCCCCACCCCATCCCTGCCAATGGGGCACATTCAGCCAGTACAGATCTCTTCCATTCGTACAGAGGGAGACCCCACAACCTGGCAATGACAACCCGAGAAGCAGCTCTTTTAGGCCTGGGTTCAAAGCCTGGCCCTGCCTCTTGAGGGAATATAAGCTTAGACGAGTTATTTCAGGTCTCTAGGCCTCGGTTTCTGCACTTGTGAGATGAGAATCATTCCATACTCCTCGTAGAGTTAAGGGGATTAAATTATATAATACACACAAGACAATGAATGACACACAAAGAATGGGGCTCAAAAATGTTAGTGTCTTCCAGCCGGGCGAGGTGGCTCACGCCTGTCATCCCATCACTTCGGGAAGCCAAGACGGGAGGATCACCTGAGGTCGGGAGTTGGAGACGAGCCTGACCAACATGGAGAAACCCCGTCTGTACTGAAAATACAAAATCAGCTGGGCATGGTGGCACATGCCTGTAATCCCAGCTACTCAGGAGGCTGAGGCAGGAGAATCGCTTGAACCTGGGAGGCGGAGGTTGCGGTGAGCCGAGATTGTGTCATTGCACTCCAGCCTGGGCAACAAGATTGAAACTTCGTCTCAAAAAAATAAAAAAAAAATAAATAAATAAAACTGTTAGTGTCTTCCTCCCAGTTCCATCCTCTTACCCATGAGATTCTTAACTCCCACATCTAAAAATATAAAGAATCAGCCATAGAGGCTTTGGGTAACAGAAAAGAAAAAGTGAGTTGTTAGAAGCAGCCAGGACAAGGGAGGACTGAGTCTCTCTTTGGAGACACACGCGCCGGCCACAGGGCTTTTGCTTAGGAAAGCAGGCCTGACTGTGCCTGCTCCTGCCGGCAGACCTGCTCCCCCAGCACAGGGCTCCCTTCTGGAACATGGCGTGGAGTGTGGAGAGTCTTCCCCAGCACCTGCACCCGGCTCCTCCCTCCTGCTCTGCAGGACAGCATTCTAAGCCTGTCACAGACTCGCAAAAAATGGTCTGTTGCTGAAACAAGTCAGGGCGCTATAGAAACCTGTTCCCCAAAAACTCTGTGTGTATGTGTAGTTTTTTTTCTAAACATACATTGTGCTTTCTCTCACTTTCTTTCCGATAATAGACACACCCCAAAAAACCCCAGCTAACAATAAAAAGCAGTAAACCCAGCAAAACTATCCACAGGGCTCAAATGTTACGCAACCAAAGGAGCTGTTTTTAAAGACTCTCCCTACCCAGTTCAAGAGGTGGGAAAGGGAAGGTCTACGTGGCTGGCCAGCCTTGCTTCTCCCTGAGGGACTGGGAGATAACTGTTTTCTCCCTCCTTTGTAAAAATAACTTTTTTGGTGGGTGGGAAGGAAGTGACCAAACTTACATTTTGAGCCTGACAACATGTCAGCGTCATCCTAAAAATAGGAGGTTTCCTTTGTTTCTCACAAATGAAAAGTTTCCTACCTCCAAGCCAGGCAGAGTACAGCCGCAGAGTCTGAATTCACGCAGATGCGGGCAACTGCACTTGGCAGGCACCAGGCTCCCCCTCCTCTGAAGGAAGCTTTGACGTGGTGATACAGCAACGAGAGGGATAGAATGGTCTAGCAAGGCTGCCAAGAAGCCTGAGTGTAGAAAGAAACCTGCCAAGTCTGTTCATGTT
This sequence comes from Pan paniscus, assembly GCF_029289425.2. Classification (NCBI taxonomy): domain Eukaryota; kingdom Metazoa; phylum Chordata; class Mammalia; order Primates; family Hominidae; genus Pan; species Pan paniscus. Next base: position 11,784,559 of record NC_073259.2, on the reverse strand, counting down.
CAGAGGATCCCAGGCAGGTTTAAACTGGAAGCCTCTCTCCCAAAGCAAAAGTCATGTCAAAAACAAACAAATAAAACTAAACACTACAGCATTTACCCCAGTACCAGGGGTCCAAAGGACTGGGCAGAGTCCATTCTAGTCTCTCCTATTGTTGCTGTGTTTTCCAGGAGGCTGATGTTTTTCCCAGTCTCAGAGTCCCTATCTGAACGGTGAAGAGGAAAGCTGTCTATATCTTCTTCCAGCACTGCAGATCCCCAGGACAAAGCTTTTTGAATTAAGGAAATGATGCAAGATAAGAAGACAATCAGGAGAGAGCATCAGAGATGAGAACAGAGGTTCGTAAACCCTCAAGAATGAGTACAACTTTGGCAGAGGCTACATCACATCAGAGAACCATCAACGTGCCTGACTTGGCCATCAGGAAAAGAAACCACATCAGTTAAACGCAAATTCCCAGGCACAACGACACACACAAAAACTGCACAACCTGAAAGGGACACGACTGGCCAGCGTGGCTAGAGCAAAAGTCTTTCCCAAGCCCAAGTCCCTGGGTCAACATGGGGCCTCCAAAGTTGCAGGAACTTTGTTGGAGCCAGGGTCTGAATTCACTGAGCCTTCCCCGTCCCTCACCTGTGTAGAAGCTGGAGTTATTATTATTAGTTTCTTGCTCGAAGATGCTCTTGGTCTGAGAGTCGAATCGGAGCCATAGTCCAATGGCAAGGACAGCAATCCCGGCAAGCTGCAAGACATACAGGACGTGAGCATTAATTCTGGCTGCCAGCAACAACGCAGTCCCCACGCGCTGAAGGGTGAGACTTGCAAAGGACTTTGTGACCACCCTTGGTCTCTGCCCCTCATATACGCCTGGTAGTTGTAGATGCCATTACGGGGTGTGTTTGATTCATGCAGGTACTAAAAGTACCAGCAAGCGAGGAATAAACAGTGACCTACCTGCCGCCCATTGGCCGAAGGGGTATTTTATAGGCAACAGAACACTATACGGCAGTGAAAACCAGTAACTCTAGCTACACGCAACACCATGAGTGCATCTCACAATGCTAAATCAAGAAGCCAAAGCCACAGGCACACACACAATATGATTCCATGTAGTTAAAAACGCTATGCTGTTTAGGGATGCACACAGAGCTAGACGCTTACATGTGCCTATAAATGATAAAGGAAAAGCATTGTCATCAGGTGAGTGGTGATGTTTAGGTGGAGGAGGAAATTATGCTCAGGGAGGTGCCATGTGGCTGGGGGTGTCGTATTCTAACTGTTGACTTGGGTGATGGTTACACGGTTCCGGACACACATGCACCAGGGAGGGCAGCTGCAATGTCCCCGGAGACCTGCTGCTCAGTAAATGACATGTCAGGGCCTCCCCTCGCTGGCACTGCTGAACTAGATGCTGTGCAGGAGGCCTCCTGCCAAGTCCCCCCAGTGCCAGCTGAGCTCCCTCGTCGTCACCCGTACCAGGGCTTGCCGGGGGAGTGACTCACAGGCCTCCAGTGTGGTAGCCGGCTGGACGCAGGAGTGGGTGGGCCCAGGTTTTGCTGGTCCACCCTCCTCAACAGAGGCACTCTTATGTCAGAGCCCGCTCATCAGGGACCTTGGTTCTCGGCTCCAGGAGCTGGTGATAGCCCATGGTGTGGACAGGCCTCTCTTTCCTTCCTCCTTTTCTCCTCTCCTTTCCCTTACGATATGGCAGTGAGTGTGGGCATGTTGGGTGGACAGCGGATGTGGCAATAGTGGGAAGGGCTACCCAGACCTCCGCCTGCAGCAGTCACAAACTCACCTACCCCCCAGGAGCATAAGGGGATTTGCTCCTGCCAGGGAGGTGTGCTTCCACCACGAGGGGCTGCAGAGTCTAGCTTCATATTCTATTGCTTCAGTGTTCCCATCTGTAAAGCAGGGATTGTGAGATGCGGCCCTTCCCTGCCTTTTAGGTATGGCTAAAGAATAAAGAAGATAATATCAGAAGTGCATCTGAAGAGGAAGGTACCAAATGGGCTCTGGGAGAACCACCTCACTTTACCAGCATGAAGCCCCACCAGCCCTGCACTCCCAGCCTGTGGACTGTCACTCAGCATCTTCTCAGCCTCTCAGCCGCACCTTAGGGCAGGCAGCTCCAAATATTGGTAAGGACTGTACGACGCCACGTGCCCCGCGGCTGGACAAGGCAGAGGAGAAAAACTCACACAGGCACAGGAATTTGAGAGTTCAAATGAACTTGAGAGTTCTGAGTTCAAACACGAGTCTGATTTTCCTTCTTAATAAAAGGCCAGTGAGGGAGGGTCTCCTGGCCTAATCCAAAGGCAGCAAGCAGATCACTGTTTGGTTGGGGAGAAGCGTGAGTCTCCACCGTCCTAGACCCAGCAGCGTACTCGCATTCAGACCATGGGTTCCCAGACCAAGAGCGCCGCAGTTAGCTTAGGCGGGGAGGCGGGCCCTGCTGGGAGCGTGCTGGGCTAGAAGAGTTATGTGGCTTGAATCCACGTACACAAGGGACTAGACAAGCACACACTGGGCGGGTCTTGACTCTGCATGTGGCAAGTCCTGGCCTGGGTCCCCCCCAGGTCCCTGAGCGTTAAAAGTACAAAGGTGGGCCGGGCACGGTGGCTCACGCCTGTAATCCCAGCTCTTTGGAAGGCCGAGGCGGGTGGATCACGAGGTCAGGAGATCGAGACCATCCTGGCTAACACGGTGAAACCCCGTCTCCACTAAAAATACAAAAAATTCTCCAGGCGTGGTGGCTGGTGCCTGTAGTCCCAGCTACTCCAGAGGCTGAGGCAGGAGAATGGCGTGAACCCAGGAGGCAGAGCTTGCAGTGAGCGGAGATCGCGCCACTGCACTCCAGCCTGGGCGACAGAGCGAGACTCCGTCTCAAAAAAAAAGTACAAAGGTGATACCTTCCCTCCTTCCACCCCAACCCCATGGAGGCCCAGTCAGTCTCCTGGGAATGGAAGACTGAGGCTGTTGGCCTCCTGGACATAAAAGCGTTAACCTGAAAACTGTAGGCCGGAGCTCAATTTTGGTCCACGTTCAGCCACAACCTGTTTCTCACCCTGGTCCTCCCTCTCGCCCTGGTCTTGTGATGCTCTTGCGCGCATAGGGAGATAGCGAGACAGTGCTCATTACTGTCCTTTTTGCTCTAGGCTTGTGCTTATCAAGCAATTATCTCCCAAGTCATCTTACTTCCCCTGATGAGTGAAGTTATGACCCCACCCCTTATCTGCTGGGAAAACTGAGTCGCAGAAAAGAACGAAAACAATCCCAGGCCTGCCAAGGAACTAAGCTGTAAGATGAGGTAAAGCTACGCTCTGCACAGCAGCCTCTCACGGGCAGGAGCTGCGTCTCTCTGGGAATGTTCCACGCTCAGATAATGACAGGGTACCCCAGTGGAACCTCCAGGGGTAAGGCCCCTTCTATCTTATAGAGAGCCCCAATGTCGAGGACCCTGAGCCAATATGTTAAGCCCAGTCATTGATCCGGTCTCTGTGCACAGGTGGTAAGAAGGATGCTGGGCTGGACAACTGGAACCACGAGGGAAAAGGAAGCATCTCAGGTCTTATCTTGGCCAAGGGCCAGGCCAAGCCCGGAGTCGGGAGTCCCCCGCATTCGGACCCCACCTTAAACCTTACATCATGCGGCTTGGTTGTCAAAGCTACAACATTTCACTACAACCAGGAAGGAAAAGCAGCTGGCTCTGGAGAAATGGGAAAAGCTGCCATAGGTCTCGGTCTCACGGGCTTAACAACTCACAATAAGAGAGGAGAAAGGTTCAAGTAACCCAGAGAAAAGGGAGGGCCAGGGGCATGACTGGGGACACTTGGACAAAAGTCAGGAGTGAACCCTGCTGCCTTTTCTGACAGAATGACTGAGTTCACCGGCCGGAGGGGATGCTATGTGAACCATTAGCTGCCCCATTTTCTGTAACACTGTTGGAGACATTGCTCCAGTTGGCTGAGTCACAATGGCTTGGGGTCACAGGGTCACAAAACTTGTATAACCAGTGCCACCCAATAATGCCTTTCATGGTTGTCAGGCAGCGCTATCTAAGGCGCTCTGAAGTATTTTCTAGGAGAACTCACTTTCTGGTGTGGCATAGAGGGGCTCCCCTGCCCCCATCCGGCTTTCACCCCAGCTGCTTTATTTTTTGAGACAGGGTCTTGCTCTCGTCGCCCAGGCTGGAGTGCAGTGGTGCAGTCATAGCTCACTGTAGCCTTGGACTCCTGGGCTCAAGCCATTCTTCCACCTCAGCCTCCTGAGTAGCTGGGATTACAGGTGCATGCCGCTAATCCTGGCTAATATTTTAAACCCTTTTTTTTTTTTTTTTTTTTAGAGCCAGGGGTCTCGCTATGTTGCTCAGGCTGGTCTTAAATTCCTGGCCTCAAGCAATCCTCCTGCCTCAGCCTCCCAAAGCACTTGGATTACAGGTGTGAGCCACTGCGCCCAGCTTCAGCTACTTTAATAATAGGAGAAACTAAATGGGAGGGGGCAGGAGCAAGAAACAAAGAGAGCTTTAACCCTTAAAAGAGGGTGCCAAGTCAATTATTCAGGGACTCCATAAATGAGAATATAGGAGTCCGGGAGGCCAAGCGGTCAATGGCTTCCTCCCAGGTTAATTGACAGACATATGGCGGCATGCTGACCATGTAATTTCCTCGATGGCTGCCCCACCCCAGCCTATCATCGCAGGAGCCGAGCAGGTTTGATGCGGATGCTGAATGAGACAGTGCCCTGTTCCCAGGGCTCTGGAGAGAGGATGGCAACCTGCAGTATGCCCAGCTGGTCGGGCGGGGATGTGGGGATGCAGGAGAGAGCCCATAGCTTCTACTCCCAGCTCGCGGCCCTGCGCATGGTTTCCTCTTTTGTTTCCAAGAAAAGCCAAATGGAAACATTCTGGTTTTGCTGGGAAAAGCTCCTTTGCTATCTGGCCCAAAAATGGTTCCATCCCTTTGAGAGGGCCGAGAGGAAAAGGGTCATTTTTTCCCATTGTTTTACTGGAAATTTCTTCGTTTCTTCACTGGTGCTAGGCCCTGAGAAAAACATGAGCCAAACCTCAACTGAGCACAGTCTACAAAATACTTGCCTAGCACTTCTCTCCAAACTGTCAAGGTCATGGAAAACAAGGAAAGACAGAAACTGTCACAGCCCAGAGAAGACTGAGGGGGCATGACAACTGTCCTGTGGTGTCCTGGATAGGACCCTGGAACAGAAATAGGACGTTACATGAAAAACTAGTGAAATCCGACTAAGTCCGGAGCTCAGTTAACAGAATGTACCAACGGTGGTTTCCTAGTTGTGACAAATGAAACACAGTAATATGAGATGGTACAATAGGGGAAACTGGGGAGGAGGATGAGGGAATTCTCTACACTATCTCTGCAACTTTTCTGTAGATCTAAAATTATTCTAAAACAAAGTGTATAAAACAATAATAAAGAAGCAGGGGTCTCTCTCTTTCAAAGCTTCCTGTCTCCTTCAAGAACCTGCTCCACTAATTAACCTCTTTCCTGACTGTGCAGGTCTGCCTCTGCCCCTTTTTTGACCTTTGCGAAGACACAGACAGGTCTCCCTAACCTAAAAATCCAAACAGAAGAAAACCAGAAATAGAACCCTTTTTTTCTTCAACCTCGCAGCTCCTTCAGGGTGCTCTCTGCTTTCCTTTCACCCCTGAGCTGGCGGCTTAACCACCTCCAAGTCCTCACTGGCTCGTCACTGCATCTCTCCCAACCCGAAAGGGGTGGTGAGTCTTAAGACTTTTGCTGAATCCTTATGTCTTGGGATCCCACAGCAGCTGACACCACTGAACCCTGCCTCCTCCTTGTCTGCTCCTTAGATGCAATCTCTCCAAGTTTCCCGAGTTCAGCCTCGTGCATTGTGCCTCTGCTAGTACAAGTCCCTCTTAGAATGCTGTCGTGATCGCCTAAGCCAAGCCTGCTGCTTCCCCACCCATTTCCTCCCATTCCTCCCATGCAAATGGCAAATGCAACCCCTGAGCAAGCCAAGCACGTGAGCAGGCCAGTGTCGCATCCGTCCTGTCCTCTCCAGCATCCATGCTCCACACTCTCTGCCCTTTCTCTATCTGGGGCTTGCCTCCCATCTCAGCAGAGCACAAGCTCCTTGAGGTCCAGGGGACCTCTGAGTCATTCTTTTATCTCCTTTGCCCCATCCATGCTTTGGACGGATGGTCATTAGTAAGTAATTACTCCATAAATGAATGACTACTTCAGTGAAAAAGTATTTGAAATCCACCCAGATCTCCTCTCCTGTGTCCTCTTCATTTGGACCAGCTTCCTTTCCCATCAGGCCTTTTATCCAGATCCATCTTCTAATGTCTCACAAGAGTCAGAAACCACAAAGAGGCCAGGCGCAGTGGCTCATGCCTGTCATCCCAGCACTTTGGGAGGCCGAGGCGGGCGGATCATGAGGTCAGGAGATCGAGACCATCCTGGCTAACATGATGAAACCCTGTCTCTACTAAAAACACAAAAAATTAGCCAGGCGTGGTGGCGGGTGCCTGTAGTACCAGCTACTTGGGAGGCTGAGGCAGGAGAATGGAGTGAACCCGGGAGGCGGAGCTTGCAGTGAGCCGAGATCACGCCACTGTACTCCAGCCTGGGTGACAGAGCAAGACTCCGTCTCAAAAGAAAAAAAAAAGAAACCACAAAGAACAATTATTTGCCCAGAGTAAATACTAAGGAAGCCCCATGAAGGTTGGTTGGGGAATATTTGGGGGATGACAACAATTTCCCTTTCTGTTGGTGAAGCATGTCCCAATGTGACTTACAGGCAAATCCTTATACAAACTTTGGAAAACCAAGTTTACAAAAAGCCCATGCAGGCCGGGTGCGGTGGATCATGCCTGTAATCCCAGCACTTTGGGAGGCCAAGGCAGGCGGATCACTTGAGGTCAGGAGTTCGAGACCAGCCTGGCCAACATGGTGAAACCCCGTCTCTACTAAAACTACAAAAATTAGCCGGGCGTGGTGGTGTGTGCCTGTAGTCCCAATTACTTGGGAGGCTGAGGCAGAAGAATCACTTGAACCCGGGAGCCAGAGGTTGCAATGAGCCGAGATTGAGCCACTGCACTCCAGCCTGGGTGACACAGCGAGACTCCATCTCCAAAAATAAAAACAACAAAAAAACAACCCATGCATTGCTGTCCTCGGTCTTTATCTGCAACTCTGCCAGCACCCCCATCCCTCAAAGAAGTCCAGTCAAACACTCTTATGTTTGACGAACACAGGTAAGCTGGTCACCTGGGGCTTATGTGAGCCTCAGGAGACATGAGAACCCAAGAGTGCCCCAAACTCAGGCCCACAGTGAATGGTGTCCTGGTCATCCCTTGCCACACCCACTCACCACTGAGAGCACAATTCACCCAAGGCTCCCACGCAAAGATGAGAATTTCAGTGACTCACACTGCAAAATCTTGCTGCAGGGACAGGTTCAGAAATCTTACACTGAAACACACACCTGGAGTTACAGGAAACATTTCCAATTTCAAAGGAGGATTAAACAAAAAACATCAAAGTGTAACGGAGCTTAGGGGCACCTGGCTGCTCTGGGGACTCTATGCCAAGTGTGCAAAACCAGTTCCAGTTAGAACCTGGGGAGGTTCGTATGTACAGCCTGGCCTCCTGATGGAAATTCTTCAAGTAGGTGTGCTGAAAAAGAGGAGGTAACCCAGAGGAAGAGGAAAAGAGCAGTGGGTTGAATGTGGTTTCAGTGTGGGGGAGGGCATACTGCATGCCACTCCCCGGGTGGGAGAAGCCAAGTTTGCCTATGGGACAAATCCTACTGCAAAGAAAAATCCTTTGTGGTCAAACAAACTGGTGCTCTTGGCGTGGGCCCCATTTTCCTCCAGGTCCCATCTTCTGTAATATGTACTGACTGGCCATACACTTTTTTTTTTTTGAGACAGGGTCTCACTCTGTCACCCAGGCTGGAGTGTAGTGGTATGACCATGGCTCACTGCAGCCTCGACCTCTCTAGGCTCAGATGATCCTCCCACCTCAGCCTCCTGAGTAGCTGGGACTACAGGTGTGCACCACCACGCCCGGCTAATTTTTAAAAATTATTTGTAGAGATGAAGTTTCCCCATGTTGTCCAGGCTGGTCTCGAACTCCTGGGCTCAGGAGATCCACCCAGCTTGGCCTCTCAAAGTGCTGGGATTACAAGCATGAGCCACTGTACCCAGCCCATTTTTTAAAAAGGACAAAATATTTGTTATGCTTCCTCTATTCAGCTGCCTTGGAAAGCCCAGAAAGTGGAGAGCAGATCATTGCTCACAGTGATTTCTCGCTGAGGATGCCTTGGCCTTGAGGTGGCCATATCTACCACTTTGGGAGGGGTTGGAGGTGGGCAGTGGTGAGTGGATGGAGTCCAGGAAGGAGGGAGAACTTTCTTCCCAACTTCCCATTGTCCTCCTGGAAAAGCAATGGCTACTTGGTTACTCTGCTGAGCCCATGGTCAAAATGATACACAATTTTCAACAAGGGACAGGTGGCTTAATAGAAAGACTAGTGAGCTGCTGCCTGCACAGCTGTGCCACCTAGGGCCTGCTTCTTTATGGGGTGGGCATCAGAATCATCTGGGAAAATACTTGTTTTTTTGAGACAGGTCTCAATCTGTCACCCAGGCTGGAGTACAGTGGCACAATCTTGGCTCACTGCAACCTCTGCTTCCCGGGCTCAAGCGATCCTCCTACTTCAGTCTCTCAAGTAGCTGGCACCACAGGTGGAAGCCACCATACATGGCTAATTTTTTTTTTCTTATTTTTTTTTGTAGAGACAGGGTTTCACCGTGTTGCTCAGGCTGGTCTCGAACTCCTGAGCTCAAGCAATCCACCCACCTTGGCCTCCCAAAGCTTGGGATTACAGGTGTGAGCCATGGCACCCAGCCTACCTGGGGGATTTCTAAACATGCACCTGCCTCAGCAATCCCAGGGGACTCTTTGTGCTCCCAGGGATTCTATTGCACGCCTCTGTTGAGAATGACTGGACTGTGATGGATATAAACTTGGGCTCTAATTCTGGCACTGCTACCTAGGAGCTCTCTGACACTACACACTTTCCTCAGCTTTTCTGAACGTTATAGTCCTCGTTTGTGGAAAAAAAAAGTATGATACCTGTCCTGCCTTCAACGTAGGTTGAAGGAGAGGATTAAATAAAGTGATGCATGTAAAACATTCTGAAAACTGTGAAGTGTTACAGCCAGCCGGATTCCATAGGGAAAAAAAATGACAATAATAATAAACCCTGAGAAAGACGTGAGGTGACACTGGGTCAATTCATGGGCCCTCTGTGGACGGCTGTTGTGTCCTCCTGTGATCGGAGAAGGCGGCTGGGTGGCAGCAGGGGAATTTAGGACACTGGGGTTCTGTTTTCTGGTTTCTGTGGGAGTCTGTGTGAGTGCTGGGTAGTGGAGGAAAATGGATAAATTTATCTGCTTCACACCCGCAAACTGCCATAGAGAGCTCCACTAAGACTGGATGGGAATGGCCAAAGGAAAGTGGGGAAGGAAGGCTAAAGGGAGACTGTTGGCTCAGATTTTAGGCTTCTGTCCTTCCTTGGATCACAAACTGCTTCCGTGGGCAAATTAACCCTGCTGAAAGGAGTTATTACAGCAGCAGATAACAGAGAGAGAGGGGATTTTCCTGGGTTGGGCAGGAGAGGAAACCTTGACCTCTTTGTCACCCTCCTTCAGTAAGATGCTTGTCAGCCCTGGTTTTTGTTTTTGTCATCTACTAAACTTGGGAGAGCATTAGTCATAGTTGTCCATAGCACCCAGGAAGTAAGCAACACACCAAATACTGGGGATGCAAGTTTCCCACACCAGCAGTTTTCCAGGCCCCAAAATACCAGTCACGCTTTAAGAAAGCCACAGAAGTGGAGATAGGCCCTCCCTGTTCGCACAGACTTCAACATTTAAAAACAAGTCAGGCCACCCAGACCTGTGGGCTCTGGGCCTCGCCCATCTCCATGGCAACCCTTGGCTCACTACTGCATGCCAAGCCTTGGATGGGCTGATTCACTCCTCAGGAAGCCGGGCCAGGCAGTGCCAGCAAGAACAAACAGGATCCCGATGCCCACAGCCTCCTCCAACCCTCTCTGTGTCCTCCTCTCCCACCTCCAAATGAAGGCTGGGGCTGTTGTCTTTGGAAGGGCAAAGCCACTTGGGCAGGACTAGAGGCTTTGGGGTGCTCCCTTATCCAGCTCCACCACACAGTAAACACCGGCAACAAGAAAACCAAAACTCCGCTGTAATCAGCAGAAGAAATTGCCACGACTTGCTCTCCTTAAGCGTCCCAACTAAACTACTGTAATAGCTCATGGCGGAATTTCTAGATGACAACAGGGCATATTACTAACTTTAGTTTTACTACAGCCAAGTTGAAAAGCCCCAGAGATCACAGCCCTAGAGAACCAGAGTTCCCTTTTGTAGGTATGACTGGTTGGTCAGGCGCATCCTGGGGGCCATCTCTCCTCTCCAGACAACTTCTGCTCTTGGGACTTCTACCGAGCCACTGTCTGAAGGCAGTGCTCAAACCTTCAGAAATTCTTATCTTCAAAGGCAACCCAGGAAACTCTTCTCTATGCCAGTCCAGCAGCTCTCGAAATGACCCCAGACCAGCAGCAGGATGACCCAGGAACCTGGACATGCAAATTCGCAGTTCCCTCCTAGACCCGCTCATGAAACTGGAGTGGGGCTGGGCCGGCACTCTGTTTTCCAACACCTCCCCCCAGGTGACTCTCATCACGCTCAAGTTTAAGAACCACTACTCTAGGCCTTCATTTACACACCAATAATCAGGAAGGACAGAGAAAAGCTCTCTCTGGGGGTTCTGAATCCAGAGAATAGCTTTCTAAATGCCAGTGCCGAAAAGCCTGAAGGCATGGATGGGAGGTGTGAGCTTCCTCTGAGCTGGAGGTGCTTTGTGTGTGTTAGGGAGAGCTCACTGCCCAGCCCCACGAGGGAGCAGGACTGGCACCTACTACTTTACACTCCGATCTGGAGAGTGGGGCATTTGGGGGCTCAAATGCTCTGACCAGCACTGTGAGCCACGGGGAGGGAATCTGGGGTCACCTTGGAAATGCGGCATTGTGACCATTAAGGGTGAGGATGCAGAGAGGTGGGAAGGCAGGAAGAGGTAAGAAAGGAGAGAGAGCGGCTGGACAACTCTGTGCTGAACCCACTGAGCCAGGAAGTCATGGTAAAGGGCTCAAGTTGGAACCTGCATTTGGCTCCCAAATGCACATCCACCACCCAGGCCCTGCCTGCGTGAACTCTCCTCTAGTAACAGGCCCTGGTGACTCAGTGGGCCCGTGAGAGGCTCCCACAACCTGCAGCAGGGCACTCCTGGTAAGAACCTCCCCCCTGAATTCTGCAGCCGGCTGTGCTCCCTAGGCCAGCTCGCTGTTATGCATGAGACTGGACTTCTCCTCAAACCTCCCCGAACTCTAGAAAAACAATTTTTTAAAAGAATACACGCAGAGGCTGATGGTCAGGCCTCTGACCTGACCTAGCACTTTGGGAGGCTGAGAGGGGGGCGGAATGCTTGAGCTCAGGAGTTGGAGACCAGCCTGGGCAATATGGTAAAACCCAGTCTCTACTAAAAAATACAAAAACTTAGCTGGGAATGGTGGCACACGCCTGTAGTTCCAGCTACTTGGGGGGCTGAGGAAGGAGGATGGCTTAAATCCAGGAGGTCGAGGCTGCAGTGAGTTGACATTGCGCTACTGCACTCCAGCCTGGGTGACAGAGACCCCATCTCAAAAAAAAAAAAAGAGGCTAATGGTCAAGTTGCAGGTTGTCTAGCTTAGGGAAAATAACACCATAGTAGCAATTTAACAGTAGAAGTTACTATGTACAAGGACCCACGCCCCCGACACATTACAGGAGGTGGTTTATGTACAGTCTCTCACTGAATCCTCTCATCACCCTCATTTTATGGATATATCAGGCTCAGAGATTTTAAGCAACTGACTCAAAAAGACACAGCCAGGAAGAGGCAGAGCTCAGATGGAACCAGCTCCACATAGACGACTCAAAGCCATGCTCTTCTCGATGCACGGTGCTTCCTCACTGGCCAGGGGGTGACTGGAAAAGATGTGAATCCCTGAGAAATTTTCTTGGGGGACAAGTGGGAGGCTTGGACGTGTTGAATTTGGCAAAATGCTCTGACTTAAGCCTTAACCTGGTGACAGGGTTTCCCTGCCTGCTGCAGCTTGACAACAGATGCTTTCAATTTGGGGTGTTGACCCTAGCCCTGGTGGGGGCCAAGAGGGAGGGAGGGAAGATGCTGACCAGTAGCTTCTCCCTTGGGTTTGCTCTCTCCCGCCATTGAGGCTGGGAGAGGTGGTGGTCCCTGGGAAGCTGCGCCCTCAGGCGCTACCTTCCTTCCACTTCCTACCCCTGGTGTCTACACAAGCAATGGTGACCGTGGCTCTGCATGCCTCTGGGACCTGGTTTCTGGGTGTGGGTGTTCTAGGTGTCCAGAAAATTCTACATATGAAGAATCAACTTCCTTTTGGAAGGCACAAGGAGTGAACTGAAGGAGAAGCATTGAGGCCACCCTTCTTGGTGTGGATATGAAGTAGATTTTCCTTCAATTTCCATTGTAAATTAATTTCCAAGTTGAGCTCCACGAAGCGAGTCTCTGCCAATGGGGCATTCTTACAGGCATTTCCAGCAAAGTGCAAAACTGATTCCCTTCTTTATCCGTCTTCCCCAAACTGGGGAAGTCTCAGAAATGAGTGTTTTATAGACAGGTGGAAAGATACGTCCTCCAATTCGTGTTCGAGAGGGAGAAAGACTGGAGGTAAATTTCAGCATTGACTGATCTTGTGTGATGTGGTTTCATGAACTGAAGTGAGAAGATATGGATGAATGTGAACACTTAGACAACCTCAATCTATGAAAAATGTTAAGGAGAGGTACCAGTAACAGCAACTACAGCAACAGCAGCAGAAGCTAACACAGGAGCTCTGCCTGTGAGCCAGGCCCATATAATAGCTTTACATTAAATATCCCCTTAGTCCCAGTAACAATCGTAAGACGCTGGTTGTGTTATTACCTTCATTACACAGATAAGGAAAGTAAGGCTTCAGGAGAGTGACTAATTTGCTGTCTCCCCACGGGAATCAGCGTTTCTATCAAGACAACTCCTTGCCCGCTCCTGGCCCACTCCCCCCAACCCCAGCAATGTCCCTGGGTCATAAATGGCCGCTGCTATTATATGTCGCTCTTTTATACCATAAGGGCAGGCTGGGGAGAGGGGTCCACACATACACTTAAACCCAACTTTCCATGACAAGCCGGGTCCCTGGGGAGGCCAACTTCTGCCTTCTGTGGCCATTTAGTGCTCTAGACACTGAGATGTCTATGGTACCTACCCCACAACCCATACAATTCAACATAAAAAAAGTTGAACTTGTAAGATAAAGCTCAAAAAAAGTGCCTATTTCCCTGGATTCCTTGAGCTGCCTGCATTGTTGGTGCCCTAAGCAAATGCTTAGCCTGCCTACTGACTCTGTGGCCTCCCTTTCCAGGGGTGCTAGTGCAGCTGGGGGGCTCCTGGGTGGAAGGGTGAAGGTGGCCCTAGACAGCTACAGCCTGGGGGTGCCACCACCTTGCTATGCCTGGCTCGTTGTGTGTAAATGTTCGAGCCTGGCCTCAGGCTGGTGCAGGCCATTACTTTACAAAAGAACATTCCCTGTGGGAGCAACAGTAATGCAATGCATGAGAGGTTTCCCAGGGAGGAGGCTAGAATTACACTATGAGGCCCTGCTGCCCCTTCTGATTCTTAGTGGGCTGCCTTAGAGCCTGAGAGCTAGTTAGGATCATCCCTGTGAGAGATGAAGAAACAGGCTCCGACAGGTAAAGCGACTTGCCCGTGGTCACAGAGCAGGCATGACTGACCCAGCTGTCAGCACTCTTCCTCTGTCCCGTGCACAGCACATGCCATGCAGAGATCGGTTACTTGCTGACCTGTCTCCTCCCTGATAGAAGGGAGACAGCTTGGTCCCCTCTCCAGGGTGTGGCAGAGGATGAGGAACTCCGTGAGCTTTTTCTCAGCGTATCTTTCTGGAAATTAGGCAGCTACCTGGTCTGAACAAGTTCGAGTTGAGAAATCTTCCCTCCTTTCAAGGACAAAGTCAGCATCATTTAAAAACCTGGAGCCCTTCCTCTGCCCTGGAGAGGAGAAAAGCTTCAGTGAAGTGTGCTGGCGTTAGGATGTTGGGGCTGATGGGGAGGGAGGCCCCAGCCCAAGGTAACCTCTTTCTAAACAAGAAATCCCATTTCAAGTTTCCACTGCCTGCTTGCCAGACGCGTAGCATACGCTGGCCAGCCCATAAATCCCTTTTCCACTGAAAGCAGGCATTCTGATCTTAACCAAAATCATCTGATGTGGGGGATTGTTTTGGATGTTTTGCTTTAAATTCCAGAATACCACACATTTGTTTTCCATTGTGTATGCCTCGCCGAGCTGTCTGGCGATGACTGCACACACTCTTGCTGACACACTCTAGCCACTTGCAGCAGCTTGCTCTCATTCCATCTGCAGAGTTGGCCGTCACATGCGTGTGTGGCCCTGAGTGGTGGGAGATGCTCCTTCCTTGACAGTTTTCAAGCAATGCCATGTGGTGCCTGGAGTGGCAGGGTCGGCTAAAAGCACTTCCGGCACCGCTTGGTGGAACGGCCCTCCTGCTCCAACATGGGATCTTTGCAAGCCCCAAGCCAGCAAGGGAGGCCAAGATCCCCAAACTCTTGTCTAACCTATCAACCTGCCCTACCCCTCTGCCAGGAGCTCCTTCTTCATATTAGGTCACCTAATTACTAGCAGCAAGTACTCAAATATTTGCTATCTATGTTCCACAACCCCACCCTAAGCACTTCCCCAGAACTATTTAATTTTCAGAACAGGCCCGCCAGAGGTAATATTGTCTTCTATTTTTTAGATGAAAAAACTGGGGCACAAAAGTTAAGTTGCTCGGGCCGGGCGCGGTGGCTCAAGCCTGTAATCCCAGCATTTTGGGAGGCCAAGGTGGGCGGATCACCCGCCAGGGTCAGGAGTTCAAGACCAGCCTGGCCAACGTGGTGAAACCCCATCTCTACTAAAAATATAAAAAAATAGCCAGGCGTGGTGGTGCGTGCCTGTAATCCCAGCTACTTGGGAGGCTGAGGCTGTTCAATCGCTTGAACCCAGGAGGCAGAGGTTGCAGTGACCCAAGACCGTGCCACTGCACTCCAGCCTGGCGACAGAGCGAGACTCCTTCTCAAAAAAAAAAAAAAAAGTTGCTCAACTGAGATCACAGGGCAAGTAAGTGGCAGAGTTAGAACTTGAACCCAGAATGGTCTGACTGCAGAGCCCCAATTCTCAATTATTTTATTAAGCTGTTTGTGTTTTTGATCCATTTCTTCTATTCTGAAGCCAGAATTTTTTCCCTTTTGCCTGTTTTCCCCCCATTCATATCTAATCCCATTTCAAAGTGGTGTTTTCGATCTTTAAAGGCCACAAGGGAGCCCATGTGCACCGGAAGGAAGACAGCTTGCAGACGCGCCTCCTCCCTGACAGCAGGGCAGCTGCATGGCCACCTGGGCTGGAGATGCCACCTACAGCTGGCCTTGCTCGGGGGCAGTGGGGGTAGTGGGTGCTCGAAGAGAGTCTAAAAGAAACAGCTGGTGCTTCCTCTCCCTGGCCTTTGTCCTGAGAGCTTCAGCCACACCCTTGGTTCCACTGGTCATATAGTCAGGGTGGACAGAGGCAGCACTCTGGGAAGGGACTCTCCAGGGCAACTCGCACACCCTCCTCTCCCCTTGGCTGCACTGTTGCAGCTGCCCATTGGCATTGTGTCCATAGACGGGACCGCAGCCCGTTCAATGGCCATGGTCCTTCCATCCCCCGTGAAAACAGCCCCAGAGTGGGACCCGGAGCCTCTGCCCTTCCCCAGAACCACCCTGCCAGCAAAGGGCAGAAGAACAAGATGACATCAGCACAGGCCTCTCTGTGTTATAGCCCTGGGCACGAGCTCTCAAGACACACCCCAGGGTCCTAGAGGAGAGTGCCAGCCTCCCATGACAAAGAAGGCCAAAGTGTCCCTCCTCATCCTGGAAGATAATCTAATTTCTATTTGAAATGAGCAGTCCCAGCTGGGTGCGGTGACTCACGCCTGTAATCCCAGCACTTTGGAAGGCCGAGGTGGGCGTATCACCTGAGGTCAGCAGTTCGAGACCAGCCTGGTCAACGTGGCAAAACCCCATCTCTACTAAAAACACAAAAATTAGCCAGGCATGGTGGTACATGCCTGTAATCCCAGCTACTCAAGAGGCTGAGGCATGAGAATCGCTTGAACCCAGGAGGCAGAGGTTGCAGTGAGCCGAGATTGTACCACTACACTCCAGCCTGGGCAACAGAATGAGACTCCATCTCAGAAAAAAAAAAAAAGAAATTTGCAGTCTGGGTCTCTAAAGGGTTGTGTCTTAGGGAGCCAGGGCTACAATTTGACTAGAGAGGAGGAAAGAAGAGTATGAAGAGATTTTCTCAGGCTTGTAGACAGGAAGCTTTAAAACATCTGAGCTTAACAGTAATAAATTTAAATCCACAGGCCCACATTGCGAGAAAGATGTTTACATTGCACCATGGAGAGCAGGAGGAATATGTCTTAGTGGGAAGGGCCTCCCGTCTCTAGGAACGGGGCCGCTGAGGGAGGTATGGATGACTCCCCACCCAGAAAACATCCAGTGGAGTTGGGCATAAATCTGGGGTGTGCATGCACACTACACACTGCAACTGCCCACCTACAAGGGAAGACATGATGTGGATTCAAACACCAGATTTCTATTGACTTGAAAAGCTATGACGAGCCCGGTGTGGTGGCTCACGCCTATCATCCCAGCACTTTGGGAGGCAGGGGTGGGTGGATCACCTGAGGTGAGACCAGCCTGGCCAACATGATGAAATCCCATCTCTACTAAAAATACAAAAATTAGCTGGGCGTGGTGGCGTGTGCCTGTAGTCGCAGCTACTCAGGAGGCTGAGGCGGGAGAATCACTTGAACCTGGGAGGCAGAGGTTGCAGTATGCCAAGATTGCGCCACTGCACTCCAGCCTGGGTGACAGAGCGAGACTCTGTCTCAAAACAAACAACAAAAAAAGCAATGATGAGTTCACAAATAGTATGATTTTGCTGATCTTTTCATTTAGAGTTTTAATAAATCAGTACACTGTATTATCATACTACATTCAATCAACTTAGGTTTAAAAGACATTAAACTACACGCCTGTAATCCCAGCACTTTGGGAGGCTGAGGCGGGTGGATCACCTGATGTCAGGAGTTCAAGACTGGCCTGATCAACACGGAGAAACCCCGTCTCTACTAAAAATTAGCCGGGCATGGTGGCACACCCCTGTAATCCCAACTACTCAGGAGGCTGAGGCAGGAGAATGGCTTGAACTCAGGAGGCGGAGGTTGCGGTGAGCTGCGATCGCACCATTACACTCCAGCCTGGGCAACAAGAGTGAAACTCCACCTCAAAAAAAAAAAAAGAACAAAAACAAACAAACAAAAAAAACTAAAATCCTTGAATAGGTTTTGAATTAATAAATTCATAATTAATAAAACTGCCTGATTAACTTTATGGTATTTTTAGCCTCAGTCGAGGTTCTTCTCCTATGACCCATGTATTGTGTTGTTTCTGAACTTGGAGACTAACACACAGCTTAGACTGGGAGTGTCAGCAAGGGACTGGCACCTGAAGCTGTGAAGCTCAGTTCCCAGGAGAGGGCTTGGCAGGAGCCACCAGCCGCTTAGCCTGCTCAGAGGTGTTCACTGGAAACTTGGATGTGCATTGGGTAAGCTGTGAAGGGTTACTTTTCTTTTCTTTTCTTTTTTTTTGAGATGGAGTTTCACTCTTGTCGCCCAGGCTGGAGTACAATGGCACGATTTCAGCTCACCGCAACCGCCGCCTCCCAGGTTCAAGCAATTCTCCTGCCTCAGCCTCCCAAGTAGCTGGGATTACAGGCACCTGCCACCATGACTGGCTAATTTTGCATGTTTAGTAGAGAGGGGGTTTTTCCATGTTGGCCAGGCTGGTCTCAAACTCCCGACCTCAGGTGATCCGCCTGTCTCGGCCTCCCAAAATGCTGGGATTATAGGCGTGAGCCACCGCGCCTGGCCTGAAGGGTTACTTTTCTAGCAGAGCTCATAAGAGCCACTATTTCTTCCCTCAGGCACAATGCCTGGCTTAAGGATTGAAGAGGAAGGGCTCTTAAGACCCGGGTTTCTGATTTTTCTCCAAGTCAGTAGTCCCCAAACTTCTCTGTACCGGGACATCCTCTGGAATCACATTAATCCGGGCCCCTCTCCAAGTCAGGCTGCTTTGCCTTTCCCAGTTACTCAACCAGGCTGCTTCTCAACTCCTTGGGAGTGCAGCTCCCCACATGATCCCTCCTGAGACATTCCTCCTTTCTGCAAGTCCTCAGAGGACAAGCCTTTCCGTCTGCATTTGGAGGGAAGGAGAAGAGAGACAGACCTCCTTTCTTCCTGAACAAAGATGAAGCACCAAGCTCTGGGAAAAGCTAAGCCAAGAGGCCCAACCTGGCTGGAAGATCATACAGTTGCATTTTTCGTGTGTACTAGAAATACAGAGCACTCATTAAATTAACCGAGTGAAAACCACTCCTTAGGCAATGATTAAGCTGAGAGTCAGAGGGACGGGTGGGAGGCCAGCTGTCCCATCTGAGCTGCACTTGATCACTAGGGAATTTATCGTTTCTAATGCCTTTCACAAAGTCCCCTGTGATGCCCCCATTGCAGCCCCCCGGGGACAGTGAGGCAACCTGCTTCTTATAGCAGAAATATGGGACTCAGGACAGAGCAGGGGTTGTCTGGAAACTGAGGGAGAAAAACCAATATGGGGCATTTACAGCATGAGCTCAGGCTGGGCGTGGTGGCTCACATTTATGATCCCAGTGCTTTGGGAGTCCGAGGCTGAAGGACTGCTTGAGCCCAGGAGTTCAAGACCAGCTTGGGCGACATAGAGAGACCCTCTCTGTACAAAAAAATTAGCCGGGTATAGTGGTGTGTGCTGTAGTCCCAGCTACTTGAGAGGCTGAGGCCAGGACTGTGTAAAGCCCAGGAGTTTGAGGCTGCAGTGAACTATGATGGTGCCACTATACTGTAGCCTGGGCAATGGAGAAAAAGGCAAAAAAAAAAAAAAAAAAAAAAGTCTATGGGCCTCCAGCAACAGACATAACATTTTTCTGGAGGCAGGTCGTACTGATTCCAAGGAATTCCCTAAAAAGGAATTTCCCTAAAAACGTTAAGATGTATTAGTCTAGGATGACAGGATATAGTACTTAAAAACTATCCACAACTAAGTATTTTTGGAGGGGCGGGGGGAGGAAATTACCAGATAGATACAATTATTATAAAATTATCACAAAAAGATTATCTCATCTGGGGACAGGATGTTGCTTTCTACGGCTGCATGCCATCACTTGATGGAAAATGAGAATGTCCCTGGACCAGCATGACTTTTTCCATGGAATAAAACAGGCAAGTAATCTGCAGTCAGGCCTTAAAACATAAATTTAAGAAATGTAGGCCAGGTGCGGTGGCTCATTCCTGTAATCCTAGCATTTTGGGAGGCCAAGGTTGGCAGATCGCTTGAGCCTAGGAGTTTGAGACCAGCCTGGGCAACATAGTGAGATCCTGTCTCTACAAAAAAATTAAAAGGTTAGCTGGGTGTAGTGGCACATGCCTGTAGTCCCAGTTACTCAGGAGGCTGAGGTGTGAGGATCGCCTGAGCTGGGAGGTTGAGGTTGCAGTGAGCCATGAGCCATGATTGTTAACACTGCACTCCAGCCTGGGTGACAGAGTCAGCACCGTCTCCAAAAAAAAAAAAAAAAAAAAGAAATGTATAAAGACTAGCCCCCGCCCCCCATTCCCCTGCATTTTTTTTTTTGTCTTCTGAATTTCCTTCCCAGTTGCAAAGGATTTTTCCCGCTCTCTGAGGCCATGGGTCTGACAGGCTGTCACCCAGATTTTCAGACTCTTAACAAGGAAGTCGTTGCTCTTCTGTGTGTACGGGGTAAAGCCTGTTTCTGCAAGGCTTTGGTTGAAAAGACCTGTGGTAGATCCAAATAAAGTCCCGCTGACCCCAACCTGGGGGAGGGAGGAACACAGAACATAAACATGCAGCTTCCTCAAACCTCTCCGCTCTCCTTTCCCCAGCTCCACACAGGTCTGTCTAGAACATGCTGCCAGTAGGACCACAGAAGCTGTGGTTGGGGTGACCTCAGGCCCCCTACCCTCACAGCCAGGCTCACCCAGGTGAGAACCACACCCAGGCAAGAACCATCAAGGTTTGTGTTCTTTAGAAGAAAAGGCGCCTTTGTCAATCCAAGGTATTATTAAGTTCCAAACCCAACCCTGCAACCAAGTCCAAAAGCTATGCCTCCTTATAAAATTGAACAGAACAGAAAAACAAAAACAAACAAACAAACAAAAGCAGACAAAACAAACACAGGATCTATGTGTGTAAGGGGGAGATTCTCATCCAACACTGCTCCTGGAGGAAGGGGTGAGAAGGCTGATTTGTGAGCCCAGCAGCCGCAGAGGGCTCATCTACAGTCAGTACTGGCGGGGCCCTAGAGAGGGCTGCATATCAAAGCACTCCCAAATTCGGGCTGGAGCCAGCAGCTGCTTCCTCCGAGCACAATAGAGCAGGGTCTAGAATCGTGCTGTGGGCCACGTTGAAAAGAAGGGGGTAGAGAACGTGAGTGTGAGCGTGTGCAGAGGAATCCTCACCACCATCAAAAGACTGGGTCTTTGTTGTTCACACCCACTATGGGTGTAGGGGAGAGACCATCAAAATCCTGGGCAAAGGAAGCAGATACCTGGCCTCAGCTCACCTCTCCCCAAGCCTGCCAGCTTCAGTGCACGTGTAGCCAGCTTCACCCCAGCGCAGGCTGTCTGGGCACTGGAGGTGGGAGCCATTTTATGCAACAGTCCCAGCAACTTGCTTCTGGGGGAAAAGGCAGACCGTGGGGAGGGGCTTTTGCCACTGCCACCCAACTTGTCCATGCCCTGCCCAGATCCAGAATCCTGATCCTTAGGGTTTCTCTGACAGGCAATTTTATTTTCAGAAGCGGGGCCTTCCCGCAGCCAAATGAGCAGTAGCAACCCATGAAATGGAGTCAGGGTTTTGATGCACAGGACAAAGTTGGCACTGATACAGGAAGAGGCAGGGAGGCCAGTGTGTGGATTGGGAGGGTCCTCCTGGCCACATCTGCGGTTTAGACTTCCACACTTCTTAGAGAACTGCTCTCACCCTCCCCAGGGCCTCATTCTACTCTCCACTAGTGAATAACAATAGCTACTGTTGGAAGATACGTCTGGTGCAATCTACTACACTAAGTGCACTACACATACTCCCCATTTAACTCTCACAGCACCATGCGGGGTGGTCACCAGCCCCATCTGGTGATGAGACATGGAACCCAGGACTGGTGCTTTGACCACTAGGCCAAGTACTAAGGTATACGGGCAATGAACACCCCTGAGAGAGACCCACCAGGGTGAGGAGAGGGAACTGAGAAGCAACAGGAAAGAAAAGCACCAGCTGGGCTCTTGCTCCAGAGGTAAAGGCCAAGAAAAGCTGAGTTCTGAGGACAAGCCTTGGTATCCATCTCCCATTTCCAATTCAGGGCTTGTATTTTGCTTATTATATTGTTATTTATAGATTTAGGGGACACGAATGTAGTTTTGTTACACATGGTGAAGTCTGGGCTTTTAATGTGGCCATCACCAACATAGTATACATCGTACCCAATATTGGTTCCTATTTTGGGTTGTGTAGGAGAGTTCTACTGCTGTATGTGGTATGTGTAGGGGTGTTGGGTTCATAGACTGAGCTTGAAAGGACCTTTTGAGACCATTTGTTCCAAGCTATTGTTTTACAGATGAGGAAACTGAGGCTTAGAGCACAGAAGTGACCAACCCAAGGTTTCAAAGTGAGTTGAGGACAGAGCTGGGCTCACATCCAGGTCTCTGAATTCCCAGTGTAGGTCTCTGTGTTTCGCACCAGCCTCCCCTAGGTCTAGAGGATACGGTTTCTTGGGAAAGAGAACTCCCAGCCCCACACTGCTGTTTCCATCAGTGAGCGAGGGGTGAGAGACAGTAAGCAAAGGGGCTGAGGGAGGTGGGGAGGGGATTGGGCTCTGTCAGTATAGCCAAACCTTTCCCTCTTTTGCCCTAAGGAGTTGCCCCCCCTCTCTGACCAGAAAGAGGGCAGACATGCATGTGTCAGACTGGACTGGCCCTAACCCTGGTTCCCCCATTTCAGCTGGAGAAATACTTGTGTGTCTACCACATGGACATCAGCAAGATGTTTTCCCTCTCAACTGTTTTTTGGGGGGTGGGCGGGCGGGCAGGGAGGTCTGAAGGAAATGTAGAAACAATCAAAATAGAGCTAGGAGGGCCGGTTCTGGAGGTGGTGGAAGAACAGACTGATTTGCTGGTTTGGCTGTGGCCATCAGGGAGTGACCCACAGGGATGAGATCAGGCCAGGGAAGAGGCACAGCCCCCCAATAACCATCCTACTCCACTGAGGTTGGCCTCTCTCTGGATGCCTGTTGGACACCCCCCTCTCAGCAGCCTCTGTGCAAAGTGCTGCTGGGCACTGGCCTCACAATTCCTGCTTTTCAAGGCCCACATCAGGTTCCAAATGCCAAGTTTATAAATGTCTGGTCTCAAGAGAGAAACGGATGTGGTGACAACATAATCACCCAAGCAGTTCCCTTAGGTTACAGCTTTCTTTAAGGGAGTCTTGGGAGCTTCTTCCCACCCTTCTCCCATTCCCACTCAGCAGCCAAAACCAGTTGGGTAAAGTAACCTAGTTCTGAGACCACCCTGCCGCATCACCTTGGATAAGTCACCTAACCTCTCTGGGAAATGGTTTCCTGATCATCAGTACAGTGGGGACAATGCTTCCTGCTCTTGGCTACATCATGGGACTAGAACAAGAAAGGCTCTAAAGACTAACACTCTGCACAAGTGGACCGACCACAGTCTTCCTTTTCATTACATCATCTCCTAGGGATGAGGGCTTCATCTCCATAGGGACCCAGATACAGGACAAATGAACAGTAATTCAGGAAAACATAGCTACTGCCCATCTTCCTGCCTCTGATGAAGACGGAAGAGGACAGAAGTAAAGTAGGGGCCCCAGGAATTGTAATACTGGCTCTGTCTCTGCGATCCTGGGTAAATCACCCCATCTCTCTTCCTCTGCTGCCTCACTATGAATAAGAGAGCTGGACTGCATGATCTTCAAAAGTCATTCCAAACATTTCCAGTGTGAGTGATTTCTGTTTCAGACTACATAGGTCATCAGCTGCACCTAGGCTGGGGCCAGGCATAGGGGTTTCTGAATAGGAGTGGGGTGGCAGGCTGAGGACAGTATGGACAGATTGCAGGCCAGCAGGCCACAGACAGAGTAGATACCAGTGGCCCTGGGAGCCTCGCATCAGCTTCCTGCATATGCCATGGGGCAGATGGGGGTAGGGAGGAACACTGTGGCAGTCTGTGTTTCCCTGCAGTCCCAAACCTGGATGCAGTCTAGGCAGACAGCTGAGGACTAACCAACACACCAGCCGGGAGAGACTGTACCTGGGAGGGGAGAGGAAAACTCCCAAAGGTCAAGGGTGGGTGAGGCCAGCTGCCTTCCCGCAGACTTTTCTGCCGCCAGGGATTGGTGAAAGAAAGAAGCTAAGCGTGGCAGCTGGGTGGTTGCTGGGGTGGGTGGCAACACAGGAGGAGGGGTGCCCACGGCCAGCAGGGTCTTTTGAAAGCAAGTCAAGGGTTGGGAAGGAGCACACCTATATGCTGTCCTCACTGGGGTGTGTGTTATGGTGACTCATGCACTGGGGGAGGTCAGTCTCTGCAAATTGGAAAAACTGTTCAACCACCCCTTCAGCTCTGGGGAGGAGTAAATCTTAGATTTCCCTAAGGAGGCTTGTGGGGACCTCAGTGACCAGCTCCAGGGGGAATAAGTGCATTTGTTTCTTTTCTACTTTTTTTGAGACAGGGCTCACTAGGTCACCCAGGCTAAGTGCAGTGGTGCAATCATGACTCACTGTAGCCTTGACCTCCCAGGCTCATGCCATCCTCTCATCTCAGCCTCCTGAGTAGCTGCGACCACAGGTGCATGCCAACACGTCCAGCTAATTTTTTATTTTTTGTGGAGATGGGGTCTCACTATGTTACCCAGGCTGGTCTTGAACCTGGATGAAAGCGATCCTCCTGCCTCAGCCTCCCAAAGTGCTGGGATTACAGGCATGAGCCACTGTGCCTGGCCAAGTGCACTTTTTTGTTACAAGACTCTGGTGGCATGCACCTGTTTCTACATCCATCTATCTTGAGAGTGGCATAGAGACTCTCTTCCTGCCTGCAGAGCGGCAAGTATTGTCATGTGTGTGCAGGGAATGTGGCTATAGAAACAAGGACACAAGGGTTTCCTATTCCTTGTTTCTGTCGCCTCTCAGCCTTCCCATTTGTAGAGGCTGAGTGGCCTGCAGCAGGTGTCCCTGGAGCTCCTGGCCCCGCTGGCCTCTCCAGATGAACGTCCGCTCTGCGCCCTGCCTGGCCTTGGGTGGGCCGCCTGGGCTGGCGGGGAGGGGAGAGGGCAAGGCCAAGGCTCTCCTGGGCGGGCAGCTGGCTGGCACCTGATCTCTCCCGGAAATGCACACACAGGACTCATCCCACTAGAGGCGCAGATAGGTATCTGCCCCCTCCTCTCCCGAACTCTGAGTTCTCTCCAGTGAAGATACTTATCGTCCTTGAAAGAAATCAAGACAAGCTAGTCTTTCAGGTAGCTACCAGGGAGTTTGGCGCTCTCACGGTGGCTCAGAATCAAAGTCTGAGGGAACGGGGGCCTGCGAGGTTCCTCCTCAAGGGTGGAGGGGCCCCCGACTCTCAGGGACTGGGTCCCGGGGCCGGACCCGCGGCCGAGGCACCCCTGCCGCTCCTGCATAAAAGTGAGAGCCGCTCTTGGCTGAGCTCTCGCCGTGCCCGCACCCTCCCTTCCTGGCGCCCCCTACTACCTGGGAGACCCCACCCGGTCACGAGCCATACTGCTCGCCACAGTCCTCCTGGGCCTTGGCCCAAAGAGGGGTGCTCCGCTTCTCCCTGCCTTCCCCTCTGGCACTCGGAGGGGCTTGGGCTGGGAGCAGACACACACCCCAGCTCAAATCCTAGGCGAGCTCAAGTGCTCAGGACCCTCCCGCACGCCTCATCTCACGAGGGCCCGGCTCCCCACGCCGGCTGGGCGGTGATGAGCCCCCACCCGAATGCGCCCGTCGCGGCCGTCCCGCCCGGCTCTGGACCCGGCCTTGGAGCCAGCTGGCAGCCGCAGGGCGCTCTCTCTTCCCGCCCGGTGCCTGCCCGGTGAGGGCAGTGCCAGCTGCCGGCACTCGCGGCCGCGGCCAGTGTCCGGGGCCCGCGAACAGGTGGCCCCTGAGAGGAGCGCGCGGCAGTCGCGCTCACTCACCCAGAAGATGAAGTTAAATCCGAACAGCAGGTATTTGATGCACTTGGTGCCTCCTTTGACCGGCATGGTGAGGGCTAACTTAGCCTGGGCCGAACGGGTGCGGGACTGGGGGGCGCGCGCAGCTGGGACTGGCGGGACCTGGCGCTGGACACAGATGCAGGCGGCTGTAGGCTGGTCTCCGGCTGCACTTTTAAAAAGTGCCACTCCTTAGGGCGCGCGACCCGCTGCGGTGCGCATGTGCCGGGAAAAGCCGCCCCCACTCCCCCCGCCGGCCACGCCTCCCGCCCCACCGGCCCCGCCCGGGCCGCACCCCCCCCCCCGGCCCCCGCCCCCGCCCAGGTCCGGCGAGCCCCGGCCCCAGCTGCCCCGCGGAGCCCGACCCTCTCCCTGTTTCCCCGCCTAGTCGCCCTAACCCCCACCCGCCACCCACTCCTTCTTCCAGCCGTCTTGGGGTCTTTGCAGGCAGCCACTCCCTGCCACTTTTACCGCGGACTTGCGTGGAGGCCTCGCCCTTCCGGTTCCCCCGCGTTTGGTCTGGGCGCCGGACCGGGCGTTCTGCTTTGGGAGACTCTTCCCCGGGTCGTCTGGACTAAAGGCCCCTTGGCCAAGGCCTGCTGCCAGAGTGAGGGGCCCTTCTGCTTTGCGAGGATTTAAAGGGAAGCCGCCTGGCTTAATTTCGCCCTCGTCTGTCTCCTTGCAAACCTTCGCTCGCTGACCATACTTTTCATTGGGCACAGCATGTGGGGTAGGAGGAATTAGAAGCGCGCAGTCTGGGTGGGATGACAGATGGGAGGCTTTTGGAAGTAATTAGCAAGTACCTATCACCGAATAATAACACAGCTGGGGGCTGGGCAGTCCCCAAGCGCTTCCTGCACTTGAGGTTTAGTTGCCCCAGAGGGAAAAAGGGTTTGTAGAGGGCTTCTCTTTTCTCTCTACTCCTCCACCCCACCCTCCCTCCTGCGTCTTTGGACTTGCTCGCTGCTGCCTTGAACTGCTCCAGATGCCGAGCTTGGAGCGCTTCTCCTGAGCTCACAAACTTTCTGTGGCTCTCCAGATTCAAGGACCTAAGTCGAAATTCCTCGTCTTGCCCTCAAGGCCCTGTACAGAGCACTGATCTGACTTCTCCCGGACCCAGAGCCCACCCCACTCGCTGGCCGGCATGCGCCCTGGCTGGCTGGCCCCCCCCACGTCACTTGTAGGAATTCTGTGGATCTTTAAACACTCCTTTCCTGATTCTCTGGAGTGGACGAGGAGAGTCCCCTTCTTTTGAAGTCCCAGAATCCCTTTGTATTATTTTCAAAATGAAGTTTCCTTTACTGTCCTTTATGATTACAAAAGCAAGATACAGTCATTACAGAACCAACCGAAATACCAAGAAGTGAAAGGAACAGACCTCAAAATTCTGCTCACCAGAAACAGCCACTGTTAGCACATTGCTGTTATTTGCCTGTTTATTATCAGTAGACTTGTCTCATTGGTTCAAAAACATTTTTCAGTATCTATTAGGGTATTTCATTAGGGGTAGGAGCTGAAAAACGTGGATTAGCCCTTGTTTCTGCTCAGGGACCAGTGTGGGAGGAGACAGGCAGCCAGACAATGGTTTGAGGGTGATAGGTGCAGTTACGGGGAGAGGCTTGGGGGCTAAGAGGCTAAGGAGAGGCCTCTGACCCAGACTGGGAGATGATGCTGCAGAACCACAGGGAAAGTTGCCGCCAAGGGAGAATCCTGGGCAAAGGCTGGGGCAGGGGCTGTCCGGGCTCTGGGCTGGAGCCTGGAGTCACGGGGTGGTTTGTGGGAAGGTGAGAAAGAGCCTTGTGCTCCTGGACTTTGCACTCTGAGCATTAGGGGCCACCGAAAGGTTCAAGCAGGGGAACGGTTGGATCTGCTGTGTTTTCAGAGGTTCTCTGCCTGTGTTTTAGGTAGTTGGGTGGGGGAAGGCCGGAGGGGCAGTTAGGAAGCCCCTTGAGAACCAGGACCATTGTTGGCATCTCCAGTCCTTGGCTCAGTGCTTTAGGGGATTGCGTGGAACATGGAGATGTTGTATTTGGGGAGACACAATCAGGTAATATGAGGGGAGCAGTGGTAGATGAAAGTTGAGCTGAGGACCAGGTGCAAATCTGCTAGGAGGCTGTGGAGTAGTTCAGGTGAGAGAAGAATGAATGAAGGCGGGGCAATGGGATAAAGGCTGGAGAAGGCAGGGCAAAACCCCATGAGGTGTCAGGGCGGGAAGGGGAGGGAGAGATCAGAGGCAGAGAGCAGAAGCTAGTAACAAGTAGGGGCACAGGGCACATCCCCACGTCAATCTGAGTCCGGGAGGCTTCCCAGAGCAGGGGACATTGCAGCAGCTGACTTGACTTGGGAAGGTGGAGTCAGTAGTCAATGTGGAGGAGGGAATTCCAAGCAGAGGGAACTGGATATGCAAAGACACAGAAGCGGGCAGCTGGCTGCACTGGGGAAACCGATAGTGGTACATGGGGAGGAAGGAGGACAAGGAAGGAGAGGCAGGGCCTAAACTGAGCCTAATGCCAAGAGGACAAGCAGAGGAATTTTGGTGATGCTTGACTTTACACATCCTAACCAGTGTCCAGGATGATTCCAGCACAGAGGAGGAGTGTGAAGCACCCTGGAGGGTGGGAAGGAGGCCGGAAAACAGTCAGTGTTCCGTTGTGCCCTTTTGGGCCTGCGTCCATCTATCTTGGGAGACAGGTCTTAGGAAAAGAAAGATTTTATCGCATCTCCCCCTTCTCCCAAGTTAACAATTACTGGTGGGAGGAGTTCAGTAAATATTTAAGTTTATAATAGAAATGACTTATTAGGGTAAACATGAGTGTTGACAGAGGAAATCCACAGGGAGGCCTTAGAACCTGCCTGCCACAGAAGCGCTGCAGAAAAGCTGCCTGTTGCTCCTATTCCTATTATTGTTTACACTGAAGAAAGAATTGGGGTCAGCCTATATAGTTCAGTGCCACATTCGTATAATCAAGGCATCCTTTTTATGTGATGAGAGCATTGGGCCTGAAGTGAGGGGGTCTGAGTTCTACTCTTGGTTCTGACCCTTTGGTCTATGTTAGGCAGGCAGCCTCCTCTCTGGGCCTCAGTCTCCTCACCTGTACAAGAGTATTGTGAAAGGAAAATAAATCTTAGGACCCCAAAATCAATAAGCCAAAGGAAAAAATCAAGCTGGGAACTGCCACAGGCAAACCTGCCTCCCATTCCTAAATAAGATAGCTACAAAGATTTTTTAAAAAGCTATGCACTTCTCGGCCGGGCGCAGTGGCTCATGCCTGTAATCCCAGCACTTTGGGAGGCCAAGGTGGGCGGATCACGAGGTCAGGAGATCGAGACCATCCTGGCCAACATAGTGAAACCGCATCTCTACTAAAAATACAAAAATTAGCCAGACATGGTGGCGCATACCTATAATCCCAGCTACTCGGGAGGCAGAGGCAGGAGAATCCCTTGAACCAGGGAGTTGGAGGTTGCAGTGAGCCGAGATCGCGCCACAGCACTCTAGCCTGGTGACAGAGTGAGACTCTGTCTCAAAAAGAAAAAAAAAAAAGCTATGCACTTCTTGTTGGGCGCTGTGACTCACACCTGTGATCCACGCACTTTAGGAGGCCGACGCGGGAGGATCATGAGGTCAGGAGATCAAGACCATCCTGGCTAACATGGTGAAACCTCGTCTCTACTAAAAATACAAAAAAATTAGCCGGGCGTGGTGGCGGGCACCTGTAGTCCCAGCTACTCAGGAGGCTGAGGCAGGAGAATGGCGTGAACCCGGGAGGCAGAGCTTGCAGTGAGCCGAGATCGCGCCACTGCCCTCCAGCCTGGGGGACACAGCCAGACTCCGTCTCAAAAAAAAAAAAAAAAAAAAAGCAGCTATGCACTTCTTTCACAATTTGCCCATGAGGAAATTTCTGGTGGACCCTATGATATTTGCCCTAAAACAGTTCTGTTGAATTTCACCATGACAATGTAAATTGATAGCATATCTTCACAGGTACAGAACAAAGGACAAAACTCAAAGTCATCCCTCTGCTCACCTGAGTCAAATGCATATCTGATTGTTTCCTCCAATGTAAAAATGAAGATTCGCTGTGCTAGACAAGGCATAAGTGACTTATTTCTCTACCCTCCTCTGCCATGTAAATTGTGCATTCAGTGAGAGGATGATCAGTGACTCAAAAGAATGCAACTGTTTGTTTCTTACCTACCCACACCTTAAAAAAACTTTCTTCCTCTTTCCCCACCAGCCGCCTTTTAAATATTGAAGCTCTCAAAATCATCTTTGCAGAAGGCACAGATCTGCCTCCTGGGCGCCCATCTGTAACCTTGGCAAAATAAACTTTCTAAATTGATTGAGACCTGTCTCAGATACTTTTTGGTTCACAGCATTTTGGATCAGGAGGTGTCTTTCATTCCTCCTGACATTCTATGTCACAATAAACCTCTGGGCCAAAGTGCATTTGTTACAGGCAGTTAGTGCTACAGGCAACCAGGAAGGTGAGCGATGGAAAAATTATGTTTTGCCTTAACTGGAAGAGGAAAATATGGGTAAGCCCCTGAGTCAGAAATCACATGGAAGCAGCCAGGCCTTCCAGGCTTTGTGGTGCTGGAGTGGGAAAGCTTTTCCTCCCTTCCCTGAAGGCGTCCTGTTTCTGGGAAAGAAACCCCAGCTCAGGCTCAGGGTCCACTTTGGCTCTTGTGCCCCCCCTGGTGGTAAGATTTGAACACGCAGAGGCCAGGTGACCTAATGAGCCGTCACACCCATGCCCCAGGTCCCTCCAGCTGTGGGCAATGGCTTTGTAAGGCAACAGGTAGGACCTTCGCTCTCACAGGCCACCAAGGCCCTTCCAGCCACCACACCAGTGGCCATCTTGATTCACCTCCTTCACTTCTAGAAGCTTCTCTCCTGTTCCTCTTTCTAAGCTCAAATGCACCACCTTATGAAGCCTTCCTGGAGCACTCCAGTCTTTTTCTCCGTGGATTACCTTGAGTCTCGCATGTGTGATTCTTTGGTCATCATCATCTTCCTTTATGTGTCCACTTCTTGGTAGTGAGCTCCTCGAGGGTGCACTTGCATTTGATTAATTTCTGTGCTCTCCCTAGCTCCCGGTCCCTTCCTGGCCCAGAGCAGGCCCTCTGCAAACATCTGCAGAATGACGGCTGGGCGTGGGGCTTTCTCAGGCCCCTGCCCTTCTCTCTCAGACCTCTCCTGGAGCACTCATCCCCTTTTGTGCCTCCCACCATTTTCTCTGTTTAACTCATCTCTCTGTAAATGCAAGTCCTGATATCCAAGAGCCTGCAGATTTTTTTTTTTTTTTTTGAGACCAAGTCTCGCTCTGTTGCCCAGGCTGGAGTGCAGTGGCTCGATCTCGGCTCACTACAACCTCCATCCCCGGGCTCAAGAGACTCTCTTGCCTCAGCCTCCCAAGCAGATTGAATTACAGGTGTGCGCTGCCATGCCCGGCTAATAATTTTTTTTTTTTTAGACGGAGTCTCGCTTTGTCACCCAGGCTGGAGTGCAGTGGCACGATCTTGGCTCACTGCAACCTCTGCCTCCCGGGTTCAAGTGATTCTTCTGCCTCAGCCTCCCAAGTAGCTGGGACTACAGGCGCACACCACCATGCCCAGCTAATTTTTGTATTTTTAGTAGAGACGGGGTTTCACCATATTGGCCAGGCTGGTCTTGAACTCCTGAATTCGTTATCTACCCACCTCAGCCTCCCAAAGTGCTGGGATTACAGGCGTGCACCACTGTGCCTGGCCCGTTTCCACTTCTAATGGCCCTCCAAATAGGCCCACGTTCCAATCCCCAAAACTGTGAATGTGTTACTTTCCATGGCATAGCCTGGACCATCCCAGTGGGCCCAGTGGAATCCAAAGGGTTCTTATAAGAGACAGGTGGAAGTGTCAAAGCCAGGGAAGGAGATGTGACGACAGAAGCAGAAGTCGCAGTGATGCACAGCTGTGTGTTGTGGAACAAGGACAGCCTCTAGAAGCTGGAGAAGGCGAAGAAACGAATTCTCCCCTGCAGCTGCCAGAGGGATCCAACACAGCCCTGCCCACCCATTTTAGATTTCGGACCTCTAGAATTGTGAAATAGTAAATATGTGTTGCTTTAAGCCACTAAATTTGTGGTTGTTACCGAAGCAATAGGAAATATAGTAATCTCAATGTAAACATCAAGATCAGAATTCATATCTCCAAGGGCTTCCTAGGCTCGCAGTTGACTTTCTCCTCAGCCCTCCCTGTCTCTAATCAGTCAGCACCAATACCTCCCATCACCTGGGGTTCCTCCTTCCCCCAGCCTCACAGCTGCTTAGTGAATGTGATTCCTGTTTCTTAGCTGTTCTTACGTCATTGCTGGGAGGCACCAGGGCAAAGGCGGGTTGTAGTGATTGAGTGGCAGAGCACAGATCAGACCTCAGGGCTTCTAGTTTCAGTCCAGGGTTGGATCCTGATCTTTTGTTCCCCCTGATGCCCTGCCATCCGCAAGGGAGCTGCATCCTGGAAGCTCATCTGCAGCCCAAACGGCTGTTTTACCCTTGCCCTGCCTCGCTGCTGTTCACCTGCCCAGGATGGACACAACATTGGACCCAGAGAGTCTTGCTTCGTGCATCCTTGGGGGTGGGCTGCCCTCCTCTCACCCATCCCTTCTTTTCCTTGCATTAAGCACACACACACTCAACCTGGAAACCGCCTATGTCCAGTGAGGATTTTATGAAGGTTTCACGGATAAGTGGATGAGGGGTTCCCTCTCACATGCCAGAGAGAACCATTCTAAGAATCCCTCTGGATAGCTCTTCTCAAACGTCCAATCTGTGGCAGCCACCCCTGTCATCTGCCCCCCAGCCCAGCCAGCCCCCTGCCCTGTGGATGTCCTCTGCACATGTCTGTGTGGAGCAATTTAGCTCTAAACTTGGCATTTTCCGTTTGTGTCCCCACCTCCCCTCGCCCTGCTCAGCAAAACAAATCATGGCTCTCAGGGTCCGTCCTCCTTAGTATATGGGGGTTGGGGGCAGGCGGGGAGCAATCCTAAACAAGCAATATTTAATATCATCCTTTCACCAGACTCCCGAAGCTCAGCTTTACTCTTTCATGCTCAAAGATCTCCCAACTCCCCTTACCCCTGTTCTGCTTCCAGACAATGTTCCCATAGCATTCACCTTCTCACAGAGTGGAATGTTTCCTTGGTATGTGCATTGCTATTTACCTGTCTCCTCCAGCTAGAATGCAAAATCCGCATGGCTGTTCTGTTCTCTATGTATCCCAAGGGCTTTGAACAGTGCCTGACATACAGTAGGTGCACAATATTTATTGAATGTATGAAAAGCCGATGTCTCAATTGTAAGATCATCATACAGGCCCTCTGCTCTCTCGCCTTAACCTCTGTTTGCAATTCTGTTCACTCTTTTGGAATACCACATGCATCCCCAGCTCTGTGCCTGGGTCCCCGCCTCCTCTTTCCGAAGCCCCAGCTCTTGGCACTTCCTCCTTTCTGCCCTTCAAGCAGCCTGCACCATCTCTGAGGTCAGCCCAGCCCCTGCCTTCCCCAGCACCCTCAGTCATCCTAGTCTGCTCTGATCCTCTTTCTCAGGACACTCCTGTAGCAACTTCATTCTGAATTATACACTAGACTCTTACAAGATTTGTCCTGGGTGATAATTTCAGGTTTCATGCATCTGTTTAAAAGAGTTGGCTGGGCGGCCGGGCGCGGTGGCTCACGCCTGTCATCTCAGCACTTTGGGAGGCTAAGGCGGGCGGATCACGAGGTCAGGAGATCGAGATCATCCTGGCTAACACAGTGAAACCCTGTCTCTACTAAAAATACAAAAAATTAGCCAGGTGTGGTGGCGGGCGCCTGTAGTCCCAGCTACTAGGGAGGCTGAGGCAGGAGAATGGCGTGAACCCGGGAGGCAGAGCTTGCAGTGAGCCGAGATCACACCACTGCACTCCAGCCTGGGCGACAGAGTGAGACTCCATCTCAAAAAAAAAAAAAAAAAAAAAAAGATTAGCTGAGCGTGGTGGCAGGTGCCTGTAATCCCAGCTACTCAGGAGGCTGAGGCAGGAGAATTGCCTGAACCCAGGAAGCGGAGGTTGCAGTGAGCTGAGACTGCGCCACTGCACTCCAGCCTGGTGACAGAGTGAGACTCCGTCTAAAAAAAAAAAAAAAGATTAGCTGGGCATGATGGTGGGTGTGGGGAAAAGAAAGAGAGATCAGATTGTTACTGTGTCTGTGTAGAAAGAAGTAGACATAGGAGACTCCATTTTGTTCTGTACTAAGAAAAATTCTTTTGCCTTGAGATGCTGTTAATCTATAACCTTACCCCTAACCCTGTGCTCCCTGAAACATGTGCTGTGTCAACTCAGAGTTAAATGGATTAAGGGCGGTGCAAGATGTGCTTTGTTAAACAGATGCTTGAAGGCAGCATGCTCCTTAAGAGTCATCACCACTCCCTAATCTCAAGTACCCAGGGACACAAAAACTGCGGAAGGCCACAGGGACCTCTGCCTAGGAAAGCCAGGTATTGTCCAAGGTTTCTCCCCGTGTGACAGTCTGAAATATGGCCTCGTGGGAAGCGAAAGACCTGACTGTCCCCCAGCCCAACACCCGTAAGGGGTCTGTGCTGAGGAGGATTAGTAAAAGAGGAAGGAATGCCTTTCTGCAGTTGAGACAAGAGGAAGGCATCTGTCTCCTGCCTGTCCCTGGGCAATGGAATGTCTCTGTATAAAACCCGATTGTACGTTCTATCTACTGAGATAGGGGAAAACCGCCTTAGGGCTGGAGGTGGGACATGCAGGCAGCAATACTGCTGTTTAAGGCATTGAGATGTTTATGTGGATGCATATCTAAAGCACAGCACTTAATTCTTTACCTTGCTCATGATGCAGAGACCTTTGTTCACGTGTTTACCTGCTGACCTCTTCACTATTATCCTATGACCCTGCCACATCCCCCTCTCCAAGAAACACCCAATAATGATCAATAAATACTAAGGGAACTCAGAGGCCGGCAGGATCCTCCATATGCTGAACGCCGGTCCCCTTGAGAGGTGACAGCATGCTGGCAGTCCTCACAGCCCTCGCTCGCTCTGGGGGCCTCCTCTGCCTGGGCTCCCACTTTGGTGGCACTTGAGGAGCCCTTCAGCCTGCCGCTGCACTGTGGGAGCCCCTTGCTGGGCTGGCCAAGGCCGGAGCTGGCTCCTTCAGCTTGCAGGGAGGTGTGGAGGGAGAGGCGCGAGTGGGAACCGGGGCTGTGCGCGGCGCTTGCGGGCCAGCTGGAGTTCCGGGTGGGTGTGGACTTGGCGGGCCCCGCACTCGGAGCAGCCGGCTGGCCCTGCCGGCCCCGGGCAATGAGGGGCTTATCACCCGGGCCGGCGGCTGCGGAGGGTGTACTGGGTCCCCCAGCAGTGCTGGCCCACCGGCGCTGCACTTGATTTTTCCCTGGGTCTTAGCTGCCTTCTCGCGGGGCAGGGCTGCAGACCTGCAGCCCGCCATGCCTGAGCCTCCCACCCACTCCATGGGCTCCTGTGCGGCCGAGCCTCCCCGATGAGCACCGCCCCCTGCTCCACGGTGCCAAGTCCCATCAACCACCCAAGGGCTGAGGAATAGCGAGCGCACGGCGCGGGACTGGCAGGCAGCTCCACCTGCAGCCCCGGTGTGGGATCCACTGGGTGAAGCCAGCTGGG
Source organism: Pan paniscus (assembly GCF_029289425.2). Taxonomy (NCBI): domain Eukaryota; kingdom Metazoa; phylum Chordata; class Mammalia; order Primates; family Hominidae; genus Pan; species Pan paniscus. Next base: position 11,749,304 of record NC_073259.2, on the reverse strand, counting down.
GTCCTGACTGGTGGGGACGTGGAGAACCTTTATGTCTAGCTCAGGGATTGTAAATACACCAATCGGTACTCTGTATCTAGCTCAAGGTTTGTAAACACACCAATCAGCACCCTGTGTCTAGCTCAGGATTTGTGAATGCACCAGTCGACACTCTGTATCTAGCTGCTCTGGTGGGGCCTTGGAGAACCTTTGTGTCGATACTCTGTATCTAACTAATCTGGTGGGGACATGGAGAACCTTTGTGTCTAGCTCAGGGATTGTAAACGCACCAATCAGCACCCTGTCAAAACAGACCACTGTGCTCTACCAATCAGCAGGATGTGGGTGGGGCCAGATAAGAGAATAAAAGCAGGCTGCCCAAGTCAGCAGTGGTAACCCGCTCAGGTCCCCTTCTACACTGTGGAAGCTTTGTTCTTTCACGCTTTGGGTCTACACTGCTTCTATGAGCAGTAACAATCACTGCGAAAATCTGCAGCTTCACTCCTGAAGCCAGTGAGACCATGAGCCCACTGGGAATAACCGAATAACTCCAGACGTACTGCCTTAAGAGCTGTAACACTCAACGCGAAGGTCTGTAGCTTCACTCCTTAAGCCGGCAAGACCACAAACCCACCAGGAGGAAGAAACTCCAAACGCATCTGAACGTCAGAAGAAACAAACTTCAGACGCGCCACCTTAAGAGTTGTAACACTCACCTCACTGCGAGGGTCTGTGGCTTCATTCTTGAAGTCAGTGTAGACCAAGGACCCACTAATTCCAGACACACCCTGGGCCCCCTTTTTTCTTTCTCTACACTGTGTCTCTTTTCCCAGTCTCTCGTTCCACCTAATAAGAAGCTCCACCTAATGAGAAGCGCCCACAGCTGTGGAGGAGCAACCCATCCCTTCGGGCAGGTGCCTGTAATCCCAGCTACTCAGGCTGAGGCAGGAGAATCACCTGAACCCAGGAAGCGGAGGTTGCAGTGAGCTGAGATGGTGCTATTGCACTCCAGCCTGAGCGACACAGCAAGACCCCTTCCCCATAAATAAATACTCTGCAGCTAGATTACCAGCTATTGTTGTACCCACAGTAGGTACCTTCCAGACAATGTAGTAGGTCTGAAGAACTAACACTTGCATGGGTACATAAGATGTAACTAATGCTGTTCTAACTGCTGTATATAAACTCAACCCACAAACGACCCTATGAGGTTGATAGTCTTATCTTACAAATGGGGAAGCCAAGTCACAGGTGGTTCATGCTCTTGTTAGGAAGCAGCAGAACCGGGATGTAAACCCAGGTGGCCTGGCTCCAGAGCCCAGGTGCTAAGCTGCTGCTTCCTGTGGTAGGTAAATGTGGACTGGCACTACGCTGCCGTTTTTGCCCTTTGACTGTAGAGGTGGGTGAAGGGGCTGCAGATGACTCCTCAGCAGTTGTGCCATCTTGAAGGTGCCTCCCTGCAAGCCGACTCTGAGTCTTAGGGCTGCTGACAGGTGGTGAGCCTGCAATTGGGTCCTGCCTTTGCTGGTGCTTGTCTGTTCCTCTGAGGCTCGCTTTCCACAGCTGCAGAGCGAGGATGATTACTGCTCTTTCTCCACCATGAGGGGTGGGGATGGGCGGGTATGTGCCCAGGCGGCCTGCCCCTGGCTCAGTGGTAGGCAATGCCAGCCCATGGGTAGCAGCTGCAGCTTCTCTTCACTCTGTGGCTGCTGGCTTCTGTTTTGGTTGGTGGTTCTGGCTTCAGGTGGAGGAGCAGGGACTCTGGGGGCTATGTATTTGTGGTATTTCCTGCGTAAGAGGGTAGAGAAGCTGTAGGCAATTAGCATGGGGCTTGAAATTAGAAGTCACAGGTGCAAGCCCTACTGCATACTTACCTGGGAGCAGAGATGACCTGAGCAAGTCTCTTTGCTTTTCTGAGACTCCATTTCCTTATCCACAAAATGGGCTTAGTAAAAACTCCTACTTTGCTGTTGTAAGAGTCAGATGAAATCCTGGATGTGTAAGTGCTTTGTAAACTATAAGGGTGCTTACAAACTTGATTTTCAATTTTAATCACAGAGTACAGGAGTAGTGGACTTGGTTGTTATAAAATGCTAAATAGCCCCAAGGCTTGGAGTCTTGGAGAATGTTGGCAAGATGAGCATTTTCAGCTCTGTCTGCTGAGTGTCTTTGCCCAGCATGCTGGGTCCTGTTCACCCCACATTTACTGAACACCTGAGTGCTAGGCCATGGGAGGTGCCCAGGATAAGCCACACACTAGTTTTGCTCATGAGAAACTCACCTCCTAACTGGTGATATAGGATGTGGTGGACGCCAATCATTAGATGGTAACAAGGTGAGGAAAAGTTAGGGAAGTGAGGAGTTGCAAGGGTCCAGATATCTGAGAGCAGGGCTGACCAGGCAGCCGTAGCAAGACACAGGTGGGGACAGGGCAGTGCTGGGGGCCACTGGGCTCAGCTCTATGCCTGCTTCCCATTTCCACACAGCTTAGCCTAAGCTGGTCCTGAGAAGGTTTTATTCATATCAAAGGGCAAACGAAGTTGCTGAATCTATCTTGCTGACAGTTTCTTTGTGTCTCATATAATGTTTGGCTGATGCTCCAGAAACTATAAGCACCCAGAGGCAGGGTCGCTGTCTCTCCCAGCTGTATCTGGGGTGGGTTGGACAAAGTTCCCCCTAGAGGGCCAGTGTGTGCGTGCACACGTGTCTGCATGTGTGTCTGTGTATAAGAGATGGGACTTTCGTGTGTAGGTTCAGGTAGATATGGGCAGGTAAAATACGGTGAAGGTAAGAAGCTGTCACTAATGTCTACCTGTGGCCTGTGGGAAGGGTTTAGAGAGAGGGAGAATATGGCCATGGAGTCACTGCCTAAAGACAAAGGAAGTCTGAACCTCATTGTGTGGCACGGGCCTTTGTAAACCAGCCTCTGCTGACGTCCAGCACCTGATTTCCCACTCTGGCACCTTATATGCTCTAGCTGGTTTTATTTGTTTATTTTTGAGACAGGTTCTCACTGTGTCACCTAGGCTGGAGTGCAGTGGCGAGATCATGGCTCACTGCAGCCTCGATCTCACAGACTCAAACGAGACTCCCCTTTCAGTCTCCCAAGTATCTGGGACTACAGGTGCACGCCACCACCCCCAGCCAATTTTTGTATATTTTGTAGAGATGGGGTTTTACCATGTTGCCCAGGCTGGTCTCCAACTCCTGTACTCAAGGGATCTGTCCGCCTTGGCCTCCTGAAGTGTTGGGATTGTAGGTGTGAGCCACTATGCCTGGCCTGCTCTAGCTTTTAACAGCTCTACTTCCCTAAATACCTCGAACTCTCTTTCCCTCCCTCCCTCCTTTCCTTCCTTCCTTCCTTCCTTCCTCTTACTTTCTTCCTTTCTCTTTTCCTCTTTCTTTCTTTTGTCTCCCTTTGTCACCCAGGCTGGAGTGCAGTGGCATGATCTCAGTTCACTGCAATCTCCACCTCTTGCCAACCCTCTTTCTTAATAAACTTTTAATTTTGGAATAATTTTAGTTTAAAAAAAGTTGCAAAGATAGTGCAGCTTCCTTCTAATGTTAACGTCTTATATAATCGTGGTATATTTGTCAAAACTGAGAAATCAACATTGGTACAATACTGTTAACTAGACTGCAGACTTTATTTAGATTTCATCAGTTTTTCCACTGATGTCCTTTTTCTGTTCCAGAATCCAATCCAAGTTTCCACATTGCATTTTGTATTTTGCATTTTTTTTTTTTTTTTGGACATGGAGTCTCGCTGTCGCCCAGGCTGGAGTGCACAGTGACACGATCTTGGCTCACTGCAACCTCTGCCTCCCAGTTTCAAGTGATTGTCCTGCCTCAGCCTCCTGAGTAGCTGGGATTACAGGCACCTGCCACCATGCCTAGCTAGTTTTTGTATTTTTAGTAGAGACCGGTTTCACCATGTTGGTCAGATTGGTCTCGAACTCCTGACCTCAGGCAATCTGCCCGCCTCAGCCTCCCAAAGTGCTGGGATTACAGGTGTGAGCCAATGCGCCCGGCCTGTATTTTGCCTTTTTAAAAATTCTCTGGACTCACTGGGCTCATTTCCTGTCTCTCTGTTTTTGACCCTGTCATTCTCTTTCTCTACAATAACTTTCTTGTTTCCAGCAAACTCCTATTCATCCTGCAGAACCCCTCTCTTAAATTAGGGATAATGTTGGGAACTTGGTAGGACTGGGGTTTGGGGATCTGGCTGTTAACAATATTAATTGACACTCCTTTTTCCATACCCAGGATCTCATTTGATGCTGCTTTGGTTTTTATTGTGCCCTTCTTTATGCAAATACAAGCAAACACTAATAGATGTTATTTGCCATTCCACCTCTCCCAGCCGTGGTTACTAGAGGGAATGTGTTTAGAGGTGGCTCTCACAGGACTGTGCAGGTGGCTGGTGGCAGAGCTAGAGTAGGACTTGGACCTCCCGACTTCCAGTTTAGCCAACCCCCCCGTCCTGCACATTCTGCGCATCTCCATTTTTCCTGGTTGTCCAATCTGGGCACGCTTTGGTTTAACACCTGGGTCTAGGAGTGTGATATGGCTCTGATGGAGGGATGGTGGGTTTCCTGTGGCTCTCCCACCCTACCCACATAGAGTGACTGCAGCACTCTTGACTTTGGGGACTTTCCTCAGGGCTAAATTGTATCGCTGGCATTCCCACCACTTCCCCACCACCTCCAAGCAGGCCAGGAAGCCAGAATGTCACAGCCTAGACTCCCCAAGTCTGTTCACCACGTGTAGCTTTGGTGGGGCCTTCTGCCTCCCATCCGCTCCAGCCCAGAGCTCCACTGAGGCTTCCCCTCACCCACCACTTTTTGGGACCCCTTGGGAGTCTTATCTCCATGAAGCATTAGATTTTTATTTTAAATTTCATTTAAAAATAGATCATTTGTTTATATAACTGAAAAATAAAGATACAAGAGAGGGAAACGTGTTTCTCCTGGAAACTGTTAATCTGTAAGAGAGATTTAGGAGTTCTGTCCACCAAGGGCAACGTGTGGGCCTGATTATTGAATCCTGATGCAGACAGACCAGTTATTAAAAAAAAAGGTTTTGTAGGCAGTTAGGGAAATTTAAATATGGACTAAGGACTAGATGATGTTAAGGAAATATTGTTAACTTTCTTACGTGTGATGATGGCATTGTGGTTATGTGTTTTTTTTTTTTTTTTTCTCTGAGACGGAGTCTCGCTCTGTCACCCAGGCTGGAGTGCAGTGGCGCGATCTCGGCACACTGCAAACTCCGCCTCCCGGGTTCACGCCATTCTCCTGCCTCAGCCTCCCCAGTAGCTGGGACTACAGGCGCCTGCCACCACGCCCAGCTAATTTTTTTGTATTTTTAGTAGAGACAGGGTTTCACCATGTTAGCCAGGATGGTCTCGATCTCCTGACCTCATGATCTGCCCGCCTCGGCCTCCCAAAGTGCTGGGATTACAGGCATGAGCCACTGCGCCCGGCCATGGTTATGTTTCTGAGAAAACCGTATCTCTTAAGAGATACACACTGCAGTTTTTATGGGTAGAATGATATGATGTCTGGGATTTGCTTTAAATTGTTCAGCCCCCTTCCCAAAAAGTGGAGAGATAAAATGCAATAAGAATGCAAAATCGTTGATGCTGAGCGATGAGTATATGGGATTCATTATACTGTTCTCTCTACTTTTGCATGTGTTTGAACACTTGCATAACGACAGCAAAAATCTCCATCCAGTCTTGTCCCCATCAGGCTAGCTCTTCCCCAATACTGGTTCCTTAATGTATCCTTCATTATGCAAATACTAGTATATATTGTTATTCTCCCCATTTAAGAATTTTTTAACACCAGAAGAAGCACCTTGCTACTGATTCGGCACCTTGCTCTTTTCTCTCTCTCTCTCTTTTTTTTTTTTTAGTAGAGTTTTGTTTGTTTGTTTTTAGTAGAGACGGGGTTTCACTGTGTTAACCAGGATGGTCTCGATCTCCTGACCTTGTGATCCACTCGCCTTGGCCTCCCAAAGTGCTGGGATTACAGGCGTGAGCCACCACACCCAGCCAATTTTTTTGTATTTTTAGTAGAGATGGGGTTTTGCCATGTTGCCCAGGCTGGTCTTGAACTCCTGACCTCAGGTGATCTGCCCGCCTCGGCCTCCCAAAGTGCTGAGATTACAGGTGTGAGCCACCGCGCCTGGCCTCTTTTCTCTCCTTTTTATATGGCTGGCAGAATAATGGCCCCCACAAAGGTGACCACACCTTAATCCCTGCCAGGTGTGCATGTTACCTTACTTGGCAAAAAGAACTTTGCAGATGTGATTAAGATTAAGGACTTTGAGATGGGGAGAGTATCCTGAATTATCCAAGTGGGCTCAATCTAATCCTATGGATCCTTAAAGTCAGAGAATCTTTCCTGGCTGTGGTCAGAGGGAACTGGGACAAAGGGTTAGAGAGACATGACAATGGTGGCTTTGCAGACAGAGGAGGGGCCAGGAGCCAAGGAACGCAGGCAGCCTCTAGAAGCTGGGAAAGGCAAGGAAAGGGATTCTCCCCTGCAGCCTCCAGAGGGGAACACAGCCCTGCCCACATTGAGATTTTAGCCCAGTGAGACCCACGTGTCAGACTGCTGACCTCCAGAAGTGTAGTGCAATAAATATGTGTTAAACTTGTGATAATATGCTATAGCAACAATAGAAAACAACGGCATGATATCTCGGAGAGATTTCCGTATCAGTGCAGAGATCGAAGCAGCATCAGTTCCTTATGGTTCTACACGGGGTCTGGAGTCCAACAGATCTGGGCTTGAGTCCAGGCTCTGCCACATACTAGTTGTATAATTCTGGGCAAGTTACATCACCTCTCTGAGCCTGCCTCCTCATCTGTAAAAGGGGAATACTAAGAGCTCCTGCTTCATAGTGTTGTTCTAGGATTAAATCATACAGTGCATACAGAACACTTAGCCTGGCACATAGAGAATGCTCACGAAAGAACAGCTGGTAATATGAGTGACACAACTGTGATGATTACAACAAGGAGTGTTCCCTGAGTTCTCCTGGCCTCACTGTCCTCTCTTCTGACTCCTTGCAGACTGAGAACGCAGCACATAAACGAGCCCTTGGTTTCTGCGGTACACACCCTCTCTCGTCTTGTGTGCTTGGTTCCGTCTGTGTGCAGCCCTGTCTCCTAGACTGTGGTCAGCAGGGTGAGGGCAGGGACCCTCTTTCTGATGTCCTGGGGCTGGTCATTAGGATTGCACACCACCCGAGGGGTTGCTCTATTAACAGACGGCTTCTGGGAGTGGCTGGACGTCACTGTGCCCTCACTCTTTCCAAAGTTGAGGTTCCCTGCTTCCCACGCTAAAGGCACGTCATGGGTCCAGTGGACCCTGGCATCCTCCCACACAGCATTGATTCAGAGTGGTGGGGACCTTCAGAGTCCCTCCCAATGTCCCCAACAGTCAGCTTTTGCATAAGCTTACCCCTCCTGAGGCAGGCCACTCCACTCTTGTGCAGTCTGGTTATTGGAAAGTTTCCCTCCCTTCCCATAACCTTTGTCCATGTCCTGCCCTCTGAAGCCACATGGGATGAGTCTGCCACCCCTTCCTATTAGCAGCCCTTTGGCCTTCCAGAGGAGACTTGCAGGGGCCTGTCCCAGCCCTGCCTCTTTGTGGCTGGGTGGCCCCAGGGTTACAAGAGTTTTTGGTTGGTTGGTTTATTTGTTTTTGAGACAGAGTTTCACTCTTATTGACCAGGCTGGAGTGCAGTGGCGCAATCTCGGCTCACTGCAACCTCTGCCTTCCGGTTTCAAGCGATTCTCCTGCCTCAGCCTCCTGAGTAGCTGGGATTACAGGTGCCCACCATCACGTCCGGCTAATTTTTGTATTTTTAGTAGAGACAGGGTTTCATCATGTTGGCCAGGTTGGTCTTGAACTCCTGGCCTCGTGATCTGCCTGCCTTGGCCTCCCAAAGTGCTGGGATTACAGGCGTGATCCACCGCGCCCGGCCCATGAGTCTTTTTTGAACGCTGTTTTCACAATCTGCAAAAAGGGAAGGAAAACGCCTACCTGTCTGGATCATCATGGGAGCCCGGGGAAGGCATCCTGCACTCGTGAATGCCCCACACATGTTGCTTCCCTTCTCTCTGCTCCAGGCCACGCCCTCTGGATCCCTTAACTGCTCCTTATAGGGGAGGTTTGGAGGCTGCCCCAATGCTCTGTGCTGTTTCAGATATGCAGGAGGACCCCCATCTGGCCTCACGAGATGGGCAGCCCGTGACCGCCTGGAGGCTTTTTCTGCTGCGAGTTGGGATGGCCTTCACCCTCAGTCCTTCCCCGCCCATCCTGGGGCCTCCCACCCAGGCCTGGCCTTCTCTCCTACTGTCTGGTCACACTGCGCCTGGTTCAGCTGAAACCACACTCTTCCCACCACGCAAACCCCACAGATGCTAGCGCTCTTGCTGGGCACAGAAATACTGTGTTATTTTTAGTTCTGGACCTGGTCCAGCATACGGCACCCCTCCCTACATAAACATGCCTGGATCTGCAAGTTGTTTTCCCAAATCCTTAGAGCCGCGAGAGCGCACTCACTCACGACAATTGCATGAGCTCTGCTCACATTTCTCCCCGCAGCCACCCTGTTGCCTCTGTGACTCGTGTGCCAGCCTGTACACACGTGTTTCTGCCACACTCTCCGAAGGGTCTCCCCAACTCCTCCTCCATCCCCGTCCCCATCCCCTGTCCCTTCCTCCAGCGGAGGAACTGTCCCAGGAAAACCAAGCTGCGGGGAAGCTGGCAGAAGGAAGACATTATCTGCTTCTTGGCCTGTGAGGCCAGCTGGGGAAGATGTGTTTCTGCACCTCACAACACACACCCTGCCAGGCCAGCCTGCCTTCTGAGGCAAAAGCTGTTAACCTCTCTCAATTTAAACTTAAGATGAACAAGCAAACAAGCGACTCCTTCTGGGACAAAGAGTCTTCAACCAACACAGACAGAAAACCAGGTTTCTCGATTGGGACCTGCTGGCTTCCCCATGCCCTGCAAAGCCCCTCTGTCTCTCCAGGCCAGCTGGGTTTGCGCGTCTTCCGCGTGAATTCACTGTCAAGATGGCTCCTTCCTGGGACTGCCCCACTTCTAATCCTGGACTAGACTTTCCTTGAGGGCATGGGATGTTTTGCTTTTATTCCCTCTTTTACCCCCAGTTTCTTGGGGGTAAAACCCAAACTCATTAAAGCCTAAAACCCAGTGTCTCCACCATATAGTGCACCTGCCACTGCCATTTCCCAACACAAACACACACACACAGACACACACAGACACACAGACACATATATAGATACACACATACAGACACATGTACACACATAGAGACACAGACACATCACAGACACATGCACATACAGACATACACATATAGATACACACACAGACACACACACATATAGGTACATATAGGTACACACATACAGACACACACCCAGGAACATAGACCCACACACACACACACATAAAGACACACAGACATCATACAGACACATACACATACAGACACACACACATATAGATACACACACACAGACACACACACACAGGCGCACACACATACACAGACCCTGGACTCGTGGGTGTTTCTTGGAAAGGACGGGGGCACTCCCGCTCTCGCCTGAGCCCTTGCTGCTTCTTCAGCCTGGATCCTCTCCCCCAGGATCCACATGGCTGGTTCTGTCCAATCCTTTGGGCCTCTGCTCCCAGGCACCCTTGTCAGAGGCGGCTCACGCAGCCCAGCCCACCGGGGCCTTCCCTATCCCCTCCCCTGCTGCCGTGCCTCCTTGGCCCTCATCGCCATCTGACAGCGTGCACTCGACTGTTGTGGCCTTTCGTCTGCCTCCTTCACTTGAATGGGAGCCTCCTGGGGCAGGGGCTGCTCCTTTTGCTGCTGTTGCATCTCCAGGCCTGCAGCCAGGCCTGCCCCGCAGCCAGGCCTGCCCCGCAGTGGGTGTCAACACACTCTGTGGAACGAGGGATGGAATGAGGGACGTGAGTGATCTGTGTGGATGGAGGAGTGACTTGCAATGGAAGCCTGCCAGCCAAGACAGCTGGGCCCCTGGGTAAGTGGGCATGGTCAGGGGAGGGTGGGGCATACGTGGCTGCCCATCAGCCAGGCAGGACACACCGAGTGGTGCCGGGAGGGCTGGTGTGTGGGGGCTCCCCAGGAGGCTGTGCCAGGCCCGGCCAGAGGTGAGGGTCCCTGGCTCATCGGCCTGAATTCCTGCCCTTCCTTTTCCTGTCCAGTGAGTCAGCCGGGCTGGGGAAGCGCGCCAGGGAAGTGGCTCCTGTAGGGAGTACAGAGGGGTTAAGGGTCAACAAAACAAGAACTTGCTCATCACCCCACCCATGCTGCCTGTCAGGGTGGCTTTTTCTGTTCCTCCCATCTCTGTCTCGGTCACGGCACACCTGTTGTGTTGTGTCCCCCCAGATTCCTATGTTGAGGTCCTCATCCCCGGTGCCTCAGAATGTGAACTTACTTGGTGATAGGGTTGCTGCAGAGGGAATTAGTTAAATTAAAATGAGGTTGGACTAGAGGAGAGTGGGCCCCTAGCCCTCTATGATTGGGATCCTTTATAAAATAGTGCCATGTGAACATGGATGAAAACGGAAGGCATTGTGCTCAGTGAAATAAGCCAGTCACATCAGGACAAACTGTGTGATTCCATGAAGGAGCTGCCTAGAATAGTGAAATTCATAAACAGATGGTAGAATAGATGTGAGCAGGGGCTGGGGAACGGGGTATGGAGAGTCAGTGTTGAATGGATGTGGGGTTTCCGTTTGGGATGATGAGAAAGTTCTGGAGATGGATTGTGACACAACATTGTGGATACACTCAAGGCCACTGAACTACTTAAAAATGGTAACTTTTAACACACACGTGAATGCCATGTGTAGAGGGACACATACAAAGGGAAGCTGATTGAAGACAGGGAGAATGCCATCCACAAGCCAGGAATGCCAAAGACTGCAGCAAACCCCCAGATGACAGCGGAGAGGCATGGGACGGACCCCCTCACAGTGCTCAGAAGGAGCCTGGAGGCTTCTGGCTTCCAGAGCTGTGAGACAGTACATTTCTGCTGTGTAAGCCCCCTAGTCGGTGGCATTCTGTTACTGCAGCCCCAGAAAATGAATACAATGCATCTCTGTGGCTCATTGGTGCCTCCTCTCCAGGCCCTCTGGTTTCTGGAATGCAGGGAAGAGTGGGGAGGGGCTGGCCTGTGACGCCTCTTTCTGCTTTTGCCTTTTTCCCTTCGTTTGTTCTTGGTTGCTCCTTCCCTCCATGGCCTCCTTTTCCTTCTGTCTTCCCTATAGCCTCGTCACACTTGTTATTACTTGCTCAATGTGTCTCTCCTGCTGGACTGGAAGTCCGGGAAGCCAGTCCTGGGCCCTTGGGAGCACTCAATACCTATGGGTAAATGAATGGATGGGGAAGGAAGGAAGAGGGAAGGAGTGGCTGGCCCTGGGGCCTGTTCAGAGACGTTTTGACAAATTGCCTGTTCTTAGAATAGCCAGGGGCAGTTGCAGCCTCTGAGCAGCCTCTGACCAGGACGAGCAGTGTGGCGTCTCCTGGATGAGACGGCTCCCACTGCAGAAAGTCTGGCTGGGGCTGCCTCAGGCAACCCTGGTTCTGTGGGGTCAGGGCAGGCATTCTGGGGGATAAAGCCTTTTCCTCAGGTCCCCTGAGTCAAACCTGGTACCTGTCCAGCAATAGAAAGGCCAAGGAGAAAGGTTCCCTTGTTGTATAAGGCAGAGCCTGGAACTGGATGGGGAGAGGAGAGTATGGCGTGAATATGGGGTACACATTCCTCTTTCTCTTTATTCCTGCCCCATGACGCTTCTCCATTGTGGGAGTGGGGGAAAAAAGGAATGGGAAACAAAGACACAAAAGTCTTCTCTTTTATTCATTGGTTGATTCAATAAATATTTATGGGCTGACTATGTGTCTAGTACCATTAGGCCGAGGATGGAGAGATGAATAGACCCAGTCTCAGACCTCAAGGAGCTTGCGGTACGGACAGGGAGACAGACAAGTGAACAGCCTTAGAACAAGGCCATGGCTGCTCCGATGAGGCCTGTGTAGACGGCTGTGGGAACAGAGGAGATACTCTAAGTGCAGGACTTGGTGAAGGCTGAATGAAGGAGATGCCATCAGAAAAAAGCCTTGAAGGGTGAATAGGAGGTTGACATGTGAAGAAGGGGAGAGGGTGGAAAAGGGAAGGTGTGATACAAGCAGAGGGAATAGGGTCTGGCAAGGTGGGAAGTTGTGAGAGGGCTATGCAGGTCTGGGGGTAACTGTCACTTGGGCATGGGGATGGTGGGAGGCCACTAGCAGGAACCAACGTCGTAGGGAGAGAGTGTGTCGGCTCATGCGTGCCTGGTATGCCATGCCGGAGAACCTGGGCTTGCTCCTGAGAGCATGGGGAATGAATAGTGGCCTTAGGTGGGTGTGCTGGCTATTTAGTTTGCCCTGTCTCCCCTAGCGCCTCCATTCTCTATCTTCCTCTGACATCTCTACAGACTGCTCCAGCCAGGCTCCTTTGCCCACTGGTTGGCGGGCAGGAAGAGAAAGAGGCAGGGATGTCTGTCTCCCACTGCCTTGTCCCATTTCTGATGGCAGCTGCCTTCCTCTGCGGCCACAGCTCCTGTCGGGCTCCCCCTCCCCTGGCTCCAGGTGGCATTGACTCTGGTGATAGATACCAGGCAGGCGTAGGTGGTAAAGGCTTCAGCTGTGGCTGGTCCTTGGGTGCTTCACCACTTCTACCCCCATCACTGTAAATCATCCCTGATTTAAGCTCTCTTTAGAAAACCCCTTTGGGTGTTTCATTTCTCTCTGGAATCCTGCTTGATGCAGTAGGAGTATGGCTTAGTCAGCATTTGGTGGGGAAAATCATCCTGGTGATGGTGGAGACTGGAGCTGGGGAGAGATGGAGGCAGCAATGCTAGCAAAGACACTGTTAAAAGTGCAGGTCAGGGCTGGGCACGGTGGCTCACACCTGTAACCCCAGCACTTTGGGAGGCTGAGGCAGGCGGATCATGAGGTCAGGAGTTCAAGACCAGCCTGGCCAACATAGTGAAACCTCGTCTCTACTGAAAATACAAAAAAAACAAAGTGCGGGTCAGGGCTGGTGGGCCGGCATCGAGGCAGTGGCAGTCGGGCTGGAGAGCAGGGTCAGAGCTGGGAGGAGTTCTGAATTAGAGCTGTAGAGCTCTGGTGATTTATTTGGTAGATGGGGGAGTGAGCGGTAGGGGAAGATGAATCCCTTCGATCGTAAAAGACCGACGGTATCGGTCCACAATTGCTACATAACTAACCATAAAATCTGATATTTCCAATTCAAACTCAAGACTATGAAGTTCTTACTTAACCTCTTCTATCTCACACCTGTGTCCCCTTTGTCTCATGTCAAGAATTTCAGTCTTAAGTACCCTAAGGATGATAGAACATACGCAGGCATTTGCTTTATCCCACAGTACATACTCGGCAGTTCCGGAATGACAATACCAGCATTATCTTCAATGATATGATCATTGAAAACACTTACAATTTTCCCCATGTCTTCTCTTCCTTGAGATAGACTGCACTAGGGATGTACAGTTGAATTTTGTACTTTCAAGTCACTTGGAGTACTGCTTCTCTAGTCACCAAGAAGATTACAGTTAAGTTTATTTGTTTTATTTTTAATTTCAGAGCTTGCTTTTTATTTTATTTTATTTTACTTATTTTTTTTTTAGACAAGGTCTTGCTCAATTGCTCAGGTTGCAGTAGAATGGCATGAACAGGACTCACTGCAGCCTCGACCTCCTGGGCTCAAGTGATCTTCCTGCCTCAGCTTCCTGTGTAGCTGGTACCACAGGTAAGTGCCACCACACCTGGCTAATTTTTTTTTTTTTGAGACGGAGTCTCGCTCTGTCGCCCAGGCTGGAGTGCAGTGGCGCAATCTTGGCTCACTGCAAGCTCCGCCTCCCGGGTTCATGCCATTCTCCTGTCTCAGCCTCCCTAGTAGCTGGGACTACAGGCGCCCGCCACCACGCCTGGCTATTGTTGTTGTTGTTGTTGTATTTTTAGTAGAAACGGGGTTTCACCGTGTTAGCCAGGATGGTCTCGATCTCCTGACCTCGTGATCCACCCGCCTCGGCCTCCCAAAGTGCTGGGATTACAGGCGTGAGCCACCGCGCCCGGCCACACCTGGCTAATTTTTAAAATTTTTGTAGAGATGGGGGTCTCAGTATGTTGCCCAGGCTGGTCTTGAACTCCTGGGCTCAATCCTCCTGCCTTGGCCTCCCAAAGTGCTGGGATTACAAGTGTGAGCCCCCACACTTGGCCCCGAGCTTGTTTCTTAAAAAAAAACCTTAAAAAAAACCTTAAAAAAATCATAAGATACTTAATGATTCCAGAGTGAAATCTACAAAATGAAGTATTAATGCATTGATTAAAATATTAGCTTCTGTCTTGGTATCTCTTCTCCCTTGCTTCCTTCATCTCCTTCAATTTAGTTTATGGTTTATTATTTTATTATCTGTTTTATGAAATGTAAGATATCTATCTATATCTATATCTATATCTATATCTATATCTATATCTATATCTATATATTTTTTCTGAGACAGAGTCTCGCTCTGTTGCCCAGGCTGGAGTGCAGTGGCATGATCTTGGCTTACTGCAAGCTCTGCCTCCCGGATTGACACCATTCTCCTGCCTCAGCCTCCCAAGCAGCTGGGACTACAGGCGCCCACCACCATGCCCGGCTAATTTTTTGTATTTTTAGTAGAGATGGGGTTTCACCATGTTAGCCAGGATAGTCTCAATCTCCCAACCTTGTGATCCGCCCGTCTCGGCCTCCCAAAGTGCTGGGATTACAGGCATGAGCAACTGTGCCCAGCCAATATCTGTATTTTTTTTACCCCTCTTTTCGGGGATAAGTGGAAACATTTTGCACACATTTTTCTCCATTTTGCTTTTTTCACCTAGGGATGAGGGCAGCCCTCATTTCTCTACTTCTTTATTCAGTTGCATGGTATTCTACTGCTTAGTTGATTTAACAGTTCCTTACCAATGGATATTTGGGTTATTTCCTGTCTTTTGCTATTACAAACCTGTGCATATGTTTTTCTGTTTTTTAATACACAGTATCTGTGGGATAAATGCCCAGATACATTCTGGATCAATGGTTAAATGCATATATAATTTTGCTACACATTGCCAAATTCCCGTAATGGTTATACCATTTTATATTTCTTCTAGCAACATATGAAAGGGCTAATCTCCCTGTAGCCAAAATAGTATACTGTCAAACTTTCGGATTTTTGACAATCTAAAAGTTATCTTAGTGTAGTTTTTTTTTTTTTTTTTTTTTTTTTTTTTTTTTTTGAGATGGAGTCTCATGTCTTGCACTGTCACCCAGGCTGGAGTGCAGTGGTGGGATCTCAGCTCCCTGCAGCCACCACCTCCCAGGTTCACGCCATTCTCCTGCCTCAGCCTCCCAAGTAGCTGAGATTACAGGTGCCTACCACCACGCCCGGCTGGTTTTTTTTTTGTATTTTTAGTAGAGACGGGGTTTCACTGTGTTGGTCAGGCTGGTCTCGAGCTCCTGACCTCGTGATCTGCCTGCCTTGGCCTCCCAAAGTACTGGGATTGCAGCCGTGAGCCACCGCGCCTGGCCATCTTAGTGTAGTTTTAATTTTTCATTTCTTGTATTATGAGCAAGGTTGAACATTTTTTTCATAAAATTGAAAGCAAGTGTTCATTTTGCCAGCCCATTTTTTTCTGTAGGGTTATTGGTTCTTTTCTCTCTTTTTTTTTTGAGACAGTCTCACTCTGTCACCCAGGCTGGAGTGCAGTGGTGTGATCTCAGCTCACTGCAACCTCTGCCTCTCAGGTTCAAGCGATTCTCCTGCTTCAGCCTCCCGAGTAGCTGGGATTACAGGTGCACACCACCACGCTGGCCAATTTTTGTATTTTTAGTAGAGACGGCATTTCAGCATGTTGGTCAGGCTGGTCTCGAACTCTTGACCTCAAGTGATCTGCCCGCCTCGACCTCCCAAAGTGCTGGTATTACAGGTATGAGCCACTGTGTTTGGCCTCTTTATTTTTAAAAGTCCTTTAATATTTGGGACAATGACCCATTCTCTGTGAAACTGGTTGCAACTGTTTTCTCCATTATTTTCTTTTTCTACTTTGTGTATGGTATCTTTGGCTATATTACATATATATATATATATATATATATATAATTAAATTTATTTACGTTTTCTCACAGAGAAATTTACCTATCCTTTCTTGTTGTTGTTGGTTTTTAAAACTTGAACAACACGGGTTGAATACCCATCCTTTCTTCTAATACTTGTATCATTGCTTTTTCTATATTTAGATTCATGATCCATTTGGAACTTATTCTGGTATATGGTGTGAGGAATGGATCAAATTTTACATTTTTTTCCATATGGCTATCCAGACATCTGGCTCTTATAGTTGCCTTCTGAGGTTGTGGTGTATACACTAATAAGGTAAAATTATCCAATGAGAGCAGGTTCAGGGAATCACAGACAAAGCCACTGAATCCACTTGAGGCAGATTACAGTGTTTAATTCATTTTTACATATTTTATTACCTTTTCTTGCAGGTAGCCTTAGTTTTTATTCATTTTGCTGATAAATCAATTGGTAAATGAAAATAAATTTATTAACCAACTACTATGCATTGTTGCAGTGGATGGCTACACATGTGCATAGTTGGGCCATTTAGCATCTGTTCACCCTCTGGGTAAAAGAGTACCCAAATTTCCCTTAATAACCTATCTGGTCCCACCCTCCGCCCCTGTGGTTTGGGGGGATTGATCTAGCTCTGTGAGTTGGCCTCAATTAGCCAAAGCCATATTCCGCCTTCACAATAACAGTAAGGGGTTCCTGGAGGGGCTTGGGCTTCTACTGGAACCCAGGGGACTGGAGCTGAGCCTTCTGAGAGGGAGGCAGGGTTCTTCCCCGTGGACTTGAACCTGGAAGCATTGAAGCCGGAACCACTATCTCCATTCTGTCATCACCTGTGGGCTGAGAAGATCTCAGCTCCAGGAGACCATGAAAGCTGAGTGGAGAACGGGAGAGAAATCAGGTCTTTGTTGTGTATGAACCCCCGACAGGATGCGCAGATGGTGGTCCAGCCTGATGCTGGGCTTCTCAGCTAAAAACCCAATACTTGGTTTCTATGTCTTTGTACTTGCAGCTGAGAGGGCCCTAAATGAAACAGTAGTCATCATTAGGTTTTCCTGATGTCCTAGTGTTTTAGGGACGATGCCTCAGGTAGAAAGTGTAGTGGGATGCCAGCAGAATATCATTTCTCCCACGTAGCCTAGCTCCTTCCATGGGGGGTCCTCGTTTGTGAAACAGCTTCAATAACACTGCCTATCATTTTGAAGAAAAAGTGAGAGAAAGTGTATTAGTCTGTTCTCACACTGCTATAAAGACACACCTGAGACTGGGTAATTTACAAAGAAGACAGTTTTAATTGAGTCACAGCTCTGCCTGGTTGGGGAGGCCCTCAGGAAACTTACAATCATGGCGGAAGGCGAAGGGAAAGCAAGCACCTTCTTCACAAGGAGGCAGGAAAGAGAGTGCGAGGGGGGAATTGCAAAACACTTTAAACCATCAGATCTTGTGAGAACTCCTTCACTGTCACAAGAACATGTGGGAAACCGCCCCCATAATCCAATCACCTCCCATCAGGTCCCTCCCTCAACACGTGGGGATTACAATTCAAGATGAGATTTGAGTGGGCACACAGAGCCAAACCATATCAGAAGTAAAGGTGAACTGTAAAGAGATCTTCAAATTTTAGTGACTGTCATTATATGATAGGCTCTTTGAGGGCAGGGACAGTGGGCTTTTGTGTGTGTACCCCTGAGGTGGCTAAAGTGTCTCACACAAAGCAGGTGCAGTGCTTCAGTTTGAATCAAATTGAATGCTTCTCATGCTTATTCTTTCCATAGACAGCTAAAGAAAACAGAGTCACAGAGAGATGAGAGATGAAGCCACTGGCCAGGAGCACACTCAGGGATTCTGTCCCCTGCCTCAGGCTGAGTCCCGCAGTCAAACTCTGTCCCTCTGTGAGGCTGAAAGACACGGGAGGAGGAAGCTCGTCCAAGGGCCAGCTTTGTCACTCACCTGCTGGGTGACTTTGAGCAAATCCCTTCCTCCCTCTGGAACTTCAGGAATCACCTCCTTGTCATTCACACAGGGTCAATCTTCACCTTATAAGTACCCGCGGGTTCTATATACCGTCATTTGAAGAGTAGAACATGCCTTGCAAGTGTGTTTGCTGCATCACACGGGTAGAGGCCAAGCTGCAGGCTGCCTTGCAGGCCTGCTTAGACGCTCCTGTGGGTAACCAGGGGTGGTGATTCAGGGCGTACCAAGTACCTGCATCCACATGATTCGCTTTGATTTTCCCAGGCCGTGAGATACTTCAGACAGACACAATTTCTCCCAGCGACAGGGGAGGAAGCCGAGGCCTTGAGAAGGTGAGTGACTTACTCAAGGCCATCCGGCTCATTAGAGATGGAGGCAGAACTCACACCCGTGTTTTATGACTTCCAGTTCAGGCCCATCACAGACCTCCATCCATCTGCAGGAAAGCAAGCGGCCCTCAGGGACTTGCTCATGGAGAATGCTCCATATATGCCGAGGGGATGGGCTCCGAGGAAGCCAGATTGTCCCAGGGCAATGCTGGCCTGGCCACTCTGGATGGCCGTACTGGGGCCCAGCTGGCGGGGGCACTGGAGGCCCGTGTTACCCTGCACTCTGTTTGTGGGGTGGTATGCCCAGCATTCCTGGCAAAGGTTGCGATGCCTCAGCAGGGTTGGGTGAGCAGCTGTCTGGGGCGGCGAGGGGAAGCGGACAGGCACGCCGTCTGTTTTGCTGGGCCGTGCGTGGCTCTTCCGGGCATTGTGCTCACCAGCGTGCCCCGGTCATGAACACTGAGACCAGGATGTCTTTGTAGCGATCACAGCAACACCCTGTACTTCCCCAACATTCCAAGGAGGCCCCAGGCATGGCACTTACAGGAGGTATCCCAGACGCCGCCTTCCTCCTCCTCCTCCTCAACTCCATCCTCCCCAGGAGGAGGCAGCCATCTTCATGGCGTGATGTGTGGGACCTGGAGGGCATCCGGCCAACAGAGCTCTCCCGGAAGGCAGTCCTCCTCCCACAGGTTCTTATCTCGGAGCCATGGGTTCTTAACCCCTATATTCTGACTTGGACACTGCACTAAGAGTTTTAATTACGTTCTTGATAGTTCCGCGACATAAATGCTATTGTTATCACCTGCCCCCCCCCCCCCCCCGCCGCCATTAATATAAAGGAGACGGAAGCTTTGAGGGGTCTATATCAGCAGTAAGTGGCAGAGTCAGGACTCAAACCTCACGGGCCAGAGGCTGGCATCTGTGCTTCTTCTTTTTTTTTTTTTTTTTGATATGGAGTCTTGCTCTGTCACCCAGACTGGAGTGCAGTGGCGTGATCTCGGCTCACTGCAAGCTCCGCCTCCCGGGTTGACGCCATTCTCCTGCCTCAGCCTTCCGAGTAGCTGGGACTACAGGCGCCCGCCACCACACCCGGCTAATTTTTTGTATTTTTAGTAGAGACGGGGTTTGCACCGTGTTAGCCAGGATGGTCTCGATCTCCTGACCTCGTGATCCGCCCGCCTTGGCCTCCCAAAGTGCTGGGATTACAGGTGTGAGCCACCACGCCTGGCCGTGTCTGTGCTCTTGACTTCGCTGCTGCACTGCCCTGTTATGTAAACCTGGTGGGTTGTGCTTTGGAGATGGGGAGGGATGGAACACAGCCATTCATTCAAGAGTATTTTCTAAAATAATAACTTTCTTATTTTAGAACAATTTTAGAGTTATAGAATTATAGTGCAGAGAATTCCTATATACCCTGTGCCCAGTGTCCCTATTATTATTAATTTTTTAAATGTTTTCCTTTTTTTTTTTTGAGATGGTCTCGCTCTGTCACCCAGGCTAGAGTGCAATGGCTTGATCTCTGCTCACTGCAACCTCCTTCTCTTGGTTTCAAGCGATTCTCCCACCTCAGCCTCCCAAGTAGCTGGGATTACAGGCACCTGCCATCATGCCCAGCTAATTTTCATATTTTTAGTAGAGACGGGGTTTCACCATGTTGGCCAGGCTGGTCTTGAACTCCTGACCTCAGGTGATCTGCCTGCCTCGGCCTCCCAAAGTGCTGGGATTACAGGCGTGAGCCACTGCACCCAGCTCTATTTTTCTATTTCTTTTTCATCTCTTTTCACCATTCCTAATGTCCCCTGTCATTAACATCTTACATTAGTGTGGTACATATGTCACTGTTAATGAACTAATATTATTAACTAAAGTGCACACTTTATTCAGCTTTCTTTTTTTTTTAACCTATTGCCCCCATTCTGTCCCAGGATCCCACCAGGATTCTATATTACATTTAGTCATCATGTCTCTGTAGGCTCCTCTTGGCTGTGACAGTTTCACAGACTTCCCTTGTTTTTGGTGATCTGGACTATTTTGAGAGGTGCTGGTCAGGATTTTTCAGAATATCCTTTAACTGGGATGTGTCTCATGTTTTCCTCTTGAGTGGACTGGCGTTTGGGTTTTGGAGAGGGAGACCACAGAGGTAAGTGTCATTCTCATCCCATGATATCAAGGGCACTAACAACGTGACTTATGGCTGTTGGTGTTCACCTTGGTCACCTGTTTCTTTAGTGTAAAGTTATTATTTTTTTTGCTCCCTTTCCATGATGTTCTGAAGAATCATTTTTTGAGCACCAAAAGAAGAAACTGGTGGTGGGGCGCAGTGGCTCACACCTGTAATCCCAGCACTTTGGGAGGCCGAGGTGGGCGGATCACCTGAGATCAGGCATTCGAGACCAACCTGGCCAACATGGTGAAACCCCATCTCTACTAAAAATACAAAAATTAGCTGGGCATGGTGGTGCATGCCTGAAATCCCAGCTACTCAGGAGGTTGAGGAGGGAGAATTGCTTGAACCCGGGGAGCGGAGGTTGCAGTCAGCCGAGATTGCACCACTGCCCTCCAGCCTGGGTGACAGTGAGACTCCATCTCAAAAAAAAAAAAAAAAAAGAAGAAGAAGAAGAAGAAGAAACTGGCAACTCTGGCAACTCTCCTAAGAGGGAGGAAGAGAGGAGAAAGGACAGGGCAGGGTGGTGACAAGTGTCCTGGAACAGAAAAAATAAAAGAAAAAAAATTGCACTTGAGTAGGAGGAGATGCTGGTGGCCTTTGGAGTGCCCAGGTGAGAGAAGAGCCAGTTCCAGGATTCTAGTGAGAGCAGCCAGCTCAGCGTGGCTCAGCAGCGGGGGACAGCCATCTAGGAATCCCTGCGGAGCACCCCAGAGAAGGAGCTTCACCTCGGGACCTGGGTCTCATTTTCAGGGACTTCATCTCCCTGAAAAGTAATGCTGCATCAGACACAGAGATGCCCCGACAGAACGGAAAACAATATGCACCGTTCAACATGAAACTCCCATTCATCTCACTGCTGCATGACTTTGCCTAAGAGTTCAGGATAAAGTAATGTTTGCGATACATCCTGAAATTGCTTTTGTGGGTTAGCATCATTAGATTGCATTATGCTTTGGGATTAAAAGCGTTAACTTTGCCATGTAGCTATTTCAAATAGATCACAAGCTCTTTTTTTTTTTTTTTATGATCACCACTATACTAACGAGGATCAAATAGACCACAAGTTCTGCAACCCTGTTTAGATGTTTCTTCATTTCATAAAGTATAGGTACCAAGAATCTCAGTACCTCCTGCTCTCCCCCAGACTTTCTCTTGTTATTCTGGGATCAAAGGGGCCTCATGTCCCCTCTGAGGGACCCTACCCCTATCAAGCAGGCTGGCAAGCGGGAGAATGGAGGCCTGAGAAGCTGCAACACAGCTACACTGAACTCCCCAGCCAAGCCATGTGCTTGCATCTGCCCGTCTACTCCAGAGTGTGAGCCAAACATCTGAGACTGTGAGAATTCGGAGAGCTGACCCCAGATGTTGGTTCCAGTGTTGGGAGGAACCTGGGAAAATCAAGGGATGCTTTGGTCCTGTCATTGTGCCTGACAAGCAATTAGAGGTGAATATCTGTGAATATTTGGGGGTTTAGAATGTACCTGTTGAAATGAAATGCCCCTGAGATATGAAATAACTTTAGCTGTTGGCATCTAAGACAACAGAGGCAGCTGGACGTGGTGACTTACGCCTGTAATCCCAGCACTTTGGGAGGCCGAGGCGGGTGGATCACCTGAGATCAGGAGTTTGAGAACAGCCTGACCAACATGGTCAAACCCCATCTCTACTAAATACAAAAAATTAGCCGGGCGTAGTGGCGCATGCCTGTAATTCCAGCTACTTGGGAGGCTGAGGCAGGAGAATTGCTTGAATCCGGGAGGCGGAGGTTACAGTGAGCCAAGATTGCACCATTGCACTCCAGCCTGGGCAACAAGAGTGAAACTCCATCTTCCCCCCCCGCAAAAAAAGACAACAGAGGCGTTCAATCAGTCGGCCGCAGTGAGCAATGTCCCGTGAGAATGGGGCCCAAGACAGAAGTCTAGGAAAGGGTGTGTGTGGGCGAGGTAGACACAGATAGGGGCTGTGGACGGAAGGACTCTAGAACCTGCTTGCAGTCTGTCATGAGTCTTTGGACTATTTATAGCTGGTGACCTCAGATGAGTCACCCCCATGATTCAGTTTCCTCATTTCTCTGAGATATGGAGACAGCAGCTGGTCAGGAAGGGACCTTTTCCCTCCTCTCCGCCTCTCCACCGCCACCACTGCCATCACCGGCACCCATGTTCTGCCCACACAGTAGCCCAGGATGCCAAGGGCTAAAGGCTTGACATAGACGACACCTAATGTAATCTCACAGCCCTGGGACACAGCTCTTGTTATTGCCTCCACTTTGCAGAAGGGAAAAGTGAGCCTTATAGAGGCTGAATAACGTGCCTGATGTCTACACTGGGGATGGGTGGATGTGGGCCGGTGTTCGGGCCACCCTGACTCACACTTGGTTGGCCAGGGCTTCCACTGCTAAATCCATCTGGGTCAGGGGCTGGCAACATTTTCTTCATCAGGTAAATATTCTAGGCTTTGTGGGGCATATGATCTCTCTTCCTCTCACCCCAGATTTTCTCCTGTTACTCAACACTTTAAAAATGTAAAAACCATTCTTAGCTAGTGAGCTGCACATAGGAGACTGCTGGCTGGATTTGGCCTGAAGGCCAGAGTTTAGTCACCTCTGATAACAGGAAAGCAAAAAATGCAAATTGCTGTGGGCTGTCATATCTCCCCGGATTTCAGAGGCGTTCTAAAACTCACTCAAAGAATCCTGGGCCCTGGAGGGTGGCAGGGCTACCTGTGCGGCCCAGGTGGATGTTAGTTTTACTGAGGACCTACTGGGGTGTGGGCACCACGGTGTCTCTCCCATGGCCACTGTTCCTACGGGCAGTTACTGCCCCTCACACTTGTCCCTCTGTGTCCTACCCTCTGTGGGGGCTCACTGAGGGCCCAGCTTCTCCACCCTGTCACCATCCTGGCCTCACTTTCCTTTCTCCTGGGACTTCGGTTCTTGGTCAAGTGAGGCTGGACAGGCCCAGCTGTGGCCCCTGGCTGAGCTGCAGAGGAAGCTGAGAGGACCTGCTATCAGCTCCTTTTGGCCAGGCTGCCTCAGTGACCAGCGTGGGGTGGGAGATGCTGAGGCAGAAATGGGGGAGAAGAGGTGGGAGCTCTGCAGCCGGAGGGAGGAGTTCCGTGGCCTGGGCAGGAAGCTGGGAAACCTCTTTGTTTCTTTCTTTTTTTTTTTTTTTGGTTTTTTTTTGAGACGGAGTCTCGCTCTGTTGCCCAGGCTGGAGTGCAGTGGCACGATCTCGGCTCACTTCAAGCTCCGCCTCCCGAGTTCACGCCATTCTCCTGCCTCAGCCTCCCAAGTAGCTGGGACTACAGGCACCCGCCACCACGCCTGGCCAATTTTTTGTATTTTTTAGTAGAGACGGGGTTTCACCGTGTTAGCCGGGATGGTCTCGATCTCTTGACCTCGTGATCCACCCGCCTCGCCCTCCCAAAGTGCTGGGATTACAGGCGTAAGCCACCACGCTTGGCCCCCTCTTTGTTTCTAAGTCTCCTCAGAGTTAAGGAGGTTTGTGAAAGGAGTAAACACAGGAATTCTGCTTGTGTGTGGGGCCTGCCTGTGCGTGTGTATCACATACAACCCATGCCTGTGTTCCTGTGGAGAGGGAGCATGGAAGGGGCCCGCGTTCTAGGCAATGCACAAAATAGTTAAACCAGGTCTGAAACTGGGATCAAGTCCCAACACCACCACTGACGAACCATGGGAACCAGGTCCAGGTCTTTAACCTCTTGGACACTCACTTTCCTCATCTGTAAAATGGAAATAGCAATATCTCAGCAGATTGTTGTAAAGCTTACAAAGTAACACGATTTATCGAATGCTTCCTACTGGGCAGGCACTATTCTAGGGGCTTTCTATATTCAGTTGATCCTCATCACTCATACATTCTGTATTTAAAAATTTGTCTACTCTGGCCGGGTGTGGTGGCTCATGCCTGTAATCCCAGAACTTTGGGAGGCCGAGGCGGGTGGATCACGAGGTCAGGAGATCAAGACTACCCTGGCTAACATGGTGAAACCCCGTCTCTACTAAAAATACAAAAAAAATTAGCCGGGCGTGTTGGCGGGTGCCTGTAGTCCCAGCTACTCGGGAGGCTGAGGCAGGAGAATGGTGTGAACATGGGAGGTGGAGCTTGCAGTGAGCCGAGATAGCACCACTGCACTCCAGCCTGGGCAACTGAGCAAGACTCCATCTCAAAAAAATAAAAATAAAAAAATAAAAATTTGTCTACTCCATACAATTTACTTGTATTGCCAAAATCAATACTCACAGTGCTTGCATGGCCATCCATGAACACAGAGCAGAGAAAAATTTGGCAGGATGTGCACATTCCCAGCAGAGGGTGAACAAGGTGACAGTCTGCCTTCTTGTTTCAGCTCATACCACAAGCAAGTGTCCTTTTCAAGGTCTACTTGGTACCATGTGTTTTGCATTTTTCTGCTGCGTGTTGGTGATTCCGCTGTTTAAAATGGTCCCAGCATCATGCTGAAGTGCTGTCCAGAGTTCCTAAGTGAGAGAAAGCTGTGATGTGCCATGTGGAGAAAATATGTCTGGTAGTTAAGCTTCGTGCAGGCATGAGTTATAGTGCTGTTGGCTATGAGTTCAATGTGAATTATTCAGCAATATATATTAAATAAGGTGTCGTTAGACAGAAACACACATAAGAAAATGTTATGCATTGATTTGTTGATGAAAATGTGACCAGAGGCTCACAGGAACCTCCCCTTGTATCTCCCCTAGGAGCACTGGTTTGGCATTCACTAATTCAGTGTTTGCAGTGACTCCATAAAACACAGCCACTATGAATAATGAGAATTGACTGTATTGGCCAGGCACGGTAGCTCACACCTGTAATCCCAGCACTTTGGGAGGCCAAGGTAAGCGGATCACTTGAGGTCAGGAGTTTCAGACCAGCCTGGCCAACATGGTGAAACCCTGTCTCTACTAAAAATACAAAAAATTAGCTGGGTGTGGTGGTGGGCGCCTGTAATCCCAGCTACTCGGGAGGTCGCAGTGAGCAGAGATCGCACCACTGCCCTCCAGCCTGGGCAACAAGAGCAAAAGTCCGTCTCCAAAAAAAAAAAAAAAGAAGAAGAAGAAGAAAAGAAGACAAGAATTTACTGTATTAACTCATCTTTTGAAAATTTTATTTATTTATTTTTATTTTTTATTGTTTTGAGATAGAGTCTCGCTCTGTTGCTAGGCTGGAGTGCAGTGGCGCGATCTGGGCTGACTGCAACCTCTGCCTCCCGGGTTCAAGCGATTCTCCTGCCTCAGCCTCTTGAGTAGCTGGGACTGCAGGCGCCTGCCACCACACTTGGCTCATTTTTTGTATTTTTAGTAGAGACGGGGTTTCACCATGTTGGCCAGGATGGTCTCGAACTCCAGACCTCGTGATCCACCCGCCTCGGCCTCTCAAAGTGCTGGGATTACAGGCGTGAGCCTGTGCCCGGCCTATTTATTTATTTACTTTGAGACAGAGTCTCACTATGTCACCCACGCTCGAGTGCAGTGGCACGATCTCAGCTCTTTGCAACCTCCGTCTCTCAGGTTCAAGCGATTCTCCTGCCTCAGCCTCCAGAGTAGCTGGGCCTACAGGCGCATGCCACCATGCCCGGCTAATTTTTTATATTTTAGTAGAGACAGGGTTTCACTGTGTTAGCCAGGATGGTCTTGATCTCCTGACCTCGTGATCTGCCCGCCTCAGCCTCCCAAAGAAAATTTTATTTTATTTTTAATTAATTATTATTATTATTATTATTATTTTGGGTGGAAACAGAGTCTTGATATGTTGCACAGGCTGATCTCGAACTGGACTCAAGCAGTCCTCCCGTCTCGGCCTACCAAAGTGCTGGGATTACAGGCATGAGCCACCATACCTGGCCGTATTAACTCATCTATTCACCACAACCACCATACTGGGTGGGTGCTCCGCTGTCATTATTGTCTAGATTTTACTGAGGCACTGAGGCACAGAGAAGCTGCCTAATTTGTCTGAGGCCATATGGATGGCAGAGCTGGGATCAACGCCAGGCAGTGGGGCCTCGAGGGTCCCCTAGCTACTCCTGAATTAGACAGGGCAACATGCAGAAAGCCTGAGGGCTGCCCCCTCTGTGTCATGCACATTCATCAAGGCTCTGCCACTCAGGGTCCCCATGGCCGTGGGATTAGACAGTCTCTGAAGTTCCTTCCACTTGGATATCCTAAGGCCCTGCAATTTCTGCCCACTCTCCCAAGCTGCTGTGCACGTAGGAGTGGGCTGCAGCCTACTCCTACTCCTCCTACTCCAGGAGTGGTCTGCAGGCCTGCAGTGGGGAGCTGCAGCTACAGGACTGGAAATTGGGATGGATGAGCTGTGGGTATGGCAGGGAGGCTGTTGAGGTTGATGATGCCGAGGGCTCAGGAGGACCTTGGATGTCACCTCTTTTGGTTGTGCTGGTGTGCTTTGAGCTGGGGGTGGCTGGGAGGGGAAGGTTTGCTTCTTCTTTTTTGTACATGTGGAACTGAAGCTCAGAGAGCTTTCTCAACACAACAGGACACTATGGGACCGACCAGGAACAGATTCACCAGGGATGATATTAAAAATATTAAACAGGCCGGGCACAGTGGCTCATGCCTGTAATCTCAGCACTTTGGGAGGCTGAAGCGGGAGGATCACGAGGGCAGGAGATCGAGACCATCCTGGCTAACACGGTGAAACCCCGTCTCTATTAAAAATATAAAAAATTAGCTGGGCATGGCGGTGGGCACCTGTAGTCCCAGCTACTCAGGAGGCTGAGGCAGGAGAATGGCGTGAACCCGGGAGGCGGAGCTTGCAGGAAGCCGAGATAGCACCGCTGCACTCCAGCCCGGGCGACAGAGGGAGACTCTGTCTCAAAAAAAAAAAAATTAAACATTGGTGTGGCACAGACACAAGCTGATCATCACAGATGCAGTTTTGGACATGGAGGCTGTCTGTACGGGGGGATGTTGGCTGAGTCAGGCCTGGTCCCAGGCCTCATCCTGGCTGCTCTGCCCTGTGCCTTTCCCTCCATATCACGCTGATTTGCAGGGCTGGAGCAGATTTTTCTGTGTCTGTGAGAGTGATGGGATTGTGCTCTATCAAGTCACACCCATCTTTAGCTGCTGTCTTTCCTGAAAGCTTCTGGTGGTGGTGGTATAAGTGGTAGAAATCCACTCACCCTCACATTCACAATAACCCCATTACTCCCTGCTAGTGAGGGGTGAGAGCAAATATTCTGGAGAGAAGGTCTGAGTTCAAATCCCAGCATTCATCAGCCTGTGGCCCTGTGCTAATCGCCTCACCTTGCTAAACCCTGCTTTTCTTATGGGTAAAATTGAATTAAACTACCTACCTCATGGCATATTGTGAAGACCAAGTACAATTATGCGGGTGACAATGCTTTATATGCTGGAAAAGTCTGTGCGTAAAATGAAGGGGATTAACCCATTTATGCCGGAAGTTGCAATTTTTTTGAATTGCAGACGTGTGAAAAATCAGACCTTGGCAATGACATAGAGCAGTGGGATATAAATAACTCCCGCATGCTTAGCGTTCCAATAATGGAACACTAGGCATAAAATTAAGCTGGGCTCCGTCCTGAGAGGCTCACACAGGGAGTAGGAACCTAACACTAAGGTCAAATGCAACTGCGTTGGACATCCCTGTGCCAGAGCAGCTAGCAGTCTCCCTAATTTTTTTTTTTTTTCTGGACAGGTTCTCACTCTGTCATTCAGGCTGCAATGCAGTGGTGTGATCTCGGCTCACTGTAGCCTTGACCTTCCAGGCTCAAAGTGATCCTCTCACCTCAGCCTCTCTAGTAGCTGGGACTATGGGCACATGCTACCACACCCAGCTATTTATTTTTTATTTTTTGTAGTGACGGGGTTTTACTATGTTGCCCAGGCTGGTTTTGAGATCCTGGGCTCCAGTGATCCTCTCTCCTTAGCTTCCCAAAGTGCTGGGATTACAGGTGTTAGCCACCATGACTGGCCCCAAATTCGCCTTTCCTTCTACCATAGTCATTGATTTAGTTGAAGACATGACTCCCCAGAATAAAATCTCTATTTCCCAGGCTCCTTTACACCCAGGGTGGCCAAAGGGACAAGTTCTGGCCAATAGGATGTGAGCAGAAGGGGTGGAGGCAACCTCTGGGCATGTCCTTAAGCGGCAGGGGCCTCCCTCCTTCATTCCCCGGACCCGCAGCTCCATCCCTGCACGCCCCTGCCCCAGCTTCCTCCTTCTGGCCGTCCAGAGGGCAGATGTGGTGATGGGCTGTCTGAGCCCATGAGATGAGGCCAGTCTCCCAGGGTGGAACAGCTGGGGCTGGCTTTCTGCCCTGTGGAGCTGCTGAGCAGCCCTGGACTACTTATGTTCAGAGAATTCCATGAGGGAGAAATGCATCCTAGCTCATTTCCTCCCGGGTGTTTGGGGCTGTTGCAGCAGGTCCTTTATAGCCTGACCATGTGATAGTGAACCCCACAGTGACCTATGTTACTTCTCAACCAGCGGGTTACTAATGTGCTGCTTTTGTTCAAGGATGGGAGTTGAAGCTGGGAAGTGTGGAGGGGAGGTAGGTGCAAGAATTCCCTTGAGAAGGGTCAGGAAGTCATCACTCGTCAGATTAGTCCCACAGACTTCGTGGGGGAGGCAGGACTTTAGGAATGTTCACCATGTAGATATTCCTTCTTCCCCTACCGCTTCCCCCATGTCGTCTTTTTGTCCTTGCTCCCCTCCTCTCTCCCTGATCATCGTCCTGGCCCGGCACCCACTCCACATTCCTGAGGATATGGTGAGGAAGAACGAGACCCATTTTTGCCTTGCAGGCTGGTTTTGATACAGACTCAGACCTCTCAGGTCCAAAACCTGGGCCATCCTCCACCCTTCTCTCTCCCCCACCCCATGTAAACTTCGTCAGCAGATCCTGCCAGAGCTATTTCAAAATATGACTGGATCACCCCTTCCCATCCCTCCTCTCCTGCTCTAAGGCCCCATCATCTTTTGCCTAAACTTTGCTTTAGCCCCCTAATGACTCTCCATGCTTCCACCCTCATCCCCACCCGCGCCAATGCAGTCTGTTCCCAACACAGCACCCAGAACGATTTCCTTAGAACGTAAATCAGACCATGTCACTTTTCTGCGCAATTTTCCAGTGGTCCCCATCTCTCTCAGAGGAGACTCCGAATTCTTTTCGTGGCCCCCAGGGCCCTAGCTGATGCTCCCACCTTGCCCCTCAGCATTTCACTTGGGGGTGCCTAGAGCACAGCAGGCATGTTCCTGCCTCACAGTGCTGGCGTGCAGCCCTCTTTGTCTAGATTCTCCATGGCTTGTCTGTCACACTGTGTCTGGAATTGGTGGGTTCTTGGTCTCACTGACTTCAAGAATGAAGCCGCAGACCCTCGCGGTGAGTGCTGCAGTTCTTAAAGGCAGTGTGTCCAGAGTTTGTTCCTTCTGGTGGGTTCGTGGTCTCACTGGCTCAGGAGTGAAGCTGCAGACCTTCGTGGTGAGTGTTACAAGCTCTTAAAGCAGCGCATCTGGAGTTGTTCGTTCCTCCCTGTGGGCTCATGGTCTCCCTGGGCTTAGGAGGGAAGCTGCAGATCTTCGCAGTGAGCGTTACAGCTCATAAAAGCAGCGTGCACCCAAAGAGCGAAAGAACAAAGCTTCCACACTGGGGAAGCCGACTCCAGCTGGTTGCCAGTGCTGGCTCGGGCAGCCTGCTTTTATTCTCTTATCTGCCCCCACCCACATCCTGCTGATTGGTAGAGCCAAGTGGCCTGTTTTGACAGGGTGCTGATTGGTGCGTTTACAATCCCTGAGCTAGACACAAAGGTTGTCCTCCTCCCCACCAGATTAGCTAGATACAGAGTGTCCACACAAGGTTCTCCAAGGCCCCACCAGAGCAGCTAGATACAGAGTGTCCATTGGTGCATTCACAAACCCTGAGCTAGACACAGGGTGCTGATTGGTGTGTTTACAAACCTTGAGCTAGATACAGAGTGCCGATTGGTGTATTTACAATCCCTGAGCTAGACATAAAGGTTCTCCAAGGTCCCACCAGAATCAGGAGCCCAGCTGGTTTCACCCAGTGGATCTCGCACCCGGGCTGCAGGTGGAGCTGCCTGCCAGTCCCGCGCTGTGTGCCCGCACTCCTCAGCCCTTGGGTGGTCGATGGGACTAGGTGCCAGTGGAGCAGGGGGCGGTGCTCGTCGGGGAGGGTCCGGCCGCACAGGAGCCCACGGAAGGGGGGATCTCAGGCATGGCGGGCTGCAGGTCCTGAGCCCTGCCCCGCGGGGAGGCAGCTAAGACCCGGCGAGAAATCGAGCGCAGCGCCGGTGGGCCGGCACTGCTTAGGGACCCAGTACACCCTCCGCAGCTGCTAGCCCAGGTGCTAAGCCCCTCATTGCCCGGGGCCGGCAGGGCTGGCCGGCTGCTCCGAGTGCAGGGCCCGCCAAGCCCACGCCCACCCGGAACTCCAGCTGGCCCGCAAGCTCTGCGCGCAGCCCCGGTTCCCGCTCGCGCCACTCCCTCCACACCTCCCTGCAAGCTGAAGGAGCCGGCTCCGGCCTTGGCCGGCCCAGAAAGGGGCTCCCACAGTGCAGCAGTAGGCTGAAGGCCTCAAGTGCCGCCAAAGTGGGAGCCCAGGCAGAGGAGGCGCCAAGAGCGAGCAAGGGCTGTGAGGACTGCCAGCACGCTGTCACCTCTCAATATCAGGTCTCTTCTCAAGTGGCACCTGTCGCAGAGGCCCTCGGGGCTATTCTGCATAAATACCACCCACTCTTGTCACTTGCTGTCCCCCTTACATTACTTTATTCTCTTCCTAGCCCTTATCACCATCTGATTTATATTTGCTTTCTTGTTTTTTGGCTTTTTCCCTCCACTAAGTGTAAGTTCTTTGTGTGTCTTGTCTGGCAATCTGTACCTCCACTTTCGACAGCAATACTCGGAGAGTGACGGGGAGGGAGTGCTTGGCCTGGGTCTGCTCAGATGGCCACCGGGCCAGCCAGGCCATTGCTCTGACCTCAGTTCTGGAGAGTTCGGATTGGTGGCAAGGGAAAGGGCAGGAGCTGAGGAATGGATGGTTCCATTAATCATGGAACTTTGCCCGGAGGGGTCAGAGGAGTAAGGCAGGGGATAGAGGGAGAGATAGCATTAGACAGAAGGTTCTGGTGGCAGGGGAGGGGCTGGGGGTGAGAAAAGGGATCGGGGTGTGGGTTCTGGCTCAGCCTTTTCCAGACTTTGTGGCTGCTGCTGCAGTCCCAGAGTCTACTGGGGCCCCGCTGTCTGCTTCCTGGCCTGGCTGTTTGTTTATTTGGCCAGTAGTTTGGGCAGCCGTGGGCCTCTCTTGCTGACCTCCAGGGGAGGAGTTAAGTACATACTGCCTCTCAGGTGCAGCAACTAAAACCGTACAGGAAATGTTGAGGTGCCAGTCAGCAAGAGGGCCAGTCCTGGGCTTCCCCTGCCAGGGCCCCCTAGGAGCAGATACCCACCCCCACTCTTTCTCATCCCCAGCTCCTGTGGGAGTGAAGTGGGCTTCCTGTGCTTTCCAACGGAAACTTTACTTGGTTCTCTTCACAGCCAGCATTGATTCATTCTCTTAGTTGGCAAATACTTGTTAAGTACTCCATGCTACCAACGAGCTAGGAATACAGACAATCTTGGTGTAGAAAAATTCATCTTTAATGTTCATAGCCTTCCTGGTCTGCACCCATTCCTCCTCTCACTCATAGAACCTTTCCCCACATTGGGGAGAGGCTGGTTAATGGATACAAAGTTTTACAGCTGGATAAGCTGAGCGGAATAAGCATTAGTGTCCTGTACCACTGTAGGGTGAAAGTAGTTAACAATAATTTCAAGTATATTTTCAAAAAGCTGCAAGGTAGGATTTTAAGTGTTCCCAGCACAAAGAAGTGATTGGTGTTCAAGATGTTAGATATGCTAATTACCCTGATTTGATCAATATACATCATATGCATGTATCAGAATACCACTTTGAATCCCATAAAAATGGACAATTATCGTCAACAAAAAATAAAAGGGAAAAAACACCAAATACCTTTCCCCACATCAATTTCGTGTCCTAGGCTGGTGCTGTGTGCCTGGGAGCAGTGGTGTGTTGATAAATGATTAACAAGTGGCTCTTTGGAAGAAAAGCCATGACCTGTAGTGTTTGCCAATTTCTGTGGTGTAACTATTTCCAGCCTGTCAGATTTCATGCCACCCACGTGATGTTACTCAATGGAAAACTGGGAAGACTTCACAGTAACACACCATTATGTGTCATTTCCATCACACAGATACAGACATTGGTATGTATAACCTCAAGGGTATAGATAATAGTAAAATATAAAATAATTAGGAAGTATGAGTTTTGAGTCATTATCTCTGTCTTAAATGTAACTTGCTTTATGATGATTATATATACTTTAGTATTTAATAATGAATGTATTTAGCAACAGACCCACAAAATTCCTGAAAATGTAAAAATTGGCTCTGCAAGCCAGGATCACTGCCTGTGAGCTTGTTGGAAATGCAGATTCTTAGGCCCCACCAGCTCTACTGAATCAGGATCTGAATTTTAACATTTTTAACAATACTCTCAGGTAATCCATATACATTATACATTTAAAAACCATGCCCTAGGGGAAATAACTGTTTATTATTTCATTGATATCTTTTTAGAACTTTTCCACAACACAGATGTATTTTTAAAAATTTTGTTTTTAACAAAAATAAGATCACGCTGTAAATGTTTTGCAAGGTTTTGTTTTGTTTTCAACTTAGTAACATGTCTGATATCCTTCCATGTCAGTCTGTAGAGATTGCATTATTTTTAATGTCTCTGTAGTATTTTAGGACATGAGTAAATCATGATAAAAAAAAATCGTCTCTTGCTGGGCACAGTAGCTCATGCTTGTAATCCCAGCACTTTGGGAGGTTGAGGTGGGTGGATCAATTGAGACAAGGAGTTTGAGACCAGCCTGTGTGACATATCAAAACCCTGTCTCTACAAAAAATACAAAAAGTTGGGTGAGGTGGCTTGTGCCTGTAGTCTCAGCTGCTTGGGAGGCTTAGGTGGGAGGATCGCTTGAGTCTGAGGAGGTCTAGGCTGCCGTGAACCGTGATACTGCCACTACACTCCAGCCTGGGTGACAGTGAGACCCTGTCTCCTCCCCCCTCAAAAAACCTTCTCTGAACGAACACATATTGTTTTCCCCTTTTGCTTCAAGAAACTTTATAATTAAAAAGAAAGTTTCCTTGAACTGTCTTTCAATTTCCTTAACAAAATATACCTCAAAAAAACTTCTGAAAGCTAATTTATACCAAAGGGTTAGTGGCTGGCAATAGTAGTTTTACAGCGTTTTCCTTCTTCCCCAGATTTAAACAGTTTACGTTGTATCAATATTGAGATATTTTATGCATAATATTCTGAATAAGCTGCTAGGGAATAAAAAGAAGCTAGACAGGCTGGGCGTGGTGGCTCAGGCTTGTAATCTCAGCACTTCGGGAGGCTGAGGCGGGTGGATCACCTGAGGTCAGGAGTTCAAGATCAGCCTGGCCAACATGGCGAAACCCTAGTCTCTACTAAAAATACAAAAAAATTAGCCAGGCATGGTGGTGGGCGCCTGTAATCCCAGCTACTCGGGATGCTGAGGCAGGAGAATCGCTTGAACCCGGGAGGCAGAGGTTGCAGTGAGCCGAGATCGAGCCACTGCCCTCCAGCTGGGTGATAAGCGAAACTCCGTCTCAGAAAAAAAAAAAAAAAAAAAAAAGAAGTTAGACATGGGCCTGACTTTCACACGCTGACAGCCCTCCAAAGGGAATGCAATAATCATGAAATGAGGCAAATAATCATGAAATGAGGCAAATAATCATAAAATGAGGCAGGACATATAGATACGGAACTCTTCCCAGCAGCTGTAGTGCCATAAGAACATTGGAGAAGGGAGGGGAGAAAAACCTGAACTAAGACACTGGGTGCTACCGATGACATTAGAGACATTGATGGATAAGTGGGAAGGTGTCTGTCCTGTCCTCAAACTGCAGCAGGCAGCCTTAGGCTAAGGGCTGGTGGATGTAGGATAGGATAAAAAGAGAGCCCCAAGGGCAGTATTTCTACAGGGTGAACCGGGTACCCTTTTCTTCACAACCACCCTAAAGGGAAATTTTTCCCCCCACCCTTTTTTTTTTTTTTTTGAGACGGAATCTCGCTCTTGTCACCAGGCTGGAGTGCAGTGGTGCGATCTAGGTTCCCTGCAACCTCTGCCTCCTAGGTTCAAGCGATTCTCCTGCCTCAGCCTCCCGAGTAGCTGGGATTACAGGCGTGCGCCCACCACGCCCAGCTAATTTTTGTATTTTTAGTAGAGACGGAGTTTCACCAGGTTGGCCAGGATGGTCTCGATCTCTTGACCTAGTGATCCGCCCGCCTCGGCCTCCCAAAGTGTGGGAATGACAGGCATGAGTCACAGCACCCGGCCCCCACCCTTTTTTTCTCTAGCCCTAACATCTGGTTCCTTAATCTTCAGGAACCCTGATCCGCAAAGATGATAGCAGTTCTGCTTGGTTCCTGTCTGAGCCTGGATCTGGATCTGGGAGGTGCTGGCGGGGTCCTGTTCTTCCGCTCTGGTGGGAATCTGATTGTGATCAGCATTGGGCCGCATGCCAGAGACGGCTGCAGTCCTGTGCCTGGCCTGGCCGGCCTCGGTGCTACCCACCACCCCTCACGTCTTCCCTTCTGGCTCCTTGCACGTCACTGGTCAGTCCGCGAACCCTGACTCTCCATCAGTGAGCTGTGTGGCACTGGGCAAGCCTCTGCCCTTCTCTACTTCCCAGGGTACAGAGTGAGCTTCCACCTTTTGGCTTGATTCTCCTTCACATCTTGCCCACCCAGGCTTCTGACCGAATCTAGCAGCTCAAGTCAAATTCAGCTGGAAATTGGCTGCTGAAGAAGCTGTCTTTCACCCTCTATAACTGAGGACTTACTGTTCCTAACTGTTGCTAAGTGGGGGCTGTTTTCTTTGAGGGAGTTTTTTCTTCTTTAGCAATTTTATATATAAAATAACAAATGCAAAGTATGTATTATGAGACATGCTAACAAAATGAACATCTGTGAACCCACTACCCCATCTAAGAATTAGAACATTATCAACAGGGTTGTATGTGCCTATGTGTTCTTTCCTGTTCTGTATGCCTGTCTCCCTTGAAGAGATAGCTATTACCCTGAGTTTTTGTGTTTGTTATTTCCTTGCTTTAAAAAAGTAGCTTCATCGGCCGGGCGTGATCCCAGCACTTTGGGAGGCTGAGGCGGGTGGATCACCTGAGGTCAGGAGTTTGAGACCAGCCTGACCAACATGGTGAAACCCCATCTCTACTAAAAATACAAAATTAGCTGGGTGTGGTGGCATGCGCCTGTAATCCCAGCTACTGAGGAGGCTGAGGCAGGAGAATCACCTGAACCCGGGAGGCGGAGTTTGCAGTGAGCCGAGATCACGCCATTGTATTCTAGCCTGGGCGACAAGAGTGAAACTCTGTCTCAAAAAAAAAAAAAAAAAAAAAGCTTCATCACATATGTTTGTATCTACAAACTTTACTTGTTTACTTTTGCTTGTTTTTGAGCTTTGTAAAAATGGTGTCATATTGTATATAGTTTTTTTTTGGTTGTGATAAACGGTAATGCTGTGAGTATTCTTGCATAAATCTCTGTATGCAGCAGTTCCCATGCACCAGTGTTTCTTCTAGAGAAGTGCAATCGATGAGTTCTAGGGCATGTAAATGCTCAAGTTCACAGATTGTTTTGCCAATTTCCAATCCCACCAGCAGTATATGTAAGAGTATATGCTAGAATAATCATCGTTTATTGAACAGCCCAACTTTTTCCAATTGACCTACAATTGATCTCTGTTATCTAAAAAATTTCTATATATCTGTGGGTCTGCTTTTTGGCTTCTAACCTAATTCATTGATCAAGTTGTCTATACCTGCACTAATATTATTCAGTCTAAAATGCTATGGATTTATAAGAAGTCCTGATGTTGGGTAAGTCCTGCCATTTCATTGTTTTCCTTGAAGAGTAAATTGACTATTTCTGGCCCATTGCATTTTGGCCTGTTGCATATATCAGAATCAACTTGTAATTTTGATTGGCATTGTACTGAGTCTATATCTCAGTTTGGACAGTGCTGACATTGTTGTGATATTGAGTCTAAATATCCACGGTATAACTCTCATATTAGTTAGGTTTTAATTAATGCCTTCTAATAAATATTATATTTTTTCTTATGTATCCTGAGCATCTTTTTTTTAGATCTGTTATTATGTAACTTATAGTTTTGTTGTGTGTTACATGAGTTTTTTTTACAATTTTTTACAATTATATTTCTGTTGCTGGTATATAGAAATGTAGTGGATTTTCAAATATTCATCTTATATCTGATGTTGCCAAAATGTCTACTGATTTCCAATATTTTATGTGTAGATTCTTTTGGGACAATGATATTGTATGTCATTAATGAGAGTTGTTTAGTTCTGGTCTTTTTTTTTTTTTTGAGACGGAGTCTCTGGAGTGCAGTGGTATGATCTCGGCTCACTGCAAGCTCTGCCTCCTGGGTTCACAGCATTCTCCTGCCTCAGCCTCCTGAGTAGCTGGGGCTACAGGCGCCTGCCACCACGCCCAGCTAATTTTTTTTGTATTTTTAGTAGAGACAGGGTTTCACCGTGTTAGCCAGGATGGTCTTGATCTCCTGCCCTCATGATCCGCCCGCCTCAGCCTCCCAAAGTGCTGGGATTATAGGCATGAGCCACCGCGCCCGGCCCTAGTTCTGATCTTTATGATTTTGATTTATTTTTCTTCTCTTGTTTCATTGCCCAGAATTTCCAATGTAGCTTGAATTGAAGTGGCAAGAGTTGGCATCTTTGTCTTTTTTTTTATTTTTAAGGGAACTGATCTTCTATTTCTTACATTTCCTTATTAGAATCATGAGTCACACATGTTTTGTTAATTAGGTTAAATTTTTTTTTTTTTAATTCCTAGTTTACTAAGAGTTTTTATGATGAATAAGTAAATCTGGCAAATGCTTTTTCTGCAGCTATGGAGATGCCTATATTTTTACCCCTTAATTTGTTAATGTAGTATATGATAATGATACAATTTTAAATGTGAAAACCACCCTAAATTTCTGGAATAAATAAAACTTGGTCATAACGCACTCTCGTTTTTAATAAAACGGTTGGATTCACTTGCGAGTATTTTGTTTAGGACTTTTGCACCTATGTTCATGAGTAAGTTTTGCCAGGGATTTTCTTTTTCTTATACTGCTCATGTCTGGTTTTGGAGTCAAAATTGTATTGGAGACATCATCTGAATTAGAGCTAATTTTCTTTGTGGCAGAGTCCACTGATGGTTCTCTAATGGTTATTCTGGCCTTCTAACTTTTAACAACAAAACCCCAGTTTTTAGCTGGATACAAAACTGAAGATTATATTTCCCAGCCTCCCTCATAGGTAGATATGGCCATGTGATTAAGTTTTGACCAGTATCCCTTCATCAGCACCATCGTCAGTCAATTCTTTGTAGTTTTGAGTCCTGAGATTTACGATTCCAGCTTTGAGAAATAGGTCTTTGAGGGCATTTGTTTCTAATAGTGATTAATTTCATTAAAACTAAAAACATAGGCAGGGCGGGGTGGCTCACGCCTGTAATCCCAGCACTTTGGATTGCTGAGGAGGGTAGATCACGAGGTCAGGAGTTCGAGACCAGCATGGCCAACATGGTGAAACCCCATCTTTACTAAAGAAAAAAAATTAGCTGGACATGGTGGCGGGCACCTGTAATCCCAGCTACTTGGGAGGCTGAGGCAGGAGAATTCCTTGAACCTGGGAGGTGGAGATTGTAGTGAGCTGAGATTGCACCATATCGCTCCAGCCTGGGCCACGGGATGAGACTCCATCTCAAACAAACAAACAAAACTAAAAACATGATCTAGTAACTAGATTTCTTGATTTTTTAATACGTCAGGGTAAAATAGAAATACCTTCATTGCTTCTTGACCTATATTTGAAGCTTCTGTAGATACCTTCACATAGTAGGAAGTCTAGCAGTTCTCAAGGCCCTACACCAGCCATTATATGCATGAAAGAAGATCAACTGTGAAAAATTTTTGGCTTTTAAAAATGTATTTACCAGGCGTGGTGGCTCACGTCTGTAATCCCAGCACTTTAGGAGGCTGAGGCGGGTGGATCATGAGGTCAGGATATCAAGATCATCCTGGCTAACACGGTGAAACCCCATCTCTACTAAAAATACAAAAAATTAGCCGGGTGTGGTGGCGAGCGCCTGTAGTCCCAGCTACTCGGGAGGCTGAGGCAGGAGAATGGTGTGAACCCGGGAGGCGGAGCTTGCAGTGAGCCAAGATCACGCCACTGCACTCCAGCCTGGGCGACAGAGCGAAACTCCATCTCAAAAAAAAAAAAATGTATTTAAAGGCTTCTTCAATTATCAGAAAGTTTGCACCTATGTATTAGTTCATAATATGAACTAATATGACTTTCATATTAAACTGATAATATTCTGCATTTTATATGCATTATAGCAGAATAGACTGAATTTTACATTTTTCATGATGATTTCTTCTTTGACCATGAATTGGAAATATATTTAGAAGTTTCTAGCCATATGGGAATAAAACATAATTATATTTTGTTATTTGCTTCTAATTAAATGTATTATGCAGGGAAACGCATTGATACTGATTCTTTGAAATCTGTTGAGAATTGCTTTGTGGTTTAGTACTTAGGCAGTTTTTTTTTGTTTATTTTTGTTTTGTTTTGTTTTGTTTTAGACGGAGTCTCACTCTGTCGCCCAGGATGGAGTGCAGTGGCGTGATCTCGGCTCACTGCAAGCTCCACCTCCTGGGTTCATGCCATTCTCCTGCCTCAGCCTTCTGAGTAGCTGGGACTACAGGCGCCTGTCACCATGCCCGGCTAATTTTTTTGTATTTTTAGTAGAGACGGGGTTTCACTGTGTTAGCCAGGATGGTCTCGATCTCCTGACCTCGTGATCCACCTGCCTTGGCCTCCCAAAGTGCTGAGATTAGAGGGGTGAGCCACCGTGCCCGGCCTGGTCAGTTTTTATATATGTTCCAAATGTGTCATCCCTAATTGTTGGGTAGAGAATTCTATCTATGCCCAATAAATCAAGCTGATTAATTGTATTGTGCAAATTTTCTGTCTTTTCTAATTTTTTGTCTCTTTGATCTAACAGTAACGGAGAGAGGTGTGTTGACATCTCCCACTATGATGGCAAATATGGCAACTTCTCCCTGGGTTCTTTTAATTTTTATAATTTATATATTTTAAACCTATTTTATTAAGCTTATTTTTTAGTTTTATAATCATATCTTCTTATTTTACTAGGTTTATAATAATCTTAGTAGATTGTATTTTTTGTCATTATTTAATGTCATTCTCTAGCCATAATAATGCTTTATTTCCCCAAAGTCTATTTTGTCTCATATTACTAACAACTACTCCAGCTTTGCTTCAAACACTTTCATGTCCTTATATTTTAGGTATGTCGTTTATAAACGTCATGGAATTATGTGGTATCCACCTTTCAAGATAGCCCTCCAGTGAATCTTATTTCACCAGTCCCACCCTTGTGTAGTCTGATGTTGAGTAGGGCTGACTTGTATAACCAATAGGATATTGTGGAAATAAGACTCCTGAGGCCAGATCATAAAAAACCTTGTATCTTTCATTTTTCTCTCTCTTGGACTCTTGCTCTGGGAAAATCTGGTCACCCAATGCAGCAGGGAATCCAGGCCTCCTGCCAGCTACAGCACCAGCTGGGCAGCACCGTGCATGAGCCGTCTTGGAAGTGGATCTTCCAGTCCCACTCGTGCTGGCGCCTTTGGCTGACTGGGCCTTAGCCAACCTCTGCGGGATCCTGAAGCCGAACCACTGAGGAAGCCAACCAATTGCAGAGGAATATTCTTCAGCTTCTACAAAGAATCCGGCCTCTCATTTTTCTTGAAACTTACAGCTATCTTGGTGTGTCTTATTTTTTTCCCCTCTTGATAGAGAAGTGCTACAAAGAAATGTTTTTGTACTTTAATAAAAAGACGAAGTAAGTAAAAAGATAAATGACAACTGGTTTGGACCTCATGTTGGAGATGTGATAGGGTGTAGAAGGGGCTGGAAACTGGAGAGAACATGCCCATCCCAAGAGAGAAGACCCGCATTTCCAACAACTTCCAGTCTTCCAAGTGAAGCTGGAAATCCACATTTAAAAACACAGATAAGAATTACACACACACGGCCCGGTGCGGTGGCTCACGCCTGTAATCCCAGCACTTTGGGAGGCCGAAGTGGGCGGATCACGAGGTCAGGAGATCTAGACCATCCTGGCTAACACGGTGAAACCCCGTCTCTACTAAACAAAATACAAAAAATTAGCCGGGCATGGTGGCGGGCGCCTGTAGTCGTAGCTACTTGGGAGGCTGAGGCAGGAGAATGGCGGGAACCCAGAAGGCGGAGCTTGCAGTGAGCCGAGATCTCGCCACTACACTCCAGCCTGGGCGACAGTGTGAGACTCCGTCTCAAAAAAAAAAAAAAAAAAAATTACAAACCACACACACCCTGGCTACTTTGGGTAAAAGAGTGCCAGAGACGGTCAGTCACTTTCTCAAGATGGAGGAGGAAGCAGATAGAGCCTCAGACCTCCAGGACTCTATCTGAGACTTTTTTTTTTTCTTTTTTCTTTTTTGAGATGGAGTCTTGCTCTGCCGCGCAGGCTAGAGTGCAATGGCGCAATCTCCACTCACTGCAAGCTCCGCCTCCTGGGTTCAAGCAGTTCTTCTGCCTCAGCCTCCTGAGTAGCTGGGATTACAGACGCCAGCCACCACGCCCGGCTAATTTTCGTATTTTTAGTAGAGACAGGGTTTCACCATGTTGGCCGGGCTGGTCTCAAACTTCTGACCTCAGGTGATCGCGCGCCTCGGCCTCCCCAAGTGCTGGGATTACAGGCATGAGCCACTGTGCCCAGCCCAAGACTTCTGTCATTTCTAAGATTCTGTGATAAAATATATACGCTATTAGTTCAAATCAAGGGTGTGATTATGTCTCACTGTTTGCTTGCTACAGGTCAGTATCTTAAACACTTTGGCTTTCTTCTTTGAGCAAGGGGTTCCACCCTTGGTGAATGGCTTGAAGGTGGCAGCTTGCTCAAGGCCCACAGTGGAGGATGCATTACATTTTCTGTGCAAATTATAGCAGGTAATTCAGTTTCACAGAGAGAAGCCAAAAATTTAGAACAACAGAAAACTTTGTCCTGTAGTATTTGAGGAAGATGAATAAGATAAGTGTATTTTCCTTAAATCAACTCACCATCTGTAGTATGAAAGTCCATTTTAAATAGTTAATGATATTTATGTTTCAGGAAGGCACAGAGACAAGGAGAAAGTTCTCACGGCGTGTGAATGTGTGAGTAAAAGCCTCCTGTGAGAGGATGTGGCCTGGTTCACAAGAGAAATTTTCTGTGTCTCAAAGTAGAAGCCTGGAACTGTGGACTAATGAAATTAAAGGCAGGGATTGCTTGGTCCAGCTCACATCATCCCAAGGCCTTTCCCCACCAATCAAGTCTGAACTAAAAGGATTTTGCTTGTATCTTAGAGTAAATCAGGAAGAGCTCATCCAGAGACCCTGGGGTCCTTCAGTTTTGCAAGATGCAAATTGGGAGAATCCTAGAAGAGGGGTCCTTCCCTAAAGTCCTTTCCAACTGTGAGACCTGATGCCTCCACTTTGGGATTTGGCAGCTGAACCATAAGGAAGACTGGACAGGATCAGGAATAGGCAGTGGGAGCAGAGAGCACTGGGCCAGGAGTTGGAGGGCAAGGAGTAAGCATAGGCTGTTCGACTCCCTCGCTGCGTGGCCTCTGGCAAGTCACTTTGTTACAGGACTCCACCATTTACCCAAAGGTAGCCGTTGGGTCACGGTTTCTGCACTATAGTCCCTTCTGTGTTCGCCAGAAATATGTTACAGGAAAGGGGTCCCGATCCCGACCCCAAGAGAGGGTTCTTGGATCTCGAGCAAGAAAGAATTCAGGGTGAGTCCGCAGTGCAAAGGCAAAGCAAGTTTATTAAGAAAGTAAAGTGGTGAAAGAACATCCACTCCATAGACACAGTAGGACATTCCCGAAAGTAAGAGGAGGAACGCATCCACCCTACGTACAATGCTTGTATATATGGGGAGATGTGCTCTGCTACAAGGTTTGTGATAAAGGATTAATTTTTCTTAATTACTATATTTTGCAGGAATTGATATTATTATCTTTAAAGCAAAATTAGGAATACCTTTGTTCAGCTGGGCACAGTGGCTCACGCCTGTAATCCCAGCACTTTAGGAGGTTGAGGTGGGTGGATCATGAGGTCAGGAGTTCAATACCAGCCTGGCCAACATGGCGAAACCCTGTCTCTACTAAAAATACAAAAATTAGCCGGGTGTGGTGGTGGGCGCCTGTAATTCCAGCTACTTGGGAGGCTGAGGCAGGGAATTGCTTGAATCTGGGAGGCAGAGTTTGCAGTGAGCCGACATCGTGCCACTGCACTCCTGCCTGGGCAACAGAGTAAGACTCCGTCTCAAAAAAAAAAAAAAAAAAGGAATACCTTTGTACCAGGTTATCTGGACATTCCCAAGTCTGGGCCTGTTCAGTAAACACGATTAATTTGTTCATGCAGAGGCTAATAATGCCTAACTTTCTGAGAATGCAGCCCAGCAAGTCTCAGCGTCATTTTCCTAGTCCTCACTCAAAATGGAGTCACTCTGGTTCGAATGCCTCTGACAACTTTGCTGAGCATTCACTTCTTCATGTGCAAATTGGGAACAATACTGCCTGCTCTTGCTAACTCATGGTGGTGGCGTAAGGCTCTAATGAGATCTGGTCTGTGGTCTGGGAAATTGCCCTGAAAACCAAAATGCATCGCAGAAAGGAGTAACGTTTCATCTGACCGCTTCCTACCTCTCCAGCCCTGTCGTCCACCGTGCTTCCCCTGATCTGTGTTGCAGCCACAGACTGTCTTTCAGTGTCTTGGTAGGTAGCTTCCTCCTGCAGCTGGGCCTTTGCACGTGCTATTCCCATGGCCTGAAGTGTGCCCACCATCCTTTGCCTGGCTTTACTCCTACTCATCCCATAGAACTCAGTTCAGTTGTACCTCTTCGGGGAGGACTTCTCTGCCCACACCCCCTGGCCCCCTCAGTTTGGGTGGGAATACTCTATTACCTGTATGCCTCCCTGGCACCACGTGTCTTACTCTCATCACTATTTGTAGTTGTAATTTGTTTGGATTAATGTCGGTCCTGTCAACAGATCATAAGCTCCATGAGGGCAGAGAATGGCGTGTTTTTTCACTCACCTTCGTATCCCAAGAGCCTAGCCCAGATACCAAATAAATACTAGCTGTTGTAGAGTAGGTCCGGGAATCTAGGTAGCAGGGATTCTGAATTTAGGTTTCTGGATGAGGGTGCTGGGAATGAGCCACCCAGTAAGAGAAGTCTCCTCTCTGAATTAGCCCAGTGTTTGCACCTTTTTTCCCCTCCCTTTAGGCAAAGCTGTGCTACACTATGTAATGTCATGCTGGTGTCTGTCTGTCTGTCTGTCTGTATTTATTTAAGACTGAGTCTCTTTCTGTTGCCCAGGCTGGAGTGCGGTGGCTTGACCTTGCTTCACTGCAACTTCTGCCTCCCGGGTTCAAGCAATTCTCCTGCCTCAGCCTCCTGAGTAGCTAGGATTATAGGCATCTCCA
The DNA here is from genome assembly GCF_029289425.2 of Pan paniscus. Taxonomy (NCBI): domain Eukaryota; kingdom Metazoa; phylum Chordata; class Mammalia; order Primates; family Hominidae; genus Pan; species Pan paniscus. The sequence goes on along the minus strand of NC_073259.2, from coordinate 11,704,819 downwards.
CCATGCCCGGCTAATTTTGTATTTTTAGTAGAGACGAGGTTTCTCCATGATGGTCAGGCTGGTCTCGAACTCCTGACCTCAGGTGATCTGCCTGCCTCAGCCTCCCAAAGTGTTGGGATTAGAGGCATGAGCCGCTGCACCTGGCCAGAAAAAATCTTTAATCCTGCAGCTGAGGAGTGGAGATGGGAGCCCAGTCTCAAACCCATCTTCCTGACCTACAAAAAGTAGGGGTTTATGTACAGGGAAGAAATGTAACAATGCCTACGAAAACAGGAACTAGGGAGGGGCAAGGAAACAATCATGATGAATGAGGGGTCCAGGCATTTCCTTGTCTGGATGTGGTGATCTGGTGAGTTTTAGTTCTTTGATACTTTTTTTTAGAGGCCTGAAGGTCTTTTCCTGAGGAGGGAACTCAGATAAAACAAATTAAGTTTTTCAAGCTTTAAGACTAGAAAAAAGGCCGGGCGCGGTGGCTCACGCCTGTAATCCCAGCACTTTGGGAGGCCGAGGCAGGAGGATCACGAGGTCAGGGATCGAGACCACCCTGGCAAAGACGGTGAAACCCCATCTCTACTAAAAATACAAACAATTACCCGGGCATGGTGGCAGGCGCCTGTAATCCCAGCTACTCGGGAGGCTGAGGCAGGAGAATGGCGTGAACCCGGGAGGCGGAGCTTGCAGTGAGCTGAGCTCGCGCCTCTGCCCTCCAGCCTGGGCGACAGAGCGAGGCTCCGTCTCAAAAAAAGAAAAAAAAAAAAAAAACAAAAAAACTAGAAAACAAAGACTAGAAAAGTCCATTTCTATGCTTATCCAGAAAAAAAAAAAAAACCTATCTATGGGATGATTGGGTCGGTTTCATTATAAACACAACCACACTCGTCTCATAGTCCCTCAGCCTCTCCCCTGTCCCCAGCCCTAATCTGTTCTCCATTTCTCTAATTTATATAAATGAAATTATGCAGGATATAACCTTTGGGGATTGACTTTTTTTCACTCAGCATAATTCCCTGGAGATCCATCCACGTTGTGTGTATCAGTAATTTGTTCTCTTTTTTTTTTTTTTTTTTGAGATGGAGTCTCGGTCTGTCGCCCAGGCTGGAGTGCAGTGACGCGATCTCGGCTCACGCAAGCTCCGCCTCCCGGGTTCACGCCATTCTCCTGCCTCAGCCTCCCGAGTGCTGGGACTACAGGCGCCGACCACCACGTCCAGCTAATTTTCTGTATTTTTAGTAGAGACGGGGTTTCACTGTGTTGGCCAGGATGATTTCCATCTCCTGACCTCGTGATCCACCCGCCTCGGCCTCCCAAAGTGCTGGGATTAGGGGTGAGACACCACGCCCGGCCCATTTGTTCTTTTTTATTGCTGAGTAGTATTTCATGGTGTGGATGTACAACAGTTTAACTCTTCACCTAATAAAGGACATTTGGGTTGCTTCCAGGTTTTGTTTTGTTTTGTTTTGAGACGGAATCTCACTCTGTCACCCAGGCTGGAGTGCAGTGGCGCGATCTCGGCTCACTGCAAGCTCCGCCTCCCAGGTTCACGCCATTCTCCTGCCTCAGCCTCCTGCATAGCTGGGACTACAGGCGCCCATCACCACGCCCAGCTAATTTTTTATAGTTTTAGTAGAGACGGGGTTTCACCGTGTTAGCCAGGATGGTCTGGATCTCCTGACCTCGTGATCCGCCCGCCTCGGCCTCCCAAAGTGCTGGGATTACAAGCGTGAGCCACCGCGCCCAGCCTCTTCCAGTTTTTGACTATTGCAAATAAAGCTTCTGTGAACATTTGGCCGGGCGCGGTGGCTCAGGCCTGTAATCCCAACACTTTGAGAGGCCGAGGCAGGCGGATCACGAGGCCAGGAGATCGAGACCATCCTGGCTAACACGGTGAAAACCCGTGTCTACTAAAAATACAAAAAATTAGCTGGGCGTGGTGGTGGCGGGTGCCTGTAATCCCAGCTACGCAGGAGGCTGAGGCAGGAGAATGGCGTGAATCTGGGAGGCGGAGCTTGCAGTGAGCCGAGATCGCGCCACTGCACTCCAGCCTGGGTGACAGAGCGAGATTCTGTCTCAAAAAAAAACCTGTGAACATTCACGTACAAGATTTAGCATGAAACTACTTAGATTTTTCTGGCATAAATGCCCAAAAATGCAATAGGGTTTAACCATTGTTTTTTGTTTTTGTTTGAGACAGTCTCAGTCACCCGTTCTGGAGTGTAGTGGCACTATCTTGGCTCACTGCAACCTCCGCCTCCCAGGTTCAAGCAGTTCTCCTTCTTCAGCCTCCCAAGTAGCTGGGATTACAGGTGCATGCCAAAATGCCTGGATAATTTTTTTGTGTGTGTATTTTTAGTAGAGATGTGTTTTTACCATGTTGGCCAGGCTTGTCTTGAACTCCTGACCTCAACTGATCCGCCCACCTCGGCCTGCCAAAGCGTTACAGGTGTGAACCACCGGGCCAGCCCGTTTGCTTTTTGAGACAGGGAATCTTACTCTGTTGCCCAGGCTGGAATGCAGTGGTGCTGAGGTAGGAAGCAGGATCTTACTCTGGACCAGATTGAAGATTGGCTGAAGCAGAGAAGAGAGGGAAAAAACACTTCTCCATGACATGCCCACCAGTTGGCTGGGCATGGTGGCTCCCAGCTGTAACCGTAGCACTTTGGGAGGTTGAGGTGGATGGACCACTTGAGGTCAGGAGTTTGAGACCAGCCTCGCCAACATGGTGAAACCCCATCTCTACTAAAAACACAAAAATTAGTAGGGTGTGGTGGTGGGCATTTGCAATCCCAGCTACGCAGGAGTCCGAGACTGGAGAATCACTTGAACCTGGGAGATAGAGGTTGCAGGGAGCTCAGATTGCACTATTAGACTCTAGCCTGTGTGACAGAGCAAGACTCCGGCTGCGGGGAGGGGAGAAAAAAAAAAAAAACCTGACTACAAGTTCTATGTCAGTTTATCATTGTCATGGCAACACAGAGAAGTTATCACCTCTTTTCATGGCAACGACCTAAAAGTTACCATTTTTCTAGAAATTTCTGAATAACCCATAGTGTCTGGAATTGGTGGGTTCTTGGTCTCACTGACTTCAAGAATGAAGCCACAGACCCTCAGTGTTACAGTTCTTAAGGTGGCACATCTGGAGTCTGTGCCTTCTGACGTTCAGTTTCTTCCTGCTGGTGGGTTCATGGTCTCTGGCTCAGGAGTGAAGCTGCAGACCTTTGCGGTGAGTGTTACAGCTCTTAAGGCAGCGCATCTGGAGTTGTACGTTCCTCCCACTGGGCTCGTGGTCTTACTGGTCTCAGGAGTGAAGCTACAGATCTTCGTGGTGAGAGTTACAGCTCTTAAAGGCAGTGTGCACCTAAAGAGCGAAAGTACGACACTTCCTCAACGTGGAAGGGAACCAGAGCGGGTTGCCAATGCTAGCTCCGGCAGCCTGCTTTTATTCTCTTATCTGGCCCCACCCACATGCTGCTGATTGGTACAGCCGAGTGGCCTGTTTTAACAGGGCGCTGATTGGTGCGTTTACAATCCCTGAGCTAGATACAAAGGTTCTCCATGTCCCCGTCAGATTAGTTAGATACAGAGTTTCCACACACAGGTTCTCCAAGGCCCCACCAGAGCAGCTAGATACAGAGTGTCGATTGGTGCACTCACAAATTTTGAGCTAGACACAGGGTCCTGATTGGTGTGTTTACAATCCCTGAGCTAGATATAAAGACTCTCCACGTCCCCATCAGACTCAGGAGCCCAGCTGGCTTCACCTAGTGGATCCTGCACCGGGGCTGCAGGTGGAGCTGCCTGCCAGTCCCGCGCAGTGCGCTCGCATTCCTTGGGTGGTCGATGGGACTGGGCGCCGTGGAGCAGGGGGTGGTGCTCGTCGGGGAGGCTTGGGCCGCACAGGAGCCCATGGAGTGGGTGGGAGGCTCAGGCATGGCGGGCTGCAGGTCCCGAGCCCTGCCCGGAGGGAAGGCAGCTAAGGCCCGGCAAGAAATCGAGCGCAGCGCCGGTGGGCCAGCACTGCTGGGGGACTCAGTACACCCTCCACAGCTGCTGGCCCGGGTGCTAAGTCCCTCATTGCCCGGGGCCAGCAGGGCTGGCCGGCTGCTCGGAGTGTGGGGCCCGCCAAGCCCACGCCCACCCGGAACTCCAGCTGGCTCGCAAGCGCGGCACGCAGCCCTGGTTCCCGCTCGTGCCTCTCCCTCCACACCTCCCTGCAAGCTGAGGGAGCGGGCTCCAGCCTTGGCCAGCCCAGAAAGTGGCTCCCACAGTGCAGTGGGGGGCTGAAGGGCTTCTCAAATGCCGCCAAAGTGGGAGCCCAGGCAGGGGAGGCTGAGAGCAAGCGAGGGCTCTGAGGACTGCCAGCATGCTGTCACCTCTCAATATCTTAACTTGCAAGTAATTGAAAGTGGGTATATGTATGACTGTTGACCTGCCCCTGAGCTGGTGCTCTCAAAACATTGCCTAGGGGTTAGCCCTGCTCTGCAGGAGTAGTCATAAAGTTGTCACACTGCTGCCTCCATAAAGCTGTTTTCTTCTACCACCAGCTGGCTCTTGAATTCTTTCCTGAGCAAAGCCAAGAATCTTCCAGGGCTAAGTCCCAATTTGGGAGCTTACTAGCCCTGCATCAGTGCAATCATAGCTCACTGCAGCCTGGAACTTCGGGGCTCAAGCAATCCTCCTGCCTGAGCCTCCTGAATAGCTAAGATGACAGATGTGTGCCACTACACCTGGCTAATTTTTTCTTTTTTTTTGTAGACATGAGGTCTCACTTTGTTGCCTAGGCTAATCATCGTTTTTAAAATTTCTATCTTTACTGATTTTTATCTGCCTGACCTATGGATAATTGAGAAAGCCTTTTTGAAGTCAATTGTCGATTTATGTATTTTGAAGCTATTTTGTAAGATGCATATAAATTTGAGTTGCTGTAACTTTCTGCCTCTCAAATTAGAACCCCAGGTCTTGAGATAGTGATTCTGGGGTCAGGAATCCTGCTGTGCTACTACTGGGGCCAGGAACGCCACCAGATGTAATGGTCCGAGTTCTCTGTAGCTCGATAGCAGCAATAATGTGGTGTCATCGTTCCTGAGAACCTGGGAAGATGAGTCTGAAGCTGCACCATTCTTCTGACATTGTAGCGTGGGTGGGTCCTCTCTATTTTGATGATTGTGAAGGAAGTGAGCATGTTATTCTTGCACAAGATGTTTGTCTTTAGAAGAGAGGAAGTAGAGGAGGACAGCTTCCTCTCCACTGGGGGCTACAACTTTATGCTGGGAGCTGGTCGTCCGGCCTAAGAAATACTGCTGTGTTTATTTATTTGGCGCATACTGCCAATAAAATTCTCTTTCCTGCAGAATTTACATAAGAGAGATGCTACAAATATACAAAGAAAAGACAAAGATGGGTCCTCCTAGAAAACCTTTCCTCCCCTGAGGTTCTTTTGCTTTTGTACTAGTTACCTGGAGAACTTACTCCTCAGACAGGCAGAGGTCAATTTACCCATCCCCCTGCCTCTGAGCAGCCCTGCCCCATGCGCCCGCAGAGGTCACGCACCCTTCCCATTTGTGCTTAATGCTGTTTACATCAGCCCAAGTTCTAATGGCCCTCATACTGTGGTCCTCAGGGATCCTTCTTCCTTGAGCCTCACAGCACTAATTGTCCTCTCAATTATTTGGCAAAGCTGCCTTGGGACACCCTCCACGAGGGCAAGGGAGCAGGTTGTGTGGCATGATATCTCGGCCTATATTAGTTTTCTATTGCTGCAGTGACAAATGACCACAAGCTTAGTGGCCTAAAACAACACAAATTTATCTTACAATTCCTAACTGTAAGAAGCTCGAATTGGATGAAAATCAAGGTGTTGGAAGAACTTGATTCCTTCTGCAGGTTCTATGGTAGAACCTGTTCTTCACCTCTATCCACTTCCAGGGGCACACATTCCTTGCCTCATGGCCCCGCGTTGCATGACCTCTGCTCGCATCATCACATCTCCTTCCCTGATGCTGACCCTCCTGCTCCTCTTATAAAAACTCTTGTGATTATATCGGCCCAGCAGGATACTCTGGGATAAGCCAGGATCATCTCCCCATCTCAAGACCCTTAACTTGCTCACATCTGCAAAATCCCTTTTGCCATGTAAGGTAGCATTCAGAGGTTTGAGATGGGATGTAGACATCTTTGGCTGTTCTTCTGCTACCGTAATGTGTTACATGGTTGGCTGTATCTGCTCTTCTCTTGTCAAGCCCATGGTCTCCTCCAGGCCCTTGTCTTCCCTGTCCGGGAAGGTTCCACCAACCACTAATGGATCTCCCTTTCTCCATCTGACCTCTCACAATACATGCCACTGCTGCCAGAGGGCCTCATCTGGTGTCACAGGATGAACACAAACCCCTACATTGGTTTAGGTCCCTGAGGACTTGCCTCTTATTCCTCTCTTTGGTCTCTTTTCCTGTGAGTCTCCTTTATAGGCTGTAACAACTGGCTTATTCACCTACTTACTGATTTAGCATGCTCAGAGCTTGCCTGCTTCTAAGCTTCTACTTACTTCCTTGCAGCTGATGTGCCTTTGCCCTCATTTCCACCTGGCAAAATCCTACTCAGCAAATGGGTAGTTAAACCATTGCAACCATTATAAACCATTGCAATTTTTCAGGGAGGCCATTTGGCCTTATTGGCAAAGGCCTTACTGAAAATGTGGATGGTGGCTGACCCAGTGCTCCACATGTAGGATTTCATCCTGTGCGAGTACTCCTGAGGGTTGTGCATGGATATAGCTTCAAAGATGTTCATTGCAGCATTGTTAATTAAAAAAAAAAAAAAAGGCCAGGAGTGGTGGCTCACGCCTGTAATCCCAGCACTTTGGGAGGCAGAGGCGGGTGGATCACGAGGTCAGGAGATTGAGGCCATCCTGGTTAACGTGGTGAAACCCCATCTCTACTAAAAATACAAAAAAATTAGCCGGGTGTAGTGGCGGGCACCTGTAGTCCCAGCTACTAGGGAGGCTGAGGCAGGAGAATGGCATGAACCCAGGAGGTGGAGCTTGCAGTGAGCCGAGATTGTGCCACTACACTCCAGCCTGGGCGACAGAGCGAGACTGCATCTCAAAAAAAAAAAAAAAAAGTAGCACTAACCTAAATAAATATCCCATAATATGGAACTGGTTACATAAATTGTGGAATATCAGTAAGTGAACTATTATACAGTGAACAAAAGCAACAAAATACAAAAATATTGAAGAATTGAAAGGTATTTGTGATATATTCAATACAGAAAAGATTACAAAACCCTCTGTATAGGAAAATTTTATTTAAAAATTATATGCTGGGAGCAGTGGCTCATGCCTGTAATCCCAGCACTTTGGGAGGCTGAGGCGGGTGGATCCTGAGGTCGGGAGATCGAGACCATCCTGGCTAACATGGTGAAACCCTGTCTCTACTAAAAATACAAAAAATTAGCTGAGTGTGGTGGCGGGCACCTGTAGTCCCAGCTACTCGGGAGGCTGAGGCAGGAGAATGGCGTGAACCCGGGAGGCGGAGCTTGCAGTGAGCTGAGATCGCGCCACTGCACTCCAGTCTGGGCGACAGAGTGAGACTCTGTCTCAAAAAAAAAAATAAAAAATAAAAAAAATTAGCCAGGCATGGTGGCACGTGCCTGTAATCCCAGCTACTTGGGAGGGTGAGGCAGGAGAATCATCGCTTGAACCCAGGAGGTGGAGGTTGCAGTGAGCCAAGATGGCACCACTGCACTCCAGCCTGGGCAACAGAGCAAGACTCTGTCTCAAAAAAAAATTATATTACACATACATGTTTTAATCATATATTTTTAATTTTTACCTTTTTTTAATTGATTGATTGATTTTGAGACGGGTCTTCCTCTGTCACCCAGGCTGGGGATGGAGTTCAGTGGTAGGATCACGGCTCGCTGTAACCTCAACCTTCCAGTTTCAAGCGATCCTCACAGCTCACCCTCTTGAGTACCTGGGACTAAAGGGATGTGCCACCATGCCTGGTGTGTTTTTAATTTTTTTGTAGAGATGGGGGTCTTGCTACATTGCCCAGGCTGGGCTCAAACTTCTGGGCTCAAGCGATCTTCCTGCCTTGGCCTCCCAATGTGCTGGGATTACAGGCATGGGCCACTGTACCTGGTGGCATATACGTTTTTTACAAACGAAAAGTAATATGCTCAACTTTTTTTTTTTTTTTTAACAGAGTTTTGCTCTTAGCACCCAAGCTGAGTGCGATGACGTGATCTTGTCTCACTGCAACCTCTGCCTCCTGGATTCAAGCGATTCTCCTGTCTCAGCCTCCTGAGTAGCCAGGATTACAGGCGTGCGCCACCACGCCCAGCTAATTTTTGTATTTTTAGTAGAGTTGGGGTTTCACCCTGTTGGCCAGGTTGGTCTCGAAATCCTGACCTCAGGAGATCCACCCGCCTCGGCCTCCCAAAGTGCTGGGATTACAGGTGTGAGCCACTGCACCTGGCCTCGACTGTTGATGGTGGTTTTTTCTTTGTGTGTGTGTGTGTGTGTGTGTGTGTGTGTGAAGTGGGCTTTTGGGTGATTTTTGTCCATATTTTCTGTTTTTTTGCAATGATCACATGTCACTTTTATAATAATAAAAAAGTAATTAAATTATTTAAAAAAATTCTACCCACCTACTCAGGCCAAACCCCTTCCTGAAGCCTTCAGTGTTGATCATCCTGGATGAATTGAGTTCTCTCTCCTCTGACCCCCTAGCATTGTGTGTACAGCTCTTTCTTAATGCACTCTCTTTATTTTTATTTTGTAGACTGCTACAGGGAGACTTCTAGGTGTAGAGCTCTATCTCTGTGGTGAAAGGGCCCAGGGCTCCTTTTTGCCCTCGGGGTGCTCCCTGGAGTGGGAGTGCCCCCTCTGGTACACCACCCCCTGCCGTAGGAAGCTCCAGTGCGAGGCGGGGGGGCGTGGCTTAGGACCTGCGGGGTTCCAGCTTGGAGCCAGGTGTGCCAATTTGGAAGGTCCCTTTGGCTAAGGGTCCTGCCTCAGGCCAGGAGGTGGGTATAGTCTGGGAAGGCAGTGTGCTTTCCAAATTCCATTCCTATTTTCATTGAACTAGTAATCTGATGGGCAGATAAGGCAATAACGCATGACGTGTTTGTAAAAAATACAAAAATTTTCCAAAGATATCTTGTGAGTCCCTGCCAAATGAATGGTATGACGTAAGAGGAGGGAAGAAGTCACCACGGGTCACAGAAGAGTTGAAGTGCTCTGGGCACTTGGAGCATCAGGCCAGTGCTCTCAGGACCCCAGACTGTATGGAAACGTAGCTCAGATACTCTCATGGAGCTTAGGGCTGTTGGCTAATGGCTACAGCTTTAATTTCAAATAGCAACTTTTTATTCATTAAAAAAACCTTATTTATATAATTTCAGGAAAACTAGCACCCTCCATGAAAATATCATCAGAAGAGCTTCCTTGGATGATTTTCATATTTATTAATTGATCAATTGCATAACGTATAAAATATCGATTAAAATCACTAGGCTTAGATTGTCAAATGTAAAACTTGATGGCTTGGCCTCTGACTTCCAGTTTTCCGAAGAAAATAGTACTTGCGATGACCGCAATTCTGGGCGTGCTGAGTGGTGGAAGGGGTTGGAGAGTCGGTCACTCTGCAGCCTGCACCCGTGGCCTCTGTGCCTCCCTGCAGCGGCCGTGCACTCCTCTGCCATGGTGGGTTTATGCAGCTCTCTTCCTAGGAGATCGGGAGTTCTTGTGGGCAGGATTCCAACCGCATTCATCTCTGTTCCCCTGTATTCCGAGAAAATAATCTTAAGTAGCACTAACCTAAATAAATATCCCATAATATGGAACTGGTTACATAAATTGTGGAATATCAGTAAGTGAACTATTCCAGCCAAGTGTGTTATACTCTGATAAAACAGACACTTGAGTGTTATTTAGAAATAGTGCCACAGTGTCATATGAGTTACAGGCGCAGAATACCACATGGGAACGTGACCCCAGTCTGATGTCCCTGCCCCCTTGCAGAGCCATCCTATGACTTTCACCGTGCAATTTCCCCAACCACAGTGACGAGTGCTGTCTTCTCTGCTGATGATTTGGAGAGCAGGCAACAACTTCCTTGGGTATTAAGCAATTTTTTTTATCTGCAGTTTCAGTTCTGTAGCTACATTTTAATACTATATGCTAATTAACCCACATCATTGTTCTACTAGCAGGGAGTTCAACAGACATTTATGGAGCATTTACCATGTGCTATGCTCCAGACAGAGCACTTTGGAAGATACAGAGATGAGTAAGGCAAGGTCTTGTTCTAAGGAGAGCTCAGACTAGAGGAGATAAGACAAACAAAAATGCATGAAAAGGCTGGGAGCCGTGGCTCATGCCCGTAATCCCAACACTTTGGGAGGACGAGGCGGGCGGATCACGAGGTCAGGAGATCGAGACCATCCTGGTAACACGGTGAAACCTTGTCGCTACTAAAAATATAAAAAAAAATTAGCTGAGTGTGGCGGCGGGCGTCTGTAGTCCCAGCTACTCGGGAGGCTGAGGTGGGAGAATGGCATGAACCAGGGAGGCAGAGGTTGCAGTGAACCAAGATGGCGCCATTGCACTCCAGCCTGGGCAACAGAGCGAGACTCTGTCTCAAAAAAAAGAAAAATGCATGAAAAGATGAGAAGGCCACAGAAACACCCAGAGGTGGTTCAAAGGCAGGAAAAGGGGGGGTGAAGGGTGGGAGGAAAGGAGAAAAGGCTTATGGAAGAGTTATAGGTATAGTGGAGAAAACACGGACTTGGTAATCAGGTAGATTCAGATGCTGGCTGCCTTTGGTAGCAGTGTGATCCTAGGCAAGGCCCTTACCCTGTCTGAGCCTCAGCATCCTCAACTATAAAATGAGAGTAACGCTCTCTTTCCCTCAAACGGTTGTTAGAAGGTACAGTGGATTGAATGGTGACCCCCAAAAGACATGTCCACATTCTAACTCCTGGACCCTGTGAATGTGACCTTACTTGGAAAAAGGCTTTTTGCAGATGTAATTAAGGATGTCAAGATAGATCACCCTAGATTACTAGATCCTTAGGCGGGGTGTGGTGGCTCACGCCTGTAATCCCAGCACTTTGGGAGGCCGAAGTGGGCAGATCACTTGAGGCCAGGAGTTTGAGACCAGACTGGCTAACATGGCAAAACCCTGTCTACTAAAAATACCAAAAAAAAAAAAAAAAAAAAAAAGAAAGCCGGGTGTGGTGGTGGTGCCTGTAATCCCAGCTACTCGGGAGGCTGAGGCAGGAGAATCACTTGAACCTCGGAGGTGAAGGCTGCAGTGAGTCAAGATTGTGCCACTGCAATCCAGCCTGGGTGATAGAGTGAGATTCCACCTTGACAAAAACAAAGAGGCTGGGTGCGGTGGCTCTCGCCTGTAATCCCAGCACTTTGGGAGGCTGAGGCGGGTGGATCACCTGAGGTCAGGAGTTCAAGACCAGTCTGGGCAACATGGTGAAACCCTGTCTCTACTAAAAATACAAAAATCCGCTGGGTGTGGTGGCACGTACCTGTAATCCTGGTTACCTGGAAGGCTGAGGCAAGAGAATCACTTGAGCCAGGTAGGCGGAGGTTGCAGTGAGCTGAGATTGCACCATTGCACTTCAGCCTGGGTGACAGAGTGAGACTCCGACTCAAACAAACAAACAAAAAAAACAAAAAAAGATTACTAGGTCCTTCCAGATTACTTAGATTCAATGTCAGGTGTTCTTATAAAAATATACAGTGGGAGAGACACAGGGAGATGAGGAGAGAGCCATGTGAAGACAGAGGCTGAGATTAGAGTGATGCTGCCACAAGCCAAGGAAAGTCTGAAGCCACCAGAAGCTGGAAGAGATGAGGAAGGTCTCTCCCTTACAGCCTTTGTGGACACCTTGATTTCAGACTTCTTCCCTTCAAAACTGTGGGAGAAGACATTTGTGCTGTTCTAAGCCACTCGGTTTGTGGTGATTTGTTACAGCAGCGCTGGGACACTCACAGAGGAGGATGAAGGAACACAGTGTTCACAAGCAGCTAGCAGAGTATCTGGTACTTGCAAGGTGTTCACCAAATGACAAATTCTCCCTCTGCAGGAGGGGGACATGGAAGGATGAACAGGAGAGAGGAGGGGCGGGGAGGAGGCAGGACATTTGGATGGTGGAACAGTGTGAGCTGAACACAAGAGGTGTCTGGGAAGCAATGCCTCCGGGGACCAAGCAGACATTCTGGGGTGCAGGGTGTGGGGTCAGGGTGGATGTGGGTGTGTGCTCAGCAAGGGTGCAGGAGGAAGGCAAATGTGCTGACTGTTGGATGCGAGGTTGGAGAAGAAGAAGGGCCCACCGAAAGGGAAAGATTCAGGCTGCTGGGGCTCCTCCTCGCCCTGGGGCCTTCCACCTGGGCTGCTCCTGCCTGGCCTCTAGTGCCTTGGTGCTCCTGGTGGAGCTGAAGCAGTGCTTGAGGCCATGCCAGAGGAAAGTCGCTGGGCTGCTGGTCATTAAAGGAGTCATAATGGGCTTGGGAAGAAGGAAGCAGCAAGCGGGATGCAGTGAAGATTTCAGATCCTTGAGTTTGTTTACTGAGCACCTGATAACCCCCTGGATTCTTCTGTCAACCTGACTATGAACATGTAATTAAGGATGGCGAGATAGATCACCCTAGATTACTAGATCCTTAGGTCAGGCATGGTGGCTCACACCTGTAATCCCAGCACTTTGGGAGGCCGAGGTGGGCGGATCACCTGAGGTCAGGAGTTCGAGACCAGCTTGACCAACATAGTAAAACCCAGTCTTTATTAAAAAGTACAAAAGTTAGCTGGGTGTGGTGGCACATGCCTGTAATCTCAGCCACCTGGGAGGCTGAGGCAGGAGAATGGCGTGAACCTGGGAGGCAGAGCTTGCAGTGAGCTGAGATCTCGCCACCGCACTCCAGACTGGGTGACAGAGCAAGACTCCATATCAAAAAAAAAAAAAAAAAAAAAAAAGGAAAAGAAAAAAAGAAAAAGAAAAAGAACATGAGATGATTCCTCAAACTCCTGTACATCAAAAAACAAACAGGAACAACAACAAAAAAACCCCTCATCAATATATATTAAAGTGAAGAACTGAAAAAAAAAAATCCTCATATCAATGTGAGAAAACACTAACATTTTTAATCTTTAAAGAGTTTTTATAGATCAATATAGATAAGCATCTCAGTTAAAAACGAGCTAAAGACATGAACAAGAAATTCACAAAAGAAGAAATACACATCGACAATGTTAGAAAATGTTCTCCCAATAATGAAAGGAATGAGTATTAAAGTAATAACCTTTTTTTTTTTTTTTTTTAAAAGACGGAGTCTCGCTCTGTCACCCAGGCTGGAGTGCAGTGGCGCGATCTCAGCTCACTGCAAGCTCCGCCTCCCAGGTTCACGCCATTCTCCTGCCTCAGCCTCCAGAGTAGCTGGGACTACAGGCGCCCGCCACCGCGTCCCGCTAATTTTTTTTTGTATTTTTAGTAGAGACGGGGTTTCACCGTGGTCTCACCGTGGTCTTCATCTCCTGACCTCGTGATCCACCCGCCTCAGCCTCCCAAAGTGCTGGGATTACAGGCGTGAGCCACGGCGCCCGGCCTAAAGTAATAATCTTATAATAGTTTTTGCTACTTACATTACGAAATCTGTAATAAAAAATAATAATGCTATAGAAGGGTAAATTGGTAAAAGTTCTTGGGAGGATATATAAAAGGCTTAATTTTTGTGCCCTTTGACCGAGCAATTTCTTTTACTTCTAGGAATTTGTTTCAAGGAAATGGGCGGTGTGTGTGAGGATTTATGTACAGGATGTTGGTCACCCTGCTATTTGTAAGGCAAAGCCAATATTTCCACGTCACTTGGCTTCAGAGCTTTATCTTTTAAGTGAAACTTTCAACCACAGAGAAAACTAGAGCGGATAATGCAGAAACACCCATATTCTAGCCAGCTTGCTGCATGTTAACATTTTGCCATATTTGCTTTATACTTTTGAAATAATTAACAAAATATTTACAGAGAGGTATGGCCCCCTAGGTCCCAATCTCTGGATTCCATCTTCTCTCTTCTTCCCTAGAGGTAACTAGTATCCCGAATTTAGAGGTTATCACTCCACCTGCATGTTTTACTGTAAGTAAACGTATTTATTTATTCATTTATTTTTTAAGACAGAGTCTCAATCTGTTGCCCAGACGGTTGTGCAATGGCATGATTACGGCTCACTGCAGCCTTCAACTCCTGGGCTCAAGTGATCCTCTTACCTTAGCTTCCCGAGTAGCTGGGACTAGAGATGCACACCATCATACCCGGCTAGTTGTTTTTTTTTTTCCCCATAAAAATGAGGTCGCTGTATGTTACCCAGGCTGGTCTTGAACTCCTGGCCTCAAGCAATCCTCCTGCCTTGGCGTCCCAAAGTGCTGGGATTACAGGTGTAAGCCACCATGCTTAGCCAATTAAACATATTTGTAAGCAATAATATATAGTTTTATTTTACATGGTTTTTACCTTTATGTAAATGGTACGTATCCTCTGATCCTTGCTTTTGTTTACCATTATTTTGGGGGGTTTTCCATGTTAATACATGTAGCCTAGATTATTTTTAATTGCTATTTGTTATTTCACTGGATGAACGTACAATTTATTAATTCTTCTGTTGAAGTATATTTAGCCTGGTTGTTTACACATCTCTGATTGCAGACTCTGCTGCAGTAAACATTCTGCGCATGCTGGTTGGTGCACGTGCGTGAAAAGTTTCTCTAGGGGATACGCCTATGCATGCAGTCACAGGACTGTGGGGAAATGCATCTTTACATTTTATAGATATTTCCACACTTTCTCCAAAGTGCTTTACCTGTTGTCCTCAGCAACATATAGAAATTTCAGGAGCCCCCTCCTTGCCATTCTGAGAACTGGGTAACTAATTGTGGTTTTATTTTAGATTTCCCTCATGACCAGCAAAGTTGAACAGGTTTTGGGGTTTTTTTTTTTTTTAAGATGGTGATTTGCTCTTGCTCTCGTGCCCAAGCTGGAGTACAATGCTGTGATGTTGACTCGCTGTGACCTCTGCCTTGCGAGTTCAAGTGATTCTCCTGCCTCAGCCTCCCGAGTAGCTGAGTCTGTGTCTGGAATTCGTGGGTTCTCGGTCTGGCTGACTTCGAGAATAAAGCCGCAGACCCTCGCGGTGTTTGTTACAGTTCTTAATGGCGGCGTGTCCCGAGTTTGTCCCTACTGATGTTCCAATGTGTTGGGAGTTTTTCCCTTTTGGTGGGTTCGCAGTCTTGCTAACTCAGCAATAAAGCTGCAGACCTTCGCTGTTCAGTGTTGCAGCTCTTAAGACAGCGCACGCAGAGTTCTTCTGTTCCTCCTGGTGGGTTCATGCTTTTCCATAGCTTCAGAACTAAAGCTGCACATCTTTGCAGTGAGCGTCACAGCTTATAAAGATAGTGTGATCCCAAAGAATGACAAGCACTAGAATTTATTACAAAGAACCCACAAGGTGGAAAAGAACCTAAACGCGTTACCACTGCTGGCGCTGGCAGCCTGCTTTTATTCTCTTATCTGGCCCCACCCACATCCTGCTGATTGGTCCATTTTACAGAGAGCCGATTGGTCTGTTTTACAGAGAGCTGATTGGTCAGTTTTGACAGGGTGCTGATTGGTGCATTTACAATCCCTGAGCTAGACAAAAGTTCTCCATGTCCCCACTAGATTAGCTAGATACAGAGTGTGGATTGGTGTATTTACAAACCCTGAGCTAGATACAGAGTGCTAATTGGTGCTTTTACAAACCTTGAGCTAGATACAGAGTGCTGATTGGTGCATTCATAATCCCTTAGCTAGACATAAAGATTCTCTAAGGCCCCACCAGATTAACTAGATACCGAGTGCCGATTGGTGCATTCACAAACCCTGAGCTAGACACAGGGTGCTTATTGGTGTGTTTACAAACTTTGAGCTAGATACAAAGTGCTGATTGGTGTATTTACAATCCCTTAGCTAGACATAAAGGTACTCCAAGTCCCCACCAGATCAGCTAGCCACAGAGTGCTGATTGGTGCATTCACAAACCTTGAGCTAGACAGAGTGCTGATTGGTGTATTCTCAATCCCTTAGCTAGACAAAAAGGTTTTTCAAGTCCCCACCACACTCAGGAGCCCAGCTGGCTTCACCCAGTGGGTACCGCACTGGGGCTGCAGGTGGAGCTGCCTGCCAGTCCCGCGCAGTGCGCCGGCACTCCTCAGCTCTAGGGCGGTCGATGGGACCTGGCGCCCTGGAGCAGGGGGCGGCGCTCCGGGGAGGCAGCTAAGGCCTGGCGAGAAATCGAGCACAGCACCTGCTGGCCCAGGTGCTAAGCCCCTCACTGCCCGCGGCTGGCCGGCCGCTCTGAGTGGGGGGCCCGCTGAGCCCACGCCCACCCGGAACTCGCGCTGGCCCGCAAGCGCCGCTGCGCAGCCCCGGTTCCCGCCCGCGCCTCTCCCTCCACACCTCCCTGCAAGCTGAGGGAGCCGGCTCCAGCCTTGGCCAGCCCAGAAAGGGGCTTCCACAGCGCAGCGGCGGGCTGAAGGGGGGCTCCTCAAGTGCGGCCAGAGTGGGCGCCAAGGCCAAGGAGGCGCCCACAGCCAGCGAGGGCTGGGAGGGCTGCCAGCAGGCTGTCACCTCTCAGGACTACAGGTGCGCCACCACGCCTCGTTAATTTTTGTATTTTTACTAGGCGTTTCACCGTGTTGGTCAGGCTGGTCTCGAACTCCTGACCTCCGGTGATCCTGCCGCTTAAGCCTCCCAAAGTGCTGGGATTACCAGGCGTGAGCCATCATGCCCAACCTGGTTTTGGTATGTTTACTGGCCAACTGCGTTTCCTCCTTTTCTGTAGATTGTCTTTCCATATCACTCTCTATTGCCACTGGGTTGTTTGTCCATTTCTTTTTCTATTTTTTTTTTTTTTTGATACGGAGTCTTGCTCTGTCGCCCAGGCTGGAGTGCAGTGGCACAATCTGGGCTGACTGCAAGCTCCGCCTCCCGGGTTCACACCCTTCTCCTGCCTCAGCCTCCCGAGTAGCTGGGACTACAGGCGCCCACACACCCGGATAATTTTTTATATTTTTAGTAGAGACAGGGTTTCACCGTGTTAGGATGGTCTCAATCTCCTGACCTCGTGATCCGCCCGCCTTGGCCTCCCAAAGTGCTGGGATTACAGGTGTGAGCCACCGCACCTGGCCATTTTTTTTTTAGACGGAGTTTCGGTCTTGTTGCCCAGCCTGGAGTGCAATGGTGGGATCTCGCCTCACCCCAATCTCTGCCTCCCGGTTCAAGCCATTCTCCTGTCTCAGCCTCCTGAGTAGCTGGGATTACAGGCATGCACCACCACGTCCGGCTAATTTTGTATTGTTAGTAGAGACAGGGTTTCTCCATGTTGATCAGGCTGGTCTTGAACTCCTGACCTCAGGTGATCTGCCCTCCTTGGCCTCCCAAAGTGCTGGGATTACAGGCGTGAGCCACCGTGCCGGGCCACATTTGAAATTGTTTTTAACTATTCTTTTTTTTTTTTTTTTTGAGACAAGAGTCTTGCTCTGTCGCCCAGGCTGGAGTGCAGTGGCGCAATCTCGGCTCACTGCAAGCTCCGCCTCCCGGGTTCACGCCATTCTCCTGCCTTAGTCGTAGCTGGAACTACAGGCGTTTTTAACTATTCTTGATATTTTGCTTCCCATATGGAGTTTAGGATCAGCTTGTCTAATTATATGAAAAACCCTGTTGGATTGAAATTGTATTTAATTTATTGATTAATCTGAGGATATTTGGCATCTTTACAATATTGTGACTTAGTAAATATGAACACAGCATGTCTCTTCATTGGGTTTTCTTTTATGTCTTGGGACAAGATTTATGATTTTCTCCGTAATATTGGACAGTTTTTTTTGTTTTTTTGTTTTTTTTTTTGAGACAGAGTCTTGCTTTGTTGTCCAGGCATGATCTAGGCTCACTGCAACCTCTGCCTCTCTGGTTCAAACGATTCTCCTGCCTCAGTCTCCCCAATAGATGGGATTACAGGCATGCGCCACCACACCTGGCTGATTTTTTGTATTTTTAGTAGAGACGGGGTTTCACCATGTTGGCCAGGCTGGTCACAAACTCCCGACCTCAAGTGATCCGCCCACCTCGGCCTCCCAAAATGCTGGGATTATATGTGTGAGCCACCGCGCCCGGCCTATTCTATTTATTCTTAAGTATCTGCAGTAATTGCTACTTTACTAATAGGGCCACTTCAAAGATTGTATTTTATAACTATATGGGAACATAATAGATTTTAAAAAGGAATCTTGCGGCAAACTTCTAAACTCTTAGGTAGATTCTTTTGAATTTTTCTATGTACACATTCATATCTTCAAATAATAACTATTTTGCTTTTTCCTAAGCTCCATACCTCATATTTTCTCTTCTTCTCTTACTTTGCTGGCCTGGGCATCTGATCCAATATTGACTAGCAGTGATGACATTGAACATGCTTGTCGGCCGGGTGTGGTGGCCCACGCCTGTAATCCCAGCACTTTGGAAGGCTAAGGCGGGTGGATCACGAGGTCAGGAGATCGAGATCATCCTGGCTAACACGGTGAAACCCCGTTTCTACTAAAAATACAAAAAAATTAGCCGGGCGTAGTGGCAGGCACCTGTAGTCCCAGCTACTCAGGAGGCTGAGGCAGGAGAATGGCGTGAACCTGGGAGGCGGAGCTTGCAGTGAGCCGAGATCGCACCACTGCACTCCAGCCTGGCTACAGAGCGAGACTCAGTCTCAAAAAAAAAAAAAAAAAAAAAAAAAGATGCTTGCATGTTCAAGTAATTATCCTGCGTCCACCTCCCTAGAAGCTGGGACTACAGGCGCGCGCCAGCAGCATGCCCAGCTAATTTTTGTATTTTTAGTAGAGACGGGGTTTCACCATGTTGGCCAGGATGGTCTAAATCTCTTGACCTCGTGATCCACAGGCCTCGGCCTCCCAAAACGCTGGGATTACAGGCGTGAGCCACCGCGCCCGGCCTTGTTCTGGTTTTTAAAGGGAAAGTGGCTTCCATTTTACCATAAGTATGAAATATGCTCTGTGTCTCAGGCCAAGGACCTTCCCTTCTTTTTATAGGTTACTTAAGTGTTTTGTTTACTTGTTTTCCATAAATGGGTGTTGTTGACTTTTACAAAACTGAAAGCTTTTCTGCTTTATAATTTAATCGTTTTTTAAAATAAATTTTAAGCTTATATTATGAAGTACACATAAATCTATAGATTCCATCTTCCTGGTGCATTGATCTGTATATCACCTTTTTCTACTCTTTGGTGCTAATGATGACTTGGATCTTAAGGTCCAGTGTGTGTGATAGTGGTATAAAACGCTTTTCCTTGGCCATCACTTGCCTCTCCTTTCTTTTCCTTACGGTCTTTTGTGTGTTTATATTTTAGGACTGTCTCTTGAACATTGCTGGATTGTGTGCCTTTTTAAAGAAATCCAATTTGATAATCTCTACCTTTTTATTATTATTGATCTGTTTGAATTTTTTGTACTGTTGCATTTTACATTTTATACTATTTGTCTTGCTTTTTCCATTTTTCTCCTAGATCAATCTAGTTTTTAAAAATTTCTTGTTTTTTTTCTGATAGGTTTGGAAAACATACATTCAATTCTATTCTTTCAGTAGCCTCCCTTAAAATCTTACTATGCAGTATAGCCTTAACAAAGTCTAAAGTGATCACGACCTCTTTCTTCCTTCTGAGCCATACAAGGACCTTAATACACTTTCACTCCTGTCTTACGTGTCATTGCTATCTGGTATTTTGGTTCTAATTTTTAATAACTCTCCAACTTATTCATTACCATTGTTATTGTTTTATATAATGACTGCCTGCTCATATTTGCCCCCATATTTACTATTTTATTTATTTACCTTTTCTTGGCATCCTGTTTCTAGGCTGAATTTTCTTCTTCCTGGCAGGGCGAGGTGGCTCACACCTGTAATCCCAGCACTTTGAGAGGCCGAGGCAGGAAGACTGCTTGAGCCCAGGAGCTCTAGGAGTTTGAGACCAGCCTAGGTAACATGGCAAAACCCTGTCTCTACAAAAAAATACAAAAATTAGCCAGGTATGGTGGTGCATGCCCATAGTCCCAGCTACTAGGGAGGCTGAGGTGGGAGGATTGCTTGAGCCCAGAAGGTTGAGGCTGCAGTGAGTTGTGACTGTGTCACTGCGCTCCACCCTGGGTGACAGAGACCCTGTCTCAAAAACAATAACAAAAAATGTTTTTTCTCCCTGAAATTCCTTCTTTAGTAGTTTCTTCAGAAAGGACTGTTAATGTTAAGCCCACTCTCTGTTTTTCCGGAAAAAAAAAAAAAAAAGTATGTTTCCTCAACTCTGAACAATAATTTACAGGTAGATCAGATGTTACAGTCCCCCTCCCACGGCCCTCTAACCCCAACTCTCCGTTTCTTCTAGACTACCAGTGGCTGCTCCTCCATGCCTGAGGGCCAGAAGTGTTGAGGGCTGAATGCCTCCTGAAGCAGCCTTGACAATAACTGACAGGAAGGAGTAAGTGTAGAAACTCCCCTGCTCCCTGACCCGAGAGTGGGAAGATTTGGAGGCATGGATCTTACATTTTCCCAGACTTTCCTCCAGAAGGAAGCTTTCTTGTCCACTTGGTGGCTGGCATAATAAACATCTTTTATCGACTGCTTTCCCTGCCCCGTATCACATTCCCACTTCCCTGCCGATGCTTCCTGTCCTCCCAAATCAATTATCTACACTAAAATACTCAGGGTCTGCTTCTGGGACTTCAAACTAAGACACTGCATATAGAATTCTCCACAAATGGACTTCTTCTCTCAGCACTTCTCTTTGGATCTTCTAATTCTATCATGTTTCTTAATTCTGCCTCCATTTTTTTTTTTTTTTTTTTTTTTTTGAGATGGAGTCTCACTCTGTCACCCAGGCCAAAGTGCAGTGGTGTGATCTTGGCTCAGTGCAACCTCTGCCTCCTGGGTTCAAGCAATCCTCCTGCCCCAGCCTCTTGAATAGCTGGAATTACAGGCATGCACCACCATGCACGGCTAATAGTTGTATTTTTAGTAGAGATGGGATTTCAACACGTTGGCCAGGCTGGTCTCAAACTCCTGACCTCAAGTGATCTGCCTTACTTGGGCTCCCAAAGTGCTGGGATTACAGGCATAAGCCACTGTGCCTGGCTGCTCTTCCATTTTTTCATCTCTATATTTGAGTGATTTCTTTAGAACCATTTTTCAGCTTTTTTTTCCCCCAAAAATGTTTGGTGTTTTTGAAATTTTCAATTAATTTACTATATACATTTGTTAAAGTTCTTTTTTTTTCTTTTTTTGGGACAGTGTCTCACTCTATTGGCTAGGCTGGAGTGCGCGATTATGGCTCACTGCAACCTCGACCTCCTGGGCTCAAGGGGTCCTCCCTCCTACCTCAGCCTCCTGAGTAGCTGTGACCACAGGCATGCACCGCCAGGCCCAGCTAATTTTTTATTTTTATTTTTTGTAGAGATGGGGTCTTGCTGTGTTGTGTAGGCTAGTCTCAAATTACTGAGCACAGACAATCCTCTTGCCTCTGCCTCCCAAAGTGTTAGGATTACAGGTGTGAGCCTCCACGTCTGGCCTTAAAGTTCTTTTTCAAGTTTTCCTCCTGTTCTGTTCTTTTTTTTTTTTTTTTTTTTTTTTAAACAGAGTCTCACTCACCAGGCTGGAGTGCTGTGGCATGATCTTGGCTCACTGCAGCCTCCGCTTCCCGGGTTCAAGCGATTCTCCCGCCTCAGCCTCCAGAGTAGCTGGGACT
This sequence comes from Pan paniscus, assembly GCF_029289425.2. Taxonomy (NCBI): domain Eukaryota; kingdom Metazoa; phylum Chordata; class Mammalia; order Primates; family Hominidae; genus Pan; species Pan paniscus. The sequence continues at coordinate 11,682,977 of NC_073259.2, read as the reverse complement.
ACAGGTGCGTGCCACCACGCCCGGCTAATTTTTGTATTTTTAGTAGAGATGGGGTTTCACCATATTGGCCAGGATGGTCTTGATCTGTTGACCTTGTGATCCACCCACCGTGAGCCACTGTGCCCTGCCTTGATAAAAGTTTATTCTTTGTAAAGACAGGGTCTTGCTGTGTTGCCCAGGCTGGTCTTGAACTCCTGGTCTCAAGCGATTATCCCATCTCAGCCTCCCAAAGTGCCAGGATTATAGACATGAACCACCGTGCCTAGCCTCTATTATAATTTTAAACACTCATTTTTTTCTTTTTATCTTTCTCTGATCATTTTATTATCTGAAATTCTTAGGGATTTAATTCTTGCTCATGGTAGATTGTTTTCTCAAGTGTTGAAAAATTTGTGATTTTGAATTCATCGTCAAGAGAGCTTTATTTGCATAAGTGCAAAGGATGAAAATTCTAGGCTGGGCGTGGTGGCTCACGCCTGTAATCCCAGCAATTTGGGAGGCCGAGGTGGGCAGATCACGAGGTCAGGAGTTTGAGACCAGCCTGGCTAACATAGTGGAACCCCGTCTCTACTAAAAATACAAAAAATTAGCTGGGTGTGGTGGCGGGCGCCTGTAATCCCAGCTACTTGGGAGGCTGAGGCAGGAGAATTGCTTGAAGCCGGGAGGCAGAGGTTGCAGTGAGCCATGATTGCGTCACTGCACTCCAGCCCGGCGGACAGTGCGAGACTCCATCTCAAAAAAAAAAAAAAAAGAAAAGAATATTCTAAAGAAAGACTTAATTCCCCCCCCACCCCGCCCCAAAACAAGTGGAGACAGGCAAACTTCCTTATCTTCTAGGTTGGGGGATGGATTTTTTTCCTGGTCCACTGTTTGGAAGATGTTTCCCTTCAAACTTTCAGCTTTTGCAGGGATCTCCGTTCTAGTTCTCCCTCTGGGTCAGGCCCGTAGCTGCACTGCCCATTCTTGTAATGTGCGGCCTCCAGTCTGGAGGGTTCCCAGACTGGCCTACGCTAGGCCACCCATGGGCCTACCCTGCCTCATGCTCGTTTAGGCTTCTCTTCCTCATTGACCCTTTAAGATATTCCTTACTTTCCTCCCAGATCAACTGTGGATTTAAAGAACATTTGTTGTATTTAGCACAGCATTTAAAGGTATTTTGTAATGAAAGGGTTTTCAGATTAGTTATTTAGTTTTTTTAAATAAGAGCTGGAAGTGGAAATCCCGATGGCCTTTTCTTTTTTTTTTTTTTTTTTTTTTCTTGAGACGGAGTCTCTGTCGCCCAGGCTGGAGTGCAGTGGCGCGATCTTGGCTCACTGCAAGCTCCGCCTCCCGGGTTCACGCCATTCTCCTGCCTCAGCCTCCCAAGTAGATGGGACTACAGGCGCCCGCCACAACGCCCGGCTAATTTTTTGTGTTTTTAGTAGAGACGGGGTTTCACCGTGTTAGCCAGGATGGTCTTGATCCCTTGACCTCGTGATCCGCCCACCTCGGCCTCCCAAAGTGCTGGGATTACAGGCGTGAGCCACGGCGCCCGGCCCCCCAGTGGCCTTTTCTACTGTCTCATGCTGATTCTGCCTCTTGTGCCATTTTTCTTCCTTGGGAGTGTGCATCCTCCTCTCCTGGGGCGGTAAAGGGAGTAGCGGAGTGTGAGGTATGTGGGAAGGGAGGAGGTTGGAACCTAGTGGTTTCTCAAAGTCTTAGGGCAGGAGGTATCATGGAGAAGCAGTGAGGAGGTCTTCCACACCCAGACATGCCTCAGGCTGCTCGTCTCAGTGCCTGGAATCCCAGCTCGAGAGTCATCTTCCCCCCACCCCTGCCCATTGCATCAGTTACTTATTTTAGTAGGAATTAGTTTAGCAGATGGTGTTGAGAATTAGGCTTTTGGGAATGGGAGGCTGGGAAGAAGAATTGTGTGTGTGTGTGTGTGTGTGTGTGTGTGTGTGTAAGATCAGGGTACCAGAAGTGGGTGGAAATGTCCTTGAGAATTAGAATTATTAGAATGTAGCAACAGTAGAAGTATTAGACTCAAACCATCACTCCCCACCTTCACCATTTTACAAAGGCTTAGGCTTGTGGCCAAGACCTTCGTCTTTAGCCGATCCATTCAACCCTGGCCAGGATCCAAATGGACTGTTTTTGTCAGGGCCAGGACCGGATCCTTCATACCTGGGGTGCATAGGAAGTGTTAGTACTCCCCTTCCTCCGAACACAGCAGCAAAATTGGCTCAGGTTGAGGTGTTTTTCTCAACTTCCCTGGAGTCCAGCCCTGGAAGCTGGATCAGGAAGCTGTGTTGTTCTACTGTGATTCCCCCTGGCCTGTATCAGCTTGCCCTGAGACAACCAGCATTCCTGGTTATCCCACACAGGTGGGGCACTCTAGGAAGACCAGGGATCAAGTGTGGGGGTGTAGGGATAGGGGGTGTTTGGGGAGGGCAAGGCAGTTAATTAAGGCAGCTGCCAGGAGGTCTCCCTCCAAACTCTACAAAGCTTTATCAGCTTGGAGGTACTTCTAATACCATTTCCTTTCATTGTTTCCTTTTGGTAATTAAAAGGAGGCCAATCCCCTGTTGTGGCAGCTCACAGCTATTGTGGTGGGAAAGGGAGGGTGGTTGGTGGATGTCACAGCTTGGGCTTTATCTCCCCCAGCAGTGGGGACTCCACAGCCCCTGGGCTACATAACAGCAAGACAGTCTGGAGCTGTAGCAGACCTGATTGAGCCTTTGCAGCAGCTGAGAGCATGGCCTAGGGTGGGCGGCACCATTGTCCAGCAGCTGAGTTTCCCAGGGACCTTGGAGATACCCGCAGCCCTCATTTGCAGGGGAAGGTATGGCCTTTGGAAGGAGAGCTGGCTCAGTTGTGGGAGGAAGATGCAGGACTGACTGAGCCCTGCCCCTGGGGAGCTGGAGTTCTCTGTCGCTGGACTAGAAGGGCTTTGTTTGGAGGGGCAATTCAATTCAGCCAGGGATGATCCTAATACTCCCTCCTCCACTTGCCTCTGAGGGTCCTGGGGCTGCTTTTCTTCATGCAGTGGGTTTTACTGTTTGATAGTACTTCACTCAAATGAGTTGGAATGAAGTTTGCTCTCACCTCTGAGAACCTGGGAGCAGCTGAATGTACCTGCATGTTAGGACTGGGAGGGGACACCTGCTTGGAGACCAAGACCTGGCAGTATCTGACATCTCAGTGTTCCTTCCACAGATATATCACAGATTGGCTTGATTTCACCTTTGGCTGGATGGGACCTTAGGTAGGAAGGGAGTCACCCCCAGTGAATCTCAGGCAGCAGATTCTGCACTTCATTTAACAACTTTTCCCGAGGAGAGGGGCTATGGCAGGGGCTCTAAGGGACTTGGGGTACGCTCTGCCAGCCAGGATTAATTGTCCCTCTCTTGGGGGTCACACAGTGGGGAAGTCTGCCTGCATCCAGGGCCGCTGGACTCCTGTCCATTTTTTCAGATGAACTCAGCAAACATTTGCTGGGCATCTCCTGGGTGCTAAGCATCTTGCCAGGTGCTGGGGTTGGAGGCAAGGGAGACAGCCTTTGCTCTTGTGAAGGCACTGGTGGTACAGAGTCAGGGGCCAACAAGCAAACCGTCAAGTTGGTGGTTCCTGAGCATTCTCTATGTCTGGGCTGCTGTGGTGGGCACACAAGTGTAAGACGGTTCCTACTCGCCAGTTTGGATGCAGAGGCAGGAAGGAATGAGGTGTGTGTTAGCTCCCAGCTGCTTCAGGAGGCAGGGATGTGAGGCCCAGCGGGCCTGGAGGGAAGGCAGCGTTTTCCTCCTGTCTTGGGCCTGGGACTGCTGTCTGT